>NC_081343.1:39640060-39667469 GCF_029784015.1 Lycium ferocissimum
AAAGAAGTATACGCTAGTGAAAGGATAATCTAGACAAACGAAGGATCAATAATAAAGAGCACAAGTTAGAAATAGTCTATAAGCCGAGGAACAGTATTCAATTAGGCGGAGCAGTAAAATTTATAAGGCTAACGATGTGAAACGGGCTATCGAGGTACCAACTCCAAGTAAGTAAAACCCGTTCACCACCGAGAAATCTCTCGTTTGCCGTCGAAATATCTGTTCTCCGCCGGAAAATAATCGTTCACCGAAATCATCGTTCACCGGCTTAATCATCGTTCACCGGCCGAATCGCCGAAAGCTCGATTACCCGTGCAGAAATCGCCGAAACCTACGTGGAGGGTTTCCACAAAGTGTAAAAAAAAAAGAGAAAAAAGGAAAGGAAGAAGGAGAGAGAGAGAGAGAGAACAGAGAGAGAGAGAGAGATTCGTTCTGGCGAAAACCAAGCGCGGTCGCCGGCCGCCGCTCGTTGGGCTCGTTCGGGGGGGGGCGGCGCGTGGGGGTCAGCGGGAGGGGAGCTAATTACCGTTGTAAAAAGAGAGGAGAGAGAAAATGCAGAAAACGCACACTAAGAACCCCGATGATGGAAAATTGGGCCCGAACCGGGACGGGTCGTATAAGGTAACCTAAATAATCGGCAAGGATCGTATCGCTGGAAACCAGCAGACGGCCACCGGCTACACAACAACTGGAACGTGGCTTATTTGAAGAAATATTATTGCTGAGAAGTCATGTCGAGATAAAATCCGAAAGTATTAGAACTAGGTCTGAAAACACATGTTGCACTCTTTTTCTTAGCCCGGTTTATCCCGAAGTTTGTTTTCCGGCAAGATTTTTAACGAGGCAACAAGTACATCGTCTTACCCGATGAAGATGAGTCTAAGAGCCCGAAAGTCTGAGACCAGATAAATACCGGGGACTGGATAATGTTTCCCCGTTCATAGTTCTCGAACAAACACTAGGGGATTACTATACCCCCACCAAGATCGAAGAAGAACTCACTAAAATGAAGTCATGACCCGAACCATTTTTGTTTTTTCTAAATACCCAAACCTTCCGTACTAGGTTTCAATATAAGGGCCAAACGATCAAACAAATCGTGCCTGAATAGTATTTGCTACGGCAAGAACAGAAAGGATCGAATAAAATCTTTAAATCGTGTGCAAACACTTACGATATGAAATAGTATTGTTAAAAAGTATGTCTTGGATATGTTTTCTTATTTAATAACCCCCTACCGGGGACTATCATCAAAAAATCGACAAAGGCAACAATGTCACAGTAAACCGAACACAACCCTACTAACAGCCTCAAATGGGGAATGCCGTCACAAAATTGACAAAAGGGAAAATAAATAGTACAAAATGCCCCGGACCTAGTCCACTACAAACAAACAGTCGAAAGAAGGTCAAATAATTAAAGACCTCGACTGAGAATGCCCGAGGCGATTCGAAGATGTCTGAATTCACAAAGCATAAATAAGCCCCGTGGCCGAATCATTCAATAAGTCTTCGGTCAAAAAACAAACCGAACAAAGTAAGGCTCGTAACCTATGAGTCAAGATAGGCTCAATTAGGATAAAAAGTTTAGGGCTAAGCTCTGGACACTCATTACGAAGCAAATGTTCAAAGTGAATATCATAAATTATATCCGATTCAAAGATCAAATAAAGCAATGGCAAAAAGGAAATATGCATTTCATACATGGCATAGCAAACCGAAGCTTGACACTTAGGATTTTTTACATGATAAAAAATGAAAAACAAAAAAGGCTCGTGAAGGCCTTATTGTACTCGGTATGAGATGAACCCGAGTTCTCGAAAATGATCTCCTCGGAATCATCTTCGGAGCTAGCCTCAAAAGCTTTCTTAGCCTTATTCTTGATCATTCTCGCATCAAGTATGCGAGCCGGGATATTTTTCATACCCCGTTTAACGTGCTCAAGGTTCCTACTCAGCCACGAGCGTAGAACGAGCCTCGGCGGCCACTACATCATTAAGGGCTTCATCCAGATCGGCCTCGGTTTTCTTCAGCTTCTCGTCCAGCTCGGATTTCATGTCAAGTAGAGTGATTTGAACCGTATTGACAGATGTAAGCCCAGTTTGGAGACGATCATTGGCCGCAATAGCTTTCTCGAGCTCGCTTTTAAGCTCATCACTGATCCGGACACGAGTCTCGGCCTTTTCTTGTAAACCCCGCCTTCTCCTCTCGATGGCTCTCGCTTCAAGTCGCCCCTCGGACTATTCTACCGCTTCTCGCACCCGGCCTTGACCGAGTTAAGCTTACCTCGAAGTTGGGCAATAGTAGCCTCGAACTCACTGAGTTTGGTAGCAAAGTTAGCATTCTTTCGGCTAAGGTTTGTATTATCCTGATTCAGGAGCCAGTTCTTTTCAACCGCATCATCAAGTTCGGCCTTTAGACGGAGGTTATCACTTATCGCCTCAAGCCTCCTGACGAAGGTTCAGTGAGGAGCGACTAACCTGTTCCGACCTCGGTCCTCTTTTTTCTTGCAAGAGAAGCTTAAACTTCTCGGTTTCTCGGTTCTGAGCATCCAACTAGCCCTTTAAGTCCTCTGCTTCATGTTGGGCCTATGAAGCCTTCATTCACGAGTACAATGCTCTGCAAATATAAAACAAATGAAGTTATAAAATCGATTAGCGAAAACGGGGAATCGCACATCGATGCTGTAGAAATGCATAAGAACACTTACCCGCTGTTCGCACGCATCCCCTCGTTTATGAGACATAGCCATGGGAGTCCCTCCATCTTCTCCTTGTATGAATCTGAAACAAAAGGTCTTAAATAACTTGCAACCCCCACTGGACGTGAAAAAAAGCTGCAATCCTCGAAGACGGTGACCACAACCGACCTAGTCCTTCTCGGTTCTACACTGGGGGATGGGAAAATATCAACAAGTTTTAACCTCGCACTGTTTCAGTGGACCGGCTAGCAACCCTCGTGGCACGTGAGAATACGGAGGTGTCCAAATCCCGAGGCTTCGGCCGTAGCAAGAGGGGTACCGGTAAGCATATCATCGAGGTTATCCTATCTCGAAGAAGAAGCAGGAGGAGAAGCTGGTATACCCACCGTGCTGCCGCGCTGAAGGCACCTCGATCACAGCTTAGTCGAATCTAGACGACGGGTCGCTGCCGCGTAATTTCAATATCCGGGTCCGTTTCAACACTTCGAGCGTCCTTGCCAAGATCGGGATCGGACCTTCTAGGCTTCTTCACCAAAGGCGACGCCCTGGCGAAGCATCACCCGAAATGTCAATAAATTCAATAGACCTTATGGAATCGAGCTTGGAGATACTCGCACGGGAGGAAAAGGAACCTCATCCTCCCCACCTGTAGTTGAGTTTGGGATGGTAGTTTCTTCCTCAACAACGGTAGCGATGGAGGGACCCGCCATAACTTTTTTAAGCATAATATCGGGCTCGGTTTCGTCCCTCAGGGTCCAAACATCACTTCGCGACCTCTTCTTTTTCTTCTGACCCTTGGTCGAGGGTTTTCTTTGCCTCTTTTAGGCTGCGGCAATAAGCCTGGATGATCCCGTCGTATCAAAATCCGAACCCAAAGGTCGCAGGATCATCCGTTGGTACAGGTCGTGGCTCCACAGAACCTTTGCCCAAACCTAGGCATCGAAGAGTTAAAGAAGGAAAAGCTTAAACGAAAGGATATGATCAAAATCGAAGTAAAGATTACCGTGGTTCTGCGCAACCCACCGGTCTCGGGATAAATTTGCCCATGTTCGTTCTTCGTGTAAGTGTTGGTTGATGATTGCCTCAACCCACTTGGGGAAATTTCAGAAGGCAGAAGGGATCCATGCCTCGGCTGCAAATTTTGAACAAGTTAGAAAAAAAAATGAGAAAAAAGGCTCGGATACGTGCAAAGGAAACACGTTTGATGGACTTACATTTGTCATTCCACTTTTCTGGAAGAAGGCATGTACTCCGCCGGGATAATATTCGCCGTCCTAACCCGAACGAAACGTTCAAGCCACCCTTGGTCTCTATCCTCGTTGAGACAGGAAAGGATCAGGTTTCGGCCTCGTTTGGAGACCTTTATCACACCCCCCGCGAAAGATCCTCGAGCAATACAGCCGAATGAAGTATGCCAACGTGAACTCTTTATTGACGTTATTTGCCAATAGACGAAGGCAAGCCACGATCCTCCTGATAATCGGCCCAATTTGGGCAAGGCACACATTGTACATCCGGCACATCTCGAGAATGACCGGATCAATAGGAGGGTCGAGCTTGAGAGTAAATGGGTACGTATAAACGTACAGAAACCCTTCCTTATAATCAGTGGTGGATTCGTCGTCACCGGGGGCAAACACCTACACTGGACGTTTGTCCCATCCACACTCGGCCCGAACCCGAGGGAGGCGATCTTCTTTAATTGATGAGGGATAAGGTCTCACGTCGAAACCCCTATCCGATGCTTGCACCGCCTTTTTGACTGCAAATTCGTGGTTATAATTGGGCTTCGCTGGTATTATATTCGTGGCCGTCGGTTGAGGAAGTGTCTTACGTCCGGGTTTGGGAGCAGGTGCGGTACCCAGAGATGAAGCCGAAGGTACATTCTGGGAAGCAGAGTCGGTGTTCGTTGACATTTTTTGGTCAAGTATGAATTTATGAAGAAGTTGGTACGAAGATTCGAAGGTTTGAAGAAGATTTGAAGATTCAGATGAAGACTTGAAGGCTGAGATGAATATATGAACTTGAAGATTTGAAGATTCGAGTTAAAGATATGAAGGTTTGGCTTAAAGGGATGAAGGTTTGGTGATTTAGGATAAGAAGATTCGTGATAACGGGGCAGTTCAAGCAAAGAAACGAAGATAAGAAAAGTTGAAAGTGAAAAATGAAAGGTAAAAAAGCAGCTGTAACTCTTATATAGACGTTTTACCGTGGCGGTTACCGAAGCCAACCAATCGGGAGATGACACGTGTCCGAGAATTAATGAGACGTGATTTGAAGCGACGTGGCTTGAGGCGGTTTCCGAAGTTGGCCACTCGGAATGGGACACGTGGCCGAAGTCAGAAGGACATGACGTGAGGTGACGTTTCGGTTCCCGCCTATTTTGAAGATAAGAACGAACTTATGGACGAGACCACCGGTTTGAGACTTTTCCACTTCCCGTCACTCTGGTGAAACTACGATCCGGAAAGTGTGGGGACTATCTGTATACGGTAAAAACCGAGTCAATTTGTTACCGGTAAGACCGGAGCAAAAGACAGGTTCAAATAGGTACAAATCCGTTCGATCTTGCTCCACACCAGGGTGTTGTACCGGACACAGCAGATCCAAGTCAAAATAAGCGTGTCCGTTAGTCCGGATAATCTGAGCCCGAGTGTGCATGTCCGTTCCACTATTTGTGCTGACAACCGTACGGGTGTCAGACCGTACGGATCAGCCTTATCCTTTTTAGGGTTTGTTCAGAAAGGCTTTTTGGTAGTGTACAAAAGGCCCATTAGAAATACTTATAAATAGAGGGCAACCCCCCCCCCCCCCCCTTTGGGGGTTGGTTTTTTTTTTTTCTCACATCACAACATTGTAATCATCTAAAATATTAGAATTCTCTTCAAGCATTTTGGTCCGAATTTGTGGTGTTCATCCGAAACCGAGCCAATCTTACATATTGTTTGGCACTTTCAATCTATCTCATTATCATTATTTAGCACATATCATCTGCTTATACACTATACATACATCATTAAATATATATAATCATATACATATTCATTCAGATTTCAAATTTGCCAAAAGATTAAGTTCATCCACATATCTTATTCACCACTTACAAATTTAATTGTTACTCGTAATTCGGGGAAAACACATACCATTCATCTGTTGACCTTTTAGATAATAAGTACGGCTGATCCGCATTTTGTCTTGTTTGTGAGCCAAATCCCGGTAGTTCTTAGCAATTGCAACTTTATTCCATAACTGTAAGTTGGTAAGATTCAACCCCCCCCTATACATTTAGGTGCACATACTCTGTCCCATGCCACTAAAACTCTTTTGGCAATCACATTAGCCCCAGCCATACATAGCTTCTACAATATTAAGCATCAACGATTTTCATCACTTTGGCAAATACCAGAAATAACTGGGACCAAGAGGCTTGAATGCCGAATAATGCAGATGCATTGAGCAATTTTTGTCAACTTTGACACACAGATTATTTATACGACTTAGAATACAATAACTACAATAACATACCCAGTGAAATCCCACGTTGTGGGGTCTGGGAGAGTAAAGTCAGACGTAGACCTTACCCCCATCTCAGAAGATAGGGAGGCTGTTTCCGAATTTATACGACTTAGAATGACTATCAGAAAAGGCCGTGTTAAAGAACGTGTAGTTATCAGTTTCTGCTTATCCAGTGACTAAATCAGTGGATAATCAGTAATTGAAGAAAACTAGAATTGTATTAAACTATAATTGTACTTTGATGGTTTTTGTAGGATCTGGTTGAGTAAACTAAGGCTGAATTTCGCCCTTTTGGAGCTATATTTTGGTCCTGTTAAGATAAAATATTCCCAGGGAAGTATCTTATAAGGAGAATCTGTTATCCAGAAACTAAGGTTAACAAGGTGAAGTTGCACCAAAATTACATGTACATTATATGACGTATTCTGTGGTAGATAATTATACTTCAATAATATTTGGACTAAAAGAATTCATTTTTGCTTATTAAGCGTAGAGACTGTTAATCTGCAAAGGCTGAGCTATTTTCAGACATATTATCTAAGAAGTATACTGTATCATTTTCTAATAGTAATTATCTACAATGTGCTTGCAACAACATTACATATCAGATGTACACCCCATCTAAATACAACTCAAGATAATCTCTAAAAGATTGCAATTCAAGCAAGTCTTCAGTTTTAGTATTTGGGATCATATAAAGTTAGTTATACTTTCATTTGTATTGAAGAAGCTAGTGTTCTGTATGATTTCTGGAAATATATACCATGCTGCAAGATTCTGCCATTCCTCTCCAGTCACAAACAACAAACATCACAAGATAATTACTAATTTCATTTAACTGGCAGATAAATGTTTCTATATGCTAACTTGTGAAATTCCAATCCAACTAATGCCGCAAATCAATTGCTAATTTGAACACCAAACATCATGGAAAATCATTGAATTTTCTTTCACGTAATTAAGGAACTTCATCGTTGCTCCTGTATTTCCAGCATTTGCTGCGATCCTACCAAAATTTTGCATGTAGCTTTATCTGCAGGGACCAATGGCGAAACCAGGAGTTTTGTGAACAGCGTTCAAGATTTAATATGTATGTATAAAAATTAATTTTTGACCTATCTACATAGTATAATTTTCTGGTGTGTTCAACTATTATCCTTCACTTTATGTGGCTATGCTAATGAGTGGACCTCTACATCTTTCATTTTATTGAATATCTGCAGGACTTTATGAAATTTTCCAGAAACCAATTACGGTTACAAATCGCGGAGATATTCTTGCACTTTTTTGAATTCCCTTGTTGGAATTTCTAGCTCACAACGTACTGTCTCCAAGTCCTTTACTGGATCATATATGTCAGCATCACAGGCCTCTTAGCCTCTCATAATTCAACTGCAACAAAGATTTCATGGCTGACTTATCTGAAAAAAGGACATCTCTTGTTATTACATTTTAGACAAGTAAGCTAGTGTCATCCCATGTTACAACTTACAACAACTCTGGTCCTCCAAGCAAGAAAAACCAAAAATAGAAAGCACAGGCAGAAACATTTAGCTTGCATTATTTCTTCTTAGCTGACACAGATTTAATTAGTCACCAATTTCATATCATCCCATGCTCAAGTAGAAGAAAATAACCCAACAAGATCACTACCTAAGACTCTGTTTATCTACACTGTCGCACGGCGGAACTAGAAATTCAAACAAGGAGATTCAAAAAATTGAAGAATGTCAGTCTTGTGATCTGAACCTACTATCTAAAACAAATTTTGAACTATTTTGTCACTATACTAGAAGTTTCTCTTAGGTCCAATAACAACAATTACGCCTCAGTCCCAAACAAGTAAAGGTTGACTATATGAATAACTTGTATATACACAAGTAATTTGTCTTTATTCTATCTGCACATAATTATTTTTTTGATGAAGGAAATTCAATAGAATTCCTTTGGACCATGTAGCTCCGCCCCTGCACTGAGACCCGATCGGTGTTTCAACCAACCATCTATGCCTTGTGTAATTCAATCTGTGTTGAGCTTACATTGTATACACATATGTAAATTTACCTCCCTCTGACTCTAGATAGGCAAGTGATCTCTATTAATGATTTTGTCATAAAGGATTCTAGAAGTGAGAACCTGGTTGACTTATAAGAATCCATTTAATGTAAAGCTTGTCTATTTTGCATTTAACTATGATTTTTCTTAACTGTTCAGATTTTTCATGAGGACAAACATAATAGAAAGATATATCCATGTCCGGAACGGTAAAACAAGAAGTCGTTGTAGTATAGTGGTAAGTATTCCCGCCTGTCACGCGGGTGACCCGGGTTCGATCCCCGGCAACGGCGTTTACTTTTTGTCCCCATCATTTGATGGTGCCAATCTTGTTTTTCGTTTAATTGGGCTGTTGATTATATACGTAAAACAAAGGCAAATAAACTAAGTACTATTTAATACAGTCAAATAAAACAACAGCTCGTTTTGAATGCAAAATCCTGATTAATCTCCAATATCTGACATTTGCAATGATGATTCATGGGAGTCCTCCCTTGTCAGGGAGCTCCATCAGTATTTCTTATCTTGGGTTTTTGGTCTTTATTTTCCCATACGTCATACGTGTGTTTCTTGTCTATAAGCTTATTTTAGTCAAAGCCACCCAACTGTCAGAAAACCAACAAAAAATTGCCTTGGCATTTAGTTCCTGTTGTGTGTTTAAAATACAAATGTAGCCATGAATCTCTCTGTACCACCTAAAATACTAGAGATGAAGCCCGAACTTTCTTAAGAAGCCCACTTTCAGTAGTGTGGTCCAAAATCCAAATGTACAAGAGTACAATGGTTTATTACCTGTTCCATAGGAGGGAGTTCAGTAACCAAAAGCACGGGTGGATGCACTTTTAAGCGCAGCAGTACTATCATATCATTGACATTGGAAGACTTTATAGCTCTAGCTAATATATTATACATTTCTCGGCTATATTTTTAGCTACTTATGTGAATTTCTCTAAAAATATGCACTAGAAAAAATCTTAGGTACAACATTATAAAATAAAATTAATTGACAACTAGTGCTTATGATTAGTTAAGCGTGCGAATTTAGAACCCTAATTGTTTTAAAATATTATTCCTCTTCTAAGATTTCCTGTTTGGAAAGCCACCTGGTAATTGGAATTGGTGTAATTACTACCCTAGTAATTACCCTAGTAATTACACAGCCTAGTAATTACACATTAATGTAATTATAAAGACCTGTTTGTTTGTCATAACGTAATTACAGTGTAATTACAAGTGTGTTGTTTGGTTTCACAAGTGTAATTACACAGTTAGTTTAATTTAAAAATAAAATTTAATTATAAAAAAAGTAAAATTAATATTTAAAAATATTTACCTATATAAATGATAGTATTAAATTATTTATTTAATAACACATTGTTTATTGAAAATATATTAATTAATAATCATATATTTGTAACTAATATTGTAAAAAATAATTGATATATATTTTTCAAATTAATAATATTTAATTTTAATTAATTATAAAACTTAAAAGAAGACTTTTTTTGTGAGAACGTCATGGATTGGATGTTTGATGAAAAAATAATATTTATAAATATAATGCCATAACATTATTCAAATGTTTGACACAAAAAATCCATCAAATGTAAGTGAAAAATAAACAACATGCAATGTGAAAGCAAATAACTTAAAATTGAAAATATGACCTAAATTCAAAATCCAAAAGAAAAAGTTTAACATAATACTCTTATGTCAAATTCCAACATTACATAAGTAAGTTCCAATATAACTTAAGTAAATAATTCAAAAGAAAAGAAAAATATAAGTTTATAACCTCATTCACAATGACATTCTACTTTAACAACGTCGCCCGTTATATGCCAAGTTTGTTAATGACACATTCTTTCCAATATTAAGAGGTGTAGTTTCAAAAATTAGAATAATAACGGTTATGCTAAATGAATAAAATAATAAAATAAAAAATACGAGCAATTACATGGAACCACTAGAAGTAAAGTTGGGAATGAGAAGAAAGGAAATGAAAAATAAATAATATATATAAAAAATACATTTTAAAAAGTAAAAATAAAAAATAAATTAAAAATCAAAAGAAATTAAATAATAGAAATAAAAAATAAATTAAAAATAAAAAGAAATTAAAATAACAAAAAACAAACTAAAAAGTAACTCTGTAATTACAGGATATAATAACATCCAATTCTCAACCCTCCCAAAGAATTGGAGAGTGTAATTACACCCTCTCAATTAACTCAATTCCCACCTAACTGTGTGATTACTTGGTCAAACAAACATACCAAACTGTGTAATTACACCCAATTTCAATTACCTGAGTGGCTTTCCAAACAGGCCCCTAAATTCTGTTCATTCTAATGTGATATTGTTGTGAGAAATATGTATTCCTGGGCAATTTAGTTTGTGCAAATTTCAAACTTCCGGCCAGTAGTGCAAGTGTTTGAGAGTGTTGTGGAACCTTGTAGAGCTACCGGACTAAACGATTTGCACCGTAGTCGGTCCGAAATGGCTTTCAAGCCCATTCAACACTTGCCACGACGTAGCAGTGATTTGATAAGTTATTTTCTTGCTTTTTACTGTTTCTAGATCAATACTATTTGTAATTTTTACTAACAATTGTTATAGTAATTCACTCATTTGTTCAGTTTTTTAAATGTTGACACAACTTACAAAAAATAATGTGTATGCCGCTAATCAAAATTAATGACTAATTCAAATTGCCGTGAGTTTGAATTCTAATTAGTCTTCTTATTTCTACTCACTGGTTGGACTTCGTCACAGTCCTGGTTAATGATGCTTGATCAAATGGAGATTGGAGACACAGCAAATCCCAATTTGATACTTATATGATTAAGTGAACTTGGGTACTGTTAATTGCAAAGAACTCAAGTCCTTATGGCACCATTAGTAATCATAATTCACTGGATTGTACATTTCGAAGTTGTCTGGGATTGAGAATCTTATTATCAATTAATACAAAGATTTGGTTGTTCTTGCTTGATAATCCATTTTGATTACTCCTATGAAGATATGTAACATCACACATTGCTATTGGTGTATAAACATTATAAGGACTAAGGAGGAAGTTTCATGGGACATATATAAGAACTAAAGAAATTAAAGAACCAAACATCAAGGTTGCCGGAATAATTGAAGATGGGTACCATGTCTGTTACGAGAAGATCACGTGCCAACATGTCCTCTTTTGTACAGTACAAGTATGTCTTTTTCTATTATGTGTACCAGCTTGGAACACCTGACAACCCTTGAAAATCCTCAAACACATGAGTGTTATTTAATCTTCATTGTCTCCTCGTTATCTAGGCTCTTTTTCTCCATCCATTTCACGTCATGTGTTATGGTCCGTACTTAATTATTGACCACACCAAACATCATTTTTCTAATACCCAACAATGACCCCTTCAACCTTTCACCCGCACCCCCTTGCGCTATCAGGTAAAAAGTTTATAGCGCCCAATGTTTATATACTAAATATCTAAATGCAAGACGTGTCTTTTATATAAATTTTTATCACTTAATTACATGACAAGTATTCTCACTTTAAATTATTTAATGTGATATAAATATCATGAACCGTAAATAAGTTTTTTTTCAGAATATTATATATACAAAATCTAGAAAGTTTGTGATCTTGAGTTGCACGTATGATAGCTATGCAGATCCTTCTTTTTTCTTGATGTATTCGCGTTTAATGGATGTGATATATGAAATTATACCCAATGACCTTAAAAACGGTGGTCTTGAACTTTTGATCCCGCTTGTCTCGTGGATAAACCTTTAATGTCAAAAAGTAAAACTTATTGAACTTTGAAGTTTTGCAAATGATGCAAGTTAGGTAAAAGACCAACTACTTCCGAGACTATTCTTGTAAATAGCCCGATGTGATAAGGTTGTAAAAGGCCCAATCGACTCATTTCCACGTGAGTGATAAGGGTGTAAATACGTCTTGTTGATCCTTCAAAATGAAAAATAAGGTAATTATTAGTAGTAAAAATCTTGAAGTAATTGATCATACCGAACGAATTCGGGCGACATAGGTGGTAAGGTGCGGTATTTGTTGAGCAAGAAATGTTGCATCAAAGTATTATTAACCATAGGTTGACGTTATAAATAGATAAAACAAGGACAAACACTTCGATCCCTCTAGTCTAACTCAGAATCAGACTTTTCTTGGCACCACCACTCACCCCAAAAACGAAGGACCTTTTTAGCTAGTGAGTTGGTTTAATCTGTCAGATATTTTTCTTTCGTTGCCTTTAAAATATTCAATTTTTAACTAAGGCAGAAAAATTAAAAAGACCATCTTGACCGTTGGGAAGGTCATTGACTGCTTGATTGACAATAATAAGTGGTGGGTAATTTAAAAAAGGTTAAGTTATATGCATAAACAGTGTACAAATAATTTATATAATCAGGCTATTATAAGGTATTTATAAGTAAATTTTCATGATAATCATTAATTAATAACTTCGTAAGAATGATAATTGACAAATTATCACTGTTAAACTACACTAATAATAATAAAAAATTCTTAATATTGTTAAAGAGCATGCAACATAAATTCAATTTACATTAGGAAATGGAGGCTGCGGAGAAAAAGTTATTGGGAAGAGCGAAAGACAGAACATGATAAAACCATTGCCCTGTTATCGCTAAACATGTTATTAAATTAAGTTAAACTTGGTTGGAATGAAGGTTATCATGTGAATTTAATAGAAATTTGCAGACTGTTGTGTCTACTGTCTGTCTCGTAATCTCAGTTCCTTCTTAGATTTAAACCATTTT
Organism: Lycium ferocissimum; assembly: GCF_029784015.1. NCBI lineage: Eukaryota > Viridiplantae > Streptophyta > Magnoliopsida > Solanales > Solanaceae > Lycium > Lycium ferocissimum. The sequence continues at coordinate 39,653,132 of NC_081343.1, forward strand.
ATCTTAATACTGGATTCTTAAATGATTAACCATGTAGTACAGCATGATCAGTAGCCTAATCTAAGAACCTTTTGACTGATGCCATGTTAGTTAACGAATAATAGATGGAGGTGAAAAATAAAGACTCAACATGAAAGTAAAGCAAAAGTTCTGATTGACAGGTTAATGATCATAGTATTTGATGAATTTAAGCCTTAGATTCTATCCAATAATACGAGTTAGTATGCATTTGTGATTTAAAACTAGCAAAAACAAATTGAATACTTCGTGGAAATATCCTACTAAGCTAATAAAGAAAAAAATTGCAGTTATAGCCATAACTTTTCCAAAAAAAAGGTAAGCCTTTAGCTTACATGGCCGACCAAGTTATCCCTCATCCCGGTGGATCATGCCCACAATAATGTTGATGAAAGCGTTTAAAAGTGTGGTCTAATTGTCAATTTTAAAAATATTTGGAGATTCAGAGTTAATCTTAGCAAAAATAAGAAACGCTTAGTGACTTATTTCTATTTATTTTAATCTTGGTGGATAAAGTTATACAATATCTACAGTGATGAAATAGAGCAGGTATTTAATCAAGGTGTAGACAAATTGACTGGAAAATCATTGTTATTAAAAACTGCTGATGAAAGGAATGATGCGGCAGCTGATTGAGAAGGTAGAGACCAGAGATGGGCAGAGCTTAGATTCCAAGTGTATTGGGGGTTGTGGGGGTCCCAGTTTCTTGGTAACGTCCTTTCTTTTTGTTAAATATTGCATGCTTGGGACCACACACATTACTCTTCCTCTATATAAGAAAACCTTCTCCTTTCTCCCACTTCAAATCCAACTTCATTCTTCTATTTGGTCAGTCTCACAAAGAAAAAACCAAGCTTTCTTTTCATACTCTTTTCCCTATATACCTTGATTTCAAAGACATTGGCAATAGAAATGAAGATGAGCAACGGTGGTGGTGCAAATGAGAGCTCCAAGAAGAAAATGTCAAGTAGAAGACTTGGGAAGTTTCTTAAGGAGCAGAGAGGAAGGCTTTACATAGTGAGAAGATGTGTAGTCATGCTTCTTTGCTGGCATGACTGATGATCCAAATGAAAATAGTTGAATCACCATACTAGCAAAAGGGCAGGCCTAGAGTTGATTTCGACCCAATATTAAACAGCATGACAAACTTCATCATCATTCGAAGAATTCCACCGGTTCGAAACTAAATACTAGTACTAAGTTTAGGAATGACAACTACAAGCAGAGGAAGTCCAAGTTAGACCTCAAGCTCGAGAAGGGTCATTGTTCGTAGCTGTTTAATAGTAGTGCCTTTTTGTTTCCAATTGTAAATAGTAGAAAAGAGAAATTTTAGATAGGTGAGAAGTTAGAATTAGTTCCAATTCCCTTGAGTTGATTGGTTTTAAACCAGTTCCTCTTGCTCATATGTTATACGCAATAATGAAAAGAGAGGTTCTAGTTCCCTATTGAAGTACCCCTCCGTCCTAATTTATGTGACACTTTTTGCTAAATTTTGAAGCTAAATTGGATTAGATTAACTCAATATTTTAACATTAAAATTTTTATATTTGAAAACTATATGAAAAGTACTATAAGTTACAACTTTTCTCATTTCATTTTGGTGAAAAAATACATCATAAAATGATGATCAAAGTTTATGCAGGTTAAATCTCGAAAAGCGAAAAATGCCACATAAATTGAGATAGGGGGAGTATCATGATACTAAGCCCCTAATTTAATTTTCAACCACAAACACCACCCCCCCACCCCGCCCCGGGCTAGCCCTCCTGTCCGATCTTTCTTCTCTGAATTGGCCTACGAGAACAAAATTCATGAAAATCTTTAAGTAGTTACCTTTATCTTTCCTTTTTTTAGTTTCTCTCGAATGGGAAGCTGGTGTTCTTTATTTTGACTTTTCTCGTAGAGAGACGATTTTCGAATCTCAGAGTCGGTGAGCTCAGAATTAGAGTAATCTTATTATGTATAAAAATCTTAATATTTTTCTATATGTAAATATATATATAGTTTGAGTGGAAAGTAATGAGTTCAGTTGAATTTGCAGAGTTCACTCGAAAGTCCCCTAAGATGTCAGAGATAGCTAGTGCTTGGAGCAATGACGGACCTACATACAAAATGATAGAGTGCTTAAGCATCCATACTCTTTGACCCAACACTAATAATTTATACAGGAAACTAGCAAAATATTAAAAATAGAGTTACTAAGCACCAAATTTGCGGAAATATTGGAAATGGGTGAGTAGGTTAAGAGGTAGACGAAAGAAAATATTACTCCTTTTCTTTCTGTGATTATTAGTAACTTATTACTCCTTTTCTTTATGTGATTATTAGTAACTTACGGTCAAAAGTGATTAAGCACTCAGATCTTTAAAATTCTAGTCGGTCACTGATTTTTAATTCTTAAAGACAAGACGATTAACACAGAGAGAAGCACATTTTCTCCATCATGGATATTTTTGGTAGCTACAAACTGTATCCTACACAGCATGGTTGGACTCACTGTGAATAAAGGATAAAAATTATTGGAGGACGCATGTGGGTTTGTTCCCAGTGAAATGACACCAAAGTGTCGTAATTAGCTTAGTATATTTTGTCTTTCTTATTGGACTCCATATTTGCACTTCTATGATTAAATAAATTCTACGTACCTGAGTCTTTTGCTTGTTGAAATTATGTCGATGATCTGACAAACCACCTTAAGCTCTCAAACTATATTGTTGTACATGAAGACTGAAGATTAGTCAATTAGTCATAGTCACTTGTTAATCAACTTACGCACCTTTAAAAATAATTCGTCTCATCCTAATTCTAACAGTTACTGTATTGAACGATATTGCCTTAGGCTATTTGATCAATGTGGTTTCATCATTTCTAAACATACCTAGCATTAACACCAAAGTAACTTGACTGCGAACTTTATCCTACTCACAAAAGAGTCATCGATCAGTGGCCTCAAGATAGAAATACCGTAGGATTTCTATGGCAAAAAACCTATGTAGAGCATGCTGAAGATATAATTAAATACTAAATTAATAAAAGTCTATTTTCTCTAACGACTTAAACGTTTAGATAAGATAGTCATGTAATTCAATATGGTACTAGAATCAAACCCATCTCTATTCTTAATTCACCTAATGTTGAGGATCCTCATTTCATATCGTCCACGTTATAGATGCTCGATTAGCCATGACTGTACAATGGGAGGAGTGTAATGTGCCAAATTAAAATGGTGGGTGATTCTCATCTCATAAGCTAGAATATTTAAGATCTGAATTAGGCATGAGATCTATTTTCATAAGAGAGAATGTCATTTCTAATTGCATCGTGAGTCTAGGCTATCATGAGTGCTAGTGTACCGTCTTGTTAGAGACCATAAAAGAGAAATTAAAATGACGATGTGCATATAAAAGAGGCGTTGAAGTCTGATAACTTTGTTCTGCACTCCAAAGGAACTACTCCATCGGATATCCTCGGTGATTATCGAGGATGTAGTGAGATTGATGAGATCACTCCACCTTTAATCACAGGTCTTGGATTCGAGCTATTCCGATCTCCGGGAATGGAAAAAATTCTTGATAGAGAATGTTTTCTCCTTAAATGAGTCCTACGTGACGAATGTAAATTAGGAGATTCAGTAAATTTTGAATACCAAATGATTAATGAAAAACAATAGTACTATGTAACAATAGTACTATGTAAACAATGGATCATATACTGTGGCCATGGAATCTAAAGTCGCATTTTGCACGTGTAACTTTTACTCCATTTTATCAGAGATTGGTCAAAATCAAACGGTCCATACGTTACTATATGTCTTGGTCCCAAAAAAGAGAAAGAGCTACATTTCAAGAAAAGGAGAGAATAGAAACTTGCTACCATTGTGAACCTAAAACAGTAGAATTCTTTCAGTTGTTGTTTTGCTCATATCTCTTTAGTAAAAGTCAGCAACTCATTCACACATAACCCCTTGTTGTATTCATCAACTAGTAGATTTGAAAGGATCAGTAAATTTATAATATAATCATAGAGCTAATTAATAATGAATTCACATATTATCTTTCTTTTTATAAGAAAGAATAAACTTATACTAAAAGAAAAAACTTATACTAAATAACATATAGTATGTGGTTTATATATCCTTTGTACACTTCTGTGTATTATATAGTTAGTTATATCTTATCAGTGTAGCTTATGTAAGTGTTATCTTGCCATTTAAAGCATACTTGTGTGAGATATACATTTAATTTAGTAACTACCAACATTATATTAGAGATAATAATCACTAAGTAGCCAAATGATATTTTAGATTGAAAAATGTCAGTTAGCAACATACTTTTGTAAATTGTAATACAAATCAAAACTGATTTTGTTAAATCCTATAAATAGAAATTGATAATTGTCTAACATTTGATATGCACTTCACAAATTGAAATATAAATATTCTTTTTTTCCTCCTACGAAGATTAGACTGCGTAATCTCCTAAATTATTATTAGTATATTTGAATCATCTAAAATAGCCGATAATGTGAGTTTTCAATCATCTCTAGCACAGACAAAAATCTCTATTAATTTTAAATTGTCAAACAAATTACAACCTAACCAAGTACCCTTCTAAAAAGCTCTTATTGCATCACCCTCATTATAGCCATTATATGATAATACTGACAGTTTTTATACGTTGTCAAAATATTAATCAAAGTTACCATTTTAAACGAACCAATATTTCAAAAATATTCAATAGATGTTACAACATGATCTCAAGTAATGAATGGAGTATAAAGTGACTCACCTTGTAACCTTAGTTTCCATAAATTAAGGTTTCCACGTTTAAAACGGCATCGAAAACAAAGGAGTTTTGTAGGGTGGTTTGTTTTTCCCCGGCCTTTGCATTGTAAAATGTAAATATCTCTTTTCTTTTCCTTGGTCAAAGCGAACAATTATACAAATATAACTCCAGAATTAAAATTTTTTTTTAAAAAAAATGGTTTCTCCCACATGAATTTAGAGACTACAATGTTAAAACCAATCTAGAGAGTGATGAATTCATCAATTAAGCACTGGTCACTAACCATGTTGGCGGTAGCGTTATGTAGGGAGTTGCTTAAAGAAATGGATATTGCAACTAAACGTTTGATGAATGTGATTTGAAATAGAGGGATAGCACGGGGAAAAGAAATGGATCGGATGGCTTTTAAATGATGCCGAATGGAATTGATGCGACCGTTCGGATTAGTAATTTAATTAGGACTTCAATTAGGAGTTTTAGAGCACTTAAATAAGGGTTTTTAAGGCAAAATTCTAAAAAAATAGATAAATGTAAATATCGGCTTTTAAGGCATACCACATCACCGGGCCTATATACGTTTATTGTTTTACTGAAAATTAAACGAAATAATCTTATTTTGCTTTCTCGAAATTGAATTCTATGAAAGGACATTTTGGTTATCCCATATATGGTCAGGATATTGTCTTTTCGTGTTGAAAACATGTTCAATTCCTATATGAGTACATGATCGGATTGATTCGGGTTTTACTAATATCAAATCAAACTAACACCTCGGGTTTTTAAATCTATAAATTAAATCAAACCAAAAAACGTCGGGTTTTTTAACTTCGGATTTTTTTGGGTTTTTTTTGGGAAAGTTTTCATACAAAACATACAACTTTTACTTAAAATGTTTCTTTAGTCCTAGTAAGATACGACTAGATAATTAAAGTGTTTCTCAAGAAAATAACACAAAATATGAGATGGGTGATGATATTATATTAAAATATTCAACAAAAAGATAATAAAATCGGTTAAAATAAATATTGCTAATTAATAAGGCATAGAGAAAATGATTCATAATCTAAAAATACTAAGTCACGTTGAACCGTTGAGAAGTTTACTTGTATTATATCCAAGGTATCTATTCTATTCTTACTATAATACTTTGTTTTAACTCTATCGCACTATGTATCATTTTTATAATCCTCAAAATCTTCCATCTTTGGTTCAAATGGAAGAAATCCAAAATAAGTACGACTTATAAGTATTAATTACATGACAAAGCAAAAAATAAAATGAAGCTATATATTTTCACTCTCTAAATCAATTATGCAAAAATAAAGTAACATTATTGTCATTCCTAGTGTTAGAATTGAATTTCTTTTGTTAGCATTAGAATTGAGTTAATTTTGGTTTGGACTTTATTTGAGACTTACTAACATCTATGGGCTATAAAACCTATTAACATTTAGAATTCTAAGTCTAAACTTGAAATAATATGTTAAAAGACAAAAACCATGAAAATATTTAAGCTTAAATATTTATAAATTACATTATAAATAATATTTTTATGTATAAAATATTTTTAAAAATTGAATACATGTAATGTCGGGTTGGTTTGGTTCGGTTTGACTTTTTTTTTAGCTAAAATCAAACCCAACCAAACCAAACCAATTATGATCGGATTTTTTTTTTCAAAACCAAACCACTAGTCGGATTTTTTTCTCGATTTGACTCTAATTATCGGTTTGGTGCGATTTGTCGGTTTTCTTTGTACACCCCTAAGAGATAGTATTCATTCTCAATCGCTTTCGGTCAATATCAGTTTTCAAAATTAATACTCCTTCTATCTCAAATCATGTGACACTTTTCACTTTCGAAATTCAAAATATGTAAATTTTGATAAATATTTTAATATGTATTTTTATCATATTTACGTGAGAAGAAAATTTAATTCTCAAAAACCGAAAAATGTCATATGACTTATATTACTTTTTTCTATCACTAACCTCGTATAGTTTTAAATATTTAAATTCTAATCAAGTTTACCTTCAAAGATAATAATATAAATTTAATTCTCAAAAACCGAAAAATGTCATATGAGCCGGAATAATATATTTACGAAATTTACTTTCTATCACTAACCTCGTCAACTTTAGATGGTCGACCGAAAAAATAAAGAAAAGCTTTCCCATTTCCAAATTTACTTACACAATTTAGCCGTCCAGAAAGAGCAAGACTATTCAACCATATAGTCATATTCCTTTCAACATAATTATTTCATTTTTTTCGTTTATCTTTTGCGTGGGTCAATTTACTGCTGTCGCCACAACCAAAAATTAAAGCAGCTATACAAAAAGACCCCTGTCAAGTCCCTGTCTTCATTATCTTGATTTTAAGATGGAAGGCTAGATTTTTTTTTTTTCTTTCATTCAGAATTAGGATTTAATTCGCCAAAATATCTTTTGCTAATATAAGATGTGAAGTTGACAAGAAAATAAATCTTAGGTCTAGTTCAATTGTGAAAACTAGTTCAAGATATAAGAATTATCCAAGATCAATGTAAGAAGATAAATCATCACCCTCCACCACTGACATGGGACTACTAGCAGAAATCAAAATTTCAATTTAGTTTTATGATAGTTTTTTCTTCGACGGATATAGGGTTAAGGATCAAAAACACATTTCAAATATCACTTTTTTTTTTTTAGTTTCCTACTTGAACTATCAGGTGTGAGAGTTTTCTGCCTAAACTATCACCAATTAGTTTGTAAAACACACCTCAACTAACTATCAGTTGTTCACTTTTCCTACCTGAACTATCACCAACTAGTTTGCAAAACACACTTCAAAATTAATAGTTCAGGCAGGAAAAGTGAACAACCGATAGTTGAGATTTGTTTTGCAAACTAATTGGTGATAGTTTAGGTAGAAAACTCTCACACCTAATAGTTCAGGTAAGAAATTAGAAAAAAATAATACTTGAGGTGTGTTTTTGACCATTATCTCAAAAAAATATATTGATTTTGAGAGACACACAAGGAAATTTTAAAGGTGAGAAAACGTAGCTCCATTTTGACTATGAAAAAACCTATGGTAGGAGATAGTGTCATAAATAATTCAGTAACTCAATCAAACTAGAAAAAAGGGGAGTTATTGGGTTGCTTTTCCTGATTCTGCATTGTGAATTCAATGGCTAAGTTGACACATACCAGAATATCAATGCAACCATTTGATTGATCAAACGACAGCAGCACTGTGACCACGTGCGACAGCCCCACATTCAGTCAACTCAAACTTAGTTCAGACTGTCTTAAATAGATTGACAAAAATGTCACTTATTTTTGAGGTTGGTGTTGAACAGTCCTTTTGAGTGTATCCTTGAAAAGTTTTAATTCTCTAACGAGGCGTTTGGTAGGTAGTCAAAATTATCCCGAAATTATAATTTCGAAACTAATTTATCCCATATATTGGGATGATTTTATACCATCTAAAAGATGGTATAAAATAATTTCAGTATAAGTGGGATAAGAAGAGATATCCCATCTCTTGGGATGGGATGTATTTTATACCTTATTTGGTACAAGGTATAAATTTATCACATGATAAATTTATGCCTTCTACCAAATATGGTACAAAAAATTAATGCTAGAATATAAAACATACCATGCACCAAACGACCCCCAAGTTTGTCAAAATTAACCACTTTGCATCACTGTTAAATATTTAGCAAATTCGAATTGTTAAATTTAATGAGAATGGTGACAAAATAAGATTAAGCGGGAATGCACCTTTACAGATCTTATAACAAGAATTCGTTAAATATTTGATGAAGATCAGACAAACTGGATTGGGCTCCTCTCCATTTCCCCAAGTTCTACCTTAGATTAGGGACACATGGCACGTGTTAGAATTATGGCTAGGATTTAATTGACTAAAACAAGTCCCTAACCATGATTTACATAATTAATAACTTATTCATAAATATATTAAAATATTCTCTCTCTTCCTATTTTACGTTTCCCACTTCTTTTTTCCTAGTCAGAATTAGACTCATTATTCAATTGGTCATATATTAATTCTGTGATATTACAAATTCACAGAATATATTCCATTATTCCATTACTAATTCACAAAATATATTACTAATTATATCGGATATCACCATTATTCAATAGGTGATATCTCTTTCGTTTTTCTTTATCTACAGGATATCACCATTATTCAACTGATAATATCTCTTTCGTTTTTCTTTATCTACATGGCAGGGTTGAAAATCCCTTTTTCAATATTAATTTTTGAATTGATAACTTACTCTCTATCTTCCAATTCCTTTTTGAGTTAATCTTTTAGTTGGGAAATGTAAAATAAGAAGAGAGAGAATATTTTAATATATTTATGGATAAGTTATTAATTATGTAAACCATAGTTAGGAACTTATTTTAGTCAATTAAATCCTAGCCATTAATTCTAACACATGCCATGTATCCTTAATGTTACACCTCGGAAAATTTCCCGTTGGTACGCAAGTGGACGAACTAGTGATGAGTGCGAGGAGTACGAGTGTATAATGTTTCATGGGCAATGTAAGTAAATGGATGGGAATGAATAGAATAAAAGTCGAGAATGTGAAAAAAAAAAATTGGAAGTCGGCAAAAAAGCTGCCCGGTGTCGTAAACCACAAAATACGGACCGTAAAGTGCAATACGGTCCGTAAATGGCGCTCGTAAATGGCCTGCATACAAAATCTTCAACTTTCGCTTGTATAGAAATGGTTAAATACGACACAGTGGACGGACCGTAAAGTGATTTACGGCCGTAAACCATGGTCGTAAATCACCATGCATATTGCCAAGGTTTCGCTTTCGACTTAAGCTTAAAGACGACCACGAGGGACGGTCCGTAAAGTGGAATACGGACCGTAAACCTCCATGGACGACTACTTTGTTCACCCCAACGATTTTTTTTTCAAGTCATTAAATATAAGGATGAATTGGCGATGGATGAATTGACGCGGCATATTCAAGGCGAGGTGCCATGGTGTATGCTTTTTGCGGATGACATAGTCTTGATCGACGAGACTCGTAGCGGAGTCAACGCTAAGCTGGAGGGTTGGCGTCAAACTTTGGAGTCTAAAGGATTTAAGCCGAGTAGGACGAAGCAGTACTTGAGTGCAAGTTCGGTGCACCTCAAGAGGCTGGCGTGGAAGTGAGGCTTGGTACCCAGGTCATTCAGAAGACAAGTAGTTTCAAGTATCTTGGGTCTATTATACAAGGCAGTGGGGAGATTGACGATGATGTCACACATCGTATTAGGGCAGGGTGGATGAAATGGAGGCTCGCTTCCGGAGTGCTATGTGATAAGAAAGTGCCACCACAACTTAAGGGCAAGTTCTACAAAGTGGTGGTTAGACCGACCATGTTGTATGGGGCGGAGTGTTGGCCAGTTAAGATCTCTCACGTTCAAAAGATGAAAGTTGCCGAGATGAGAATGTTGAGATGGATGTGTGGGCACACCAAGAGTGACAGGATTAGGAATGAGGCTATTCGGGACAAGGTGGGAGTGGCCTCGGTGGAAGACAAGATGCGGGAAACGAGACTGAGATGGTTTGGACATGTGAAGAGGAGAGACACAGATGCCCAGTGCGGAGATATGAGAGGTTGGCCATGGATGGTTTCAGAAGAGGTAGGGGTAGGCCGAAGAAGTACTGGGGAGAAGTGATTAGACATGATATAGCGCGATTCTGACTTACCGAGGACATGACCTTAGATAGAAGGGTATGGAGGACTCAGATTAGGGTAGAAGGCTAGTAGATAGTAACGTTTATCCTTTCATATTAGTAGTCACATTTGTGCTTTGATTTCTGCTACTATTTGTTATCTTACTTTGATTATCTTATTATATTTGTGATAGCTACGCTCCTTTACAACTGCTTCATCATGGCTTAGTCGCTTTGGTTATTTGCATTTCTATATCGCTTTGACTCTCTTGGCCTTATCGACCTCTTGTTATGCTTTTATGCTTTCTATTGGCGAGGGTCTTTCGGAAACAGCCGTCCTACCTTGGTAGGAGTCGGTGCGACACTACTACCCTCCGGACCTCACGTTGTGGGATTTCACTGGGTTGTTGTTGTTGTTGTTGTAAATATAAGGACCAAGACTTGTTTTATTTCATTTCATCATTTCACTACTTCTCTCTAGAACCTCTCTCTACATTTATTACACAAGTTTTCAAGGATATTGGAGGATCAACAACACTAAATAAGTGGATCAAGAGTAAAGGATCATCAAAGATCATCCAAGTCAAGAAATCCAAATGGAGAAAAACTAGGATTTTGCTCAAAGAGGAGTATTAGCAACCAAGGCTTATTCCTAAAGCATCTAAGGTAAGATTCATGATATTTATATGTTGTTTAAGGTATTTGGGAGTTGAAATACTTGGTCATTATAAGAGAATAGCGAAAAGGGTTATGAATGATGAATAGTGACGTTTTTTGAGACATAGTTGGAATTGAATCATGAATGTTGTTGGGTTGTGATATAAATGTGTTATAAATGGTATTAAGAACATGAACTAGACACTTTAGACGAATGGACGAAGTTGGGCATTATGACCATGATTATGGGTAAATTAGAAGCAAATTGAGAAACCTAGATAAAAGGCATAATGTGAATGACTAATGGCCATTGTTATGATATTAATGAAGGTTTAAGCGCTATCATTGGAAGGAGTCGTGCAAGCATAGAATAGTGCGACAAAAAGGTATGTGAGGCTAACCCTTCTTTCACAAGGCATGGTTCTTGGCCAAATTCCTAATACCTCGTATGAGTATGTTGTCTTCTCATAGTTTATGCTCCGAGCTTATAAGCCCACAATCCTTGATATGTACTACTACTCGACCAAAGTTCCTCATATGACGGGAAAGTCTATAATGTAGATGTAACTATAGTGATGATGATAGTATAATGACGAGGATAAAATGATGTTAAAGACGCTTACGAGCTATTATATGTATGTGTGCCTATGAAGGGCTATAATAAGCCCGAGCTTGTGATGCCGGGTAAGAGTATATGTATATGAATATTTATATAAAGTATGTATACGTTTACGAAACGCGCGCACACCTCTGCAGATGGTACGGATACCCCTGGAGCCTTGGTAGGGCCAGGTATGAGTAACCTTGAGCCTTGGTTGGCCAAGTATGTATGAAACACCGAACCTTCGTGGTCGGGCATGCTATATATAAAAGCTATATATATGATATCTATATGAGTAAGAATAAGCTATATGTATAACATCTACATGAGTACGAATAAGCTAAGTATATGACATATGGATGAGTACGACTATGCTAAGTATATGACATCAATTAGAGTACGATTATGTTAAGGCTATGTAAGTGCCAAGTAAGGGCTATGTAAAGGCGATGTATATGATATGATTATGTATGTAATATGAATGCGAATGTGCAAAACTTTGTAAAGGAATGTAGATAAGTGCATGTATGTGAGAACGAACACAAAAGGGGTACGGTTACTATTATGGGATACGGAAAACGAGGTATGTAAGTAGGTGATATAATGATGACATTATTGTCTCCCTCATGTGCTACTTCGTATGTTGTCTATTATGCTTCTATATTGATGTTGATCATGCTTTACATACTCGGTACATTCTTCGTGCGACGTCCTTTTGTTTGTGGACGCCGCGTCATGCCCGCGGTGCACGGGGAGGCCGAGCTTGACCCATAGGCGCTTATTCGAGGTCGCACTGTAGCTCCATTCCTTCGAGGCGTAGCTTTTGGTACTTATTCTTTTGTGTGCATAAATATGGGCATAGCGGGGTCCTGTCCCGCTCATATGATATGTCATACTCTTAGAGACTCGTAGTCACGTGTATAGGGATAGATATGTCTGGCCTTGCCGGCCTATATTTTTGTATATCATTTTGCTGGCCTCGTTGGCCCATGTACGTTGTTGTGGCATAGGCATGTGATATGATATATGATTTGTTGTCCAATGGGACTATTACGGTGTATAATTAGAATGCATGAAACGATTATGGCTCACCTAGATATTATGTGATTATATGATAAGGGGTACCCGGGTGGGGTAGCATCGGGTGCTCGTCGCGGCCCCTAGTCGGGTCGTGACACTTAATCTAAGATAGAACTTGGAAAAAATAGAGAGAAGGGAAATAGAGAGGAGCCCAATCCAGACAAACTTAAGGGACCAAAATTGCTCGGGGGTACATTTAAGAAAATATTTTAAACCTAGCCTAAAAGTACGGGACCATATTTTGTTATTATCTCTGAAAATGCATGCATGGAAATGACGAAAATGGTCCCTTTTATTTTGAGGTAGCTAGGCTCAAAATGGCTCCTTATGTCCTAAGTAGTTTTGTCGAAAGTGAATACTGTTTATCACCATCAAATATTTATAAAACTATGGTGATTAGATTAAGGAAAAAACTTTATATAAAAGAAAATTAATAATAAACACCAAGAGAGTCGTTAATACCCATAAACCACAATACCAAAAATCATTTTGGAGTTAATTTGGATCAATTTTGAAGCAAAAACGTTTTGGTGAAGATCTACACAACAAATTATAGTGATCATTAGGATTTGATACAAATCTTGATGGATCGTCTACTACAAATGCTGACGAATCACCATAACTTGTTAATGCAAGTCTTGACCAATATCAAATAAAAAATCTTAATAATCACCAGGATTTTACTTAGAAATTTTGATGAACCATAAGTAATCCGAGCAACCACTAGGAGTGTGTTTCCAGTTTCACCCGTGAAGGCTACTCTTTCAAGTCTTTATCTTAATAGGATAAAAATTTAAACATAACCCTAAAAAATTCTATTTGTGCAAAATACATTTTTTTGCGCGGAGTGCCCTTCTTTTGGGGTGGTCTTTAAATTTTGCCCCTCATATTTGAAATGTTTAAATTTTGCCCTTCGGCTAACACCCATAGGTCCCGAGGTTCGAACCCGCGCGGTCGAAATTTTAAAAAAAATTCGCAAGGCGGTTTAAATTTCGCTATAACAAAGACAGCATACAACATGCTAAGGAATTACATTTTATACGGACCGCATACCTCATGCTTATATGGGCAGACTTGGCATAAGTATGCCGGGTCCGGCATAACTTTGATAATTCCTTCACAAAGTTATGCCGGTGGGGGCATACTTTTAATGGGCAAACTTTTATGCCGGACCTGGCATAACTTTGTGAAGGAATTATCAAAGTTATGCGGACCAGAGATACTTACGCTAAGTCCGCCCATAAGGCATAAGTATCTTAGGGTCGGCATAACTTTGGTAATTCCTTCACAAAGTTATGCGGTGGGGGCATACTTTTAATGGGCAAACTTTTATGCGGATCCGGGTAGATAAACTTTCGAATGAATTATCAAAGTTATGCGGACCCCGGCATACTTATACCAGTACGCATAAGGCATAAGTATGCGGTCGGCATAACTTTGGTAATTCCTTCACAAGTGTATCTTAGTTGGGGGCATAGCTAAATTTAAACTTGCCTT
>NC_081343.1:39667569-39794535 GCF_029784015.1 Lycium ferocissimum
GCCATAAATTAACAATTCTAAGTTTTTTGGGAACAAGCATAACTTTATGCGGAACAAACATAACTTGATTTAACAACAACTGCAGGACCGACATCGTTGCCTCGGACAAACACATTCTTCACAAAACCTAGATTATTAAACAAAAACAACGGCAACAACGTAACCAGTGTTCATGAGACAAAACGAAGATTGACAAAGAGAAAACCAAAACGCATATCAAAATTAACTAAAACATATTACGACATTCATAATACGACATTCAAAAAACCGAATATACATGGGGAACGAAACTAAAGTTCAAAAAATCATAGACACTTTGTAACAAAAATACTATAATTTTAAATCGAAAAGGATAAATTAAATATAAAAACGACGAAGACAAAGATATCAATTCAACATAAAAACAAATATTGAAGCGAGCAAAATATCCAAATTCGTACCTAAATTTTAGAACGGATAACACGGACACAAAAACGGATGAGAGCACGAAGAAGCAAAAAAAGAAAAGAAAAGGGCAAGCCCGAAATAGAAAGTTTTTTTAATGGGATAAGGGTAATTTCGTCAAAAAATATTCATTAAGCAGTGGCGAAATGAAAATTAAGAAAGGCATAAATGAAGGGCAAAATATAAAGACCAGCCGAAAAGAAGGGCACTCCGCGCAAAAAAAAGGCATAAAACACCCGAGCCTTGCTACCGTTGGCCCACTTAAAATTGGAATCCACCTTCCCTCTTAAATATCTTGACCTTTTTAGTTTTCTTTTTCTTCTTACTTTTCCGTTCTGTTTTATTTTAAACGTAAAATTATCTTTCATTGGAGGGAAGATTATTTCAGTCGTTTCCTTTTTCAAATTGGAGTGAGGCGACTCCGTGAATCTAGAATAAGACATAGTAAGAAATATGGAAAATGGAACATTTGATAACACGGTAAAAGAATTACTATTACATTTCAGATCATCTGAAAAATAACTACATAGTGTTGATATATATATATAATGAAAATGGTAATTTGAAATAAAGTAGACAATTAATTATAACAAATTAAAATACATTGGTATTGTGAAAGCTCTTTACTGTTTACTCTACGAGTGTTTATTAGTTAAATCCAAAGAAAAATGGTAAGCAGAAATTATAGGAAGAATCGATTATATTTTGCAAGTGGGGTTTGCACCTGATAAAGGATGCATGACAATTATAGTGATCAAATGATACAATATACTACTCTACTTTTAGTAGTAATCACACTGATTGGACAGATTTCACCCATAAGGTTGGCGACAACAATGGCGAATCAAAGAAAAATCTTATCTGTACAAACCTGACTATCATTTAGAGCAAATGATTCAATGAATTTTCTTTTCTTTTGATCAAGATAATCCCTAGTCCTTTAATAAAGTTGATGAAATTATCTGATACCACACATACTAAAAATAGCGTGCCCCGGTGTTGGAAAAAAAAATAAAAGTAACTAAATAAGCTCCCCAAAGAAAAAAATAATAAAGGAATAGGGATTAATACACTCGCATATACTTTAATTTTAAAAAGGGAAAAGGGTACATATAATATAGAAGTATCGAAAATGAACAAATTTATGCGTATTGCATGATAGTTTTGGGCTCGTTTTATTCGTCGGTATAGGAAATGGCTCGTTGCCATCGAACTATAGGAAATGACTCGTTTTATGCGCGCGTGATAGTTGACTCAATTTATGTAAATTAGATCACCAAAATGACTGTCTCATCGAAATGCAATATTTTATTAAAAATTTGGTTTTACAATACCATATATGATATGTGGCCTCCAACTAGATTATGGTTGTGGATGGGCAAGGTGCATGGGTCGGAATTTTTATTAATTTGGTATTTAAAATTGGGTAGGTTTAATTAAACGACGTAGATCTCTAATTGGAGGCCACGTGTCTGTGGTATTATAAAACCGGCGTTAATATAAAAAATGGCATGGATGAGTCATTTTTGGTAATGGACGATAGCATAAATAGTGTTATTAATGAGTTGGCGTAAATGAGTCATTTCCTATAATGCGATGGCATAAATGAGTCATTTTACATATGGTTCGAGATAAAGTAAATGAATCAAATTATTATTGAAATATTATAAATAGTATTTCTCGAGGTTGAATAGCATATTTGAGGAAACATCCCTTTTAGTTTTAAAAATTGAAAGGATGTTTTTTCTAATTGAACTTACTATTCATAATGTAACGCGTTAAAAGATGCTAATATACATAGTTTTTGATAATGCTCGTGTAATATCATGATTCTGTCCTCACTGTGCTAACTAGCTGGCAAGTCGTATCTAAGGAGTCGTTTCACCAGTTTGAGATTACAATTCAATTATTACATTTATGAGATTGATAGGATAAGGAGTTTGAAAACTGCATACTCCACTTTACACCTGTCAGTTTCTTTATCCATTTTGGAATAATGTTTTTGAGTTGTTATGGCTTCAGGTTTTATGTTTTCTATAGCTGTTGCCATGAAGAGTGCGATTTTGATGGCCTCTCAGGGCATTTTTTGGAATGTATTTCTCAGAGGTGACAAACCGACAAAATTGCGATAAAAAATTTCATATGAAATCAACAAAGATGGCCATCTTCCTCCACATGAAGTACGGCAATATTTATTCTACACTCTGGTCAGATGTCACCAAATCATATTAACTTATCATGATTAAGTGACTAAAGAATGTATATTAATTAATCATGATTAAATGTTAGAAATTTATATGCAAACATATGACATGCATCTATTGATTTGATATAAACACCACATGCGGGTACATCTTTACATCCTGTATTTTTTTCAGACATCCCCACATCGATGCATGAAATAATTGTCATAGATGATGTGAACCAGAGAATAAATACTCATCAACTAGACAAAATGCAGAACTCTTGAACGTTACCTGATCATATATTTTGAGCTTAATAAACATTTCACTAGATCTCTCTCTCTTTATCAAATAAAACTAAGCCCTTCGATACATGAAGTTTGATATAACCTCTATCTCAAAATTGAAATTTCAAATTCACATCGATGCGTGCTTATTCTGCTGGTCCTCTATGAATGTCACCTACACCATTCATTGGGGAGACAACAGCGAGAATAACCAATCCACCCAAAACAACAATCAAGATACCCAAGCTATTCACTAGCAATGCCTCGGTGGAATAGCGTGAGATTATGTGGCTTGCTTGAAGGAATGTAGCTTTCTCCAATAAGCCAGTAGCACAAGTTGCAATAGCAAGGGCATATATGTATATGCCCAAAAAGACATGCCATGGTAGAAGAGTCGCTCTGCTGTTCCTTGAACCACCTGGATACCAGAAAGTTGCAAAACCAGCAGCCCACTGTCCACAAGAAGTTATTGAAAAGCTAATTTACGCACTATTACATACTGTAATAAGGATACTGCATAGGAACAGGAAATGGGATACAACAAAAAGAGTAACATAGGAGCATTTAAGAGAAGTACCTGGATACCAAATAGAAAAAGGCAAACTATGCCCAACCATGAGTGAAGACTGTACCAGTTGTCGATTCCTTTGTCAATATGAAACTTCCAAGCAGCCCATAAACCAATTAGACCAAAAAAGAAAGCCATGGATTGCAGGGAAAGATGAACCGACTTCCGGAAGCTCTTTGTTCCAGAGACTGTCTTGTACGCCAGCATAGCTGTAGCAATCCACACCCAGTTTGGAGATTAACAAAATCCATAAGATGTGACATAAGAGTTACATAAGCTATGCTGAATTGTTTTCTGATTAGGATGCAAGAACTGAAATGGCACAAGACTTTATACTGAAGAATCATACTTTTCCCCAGAACCAAAACCAAGTCACCGAGAGTGCAGACAACAATTTAACAAGCACATTGAAGATAACATCAGCTAGATCGATTTCAGACAGGTTCCTTCCAACACAAAATATACATCCAACTAAACTTAATATGAAGAAATTACTTTGTTTAAAAGTCGAGAAAAATGAACATCAGCCATTAAGACAGAGAAGGGGGAGGCGATGTTAGACTTTACTTCTCTCTCTCTCTTCTTTTTTTTTTTTTTTTTTTTTTTTTGGCATATTCACTCATAATGTAGCAAGATCGCTCTGCCATATTTTACCAGAAGACCTGAGAATACTTATCGCCGTCGCAGTCATTCACCAGCCAATTTTACCAGAAGACCCGAGAATTTAGTACTTATTGTCGTCACAGTCATTCACCAACATCCACTTAAATAATAGACTAAAAGATCATCAAAGCTATTAATGGAAGCAATGATCAAGCATGTAGCAATGATTCTTAAAAGAACCCATCAGCCACAGCATTATTGTGATCCAAGATCAAATCTTAGAAAGTTGGGATACAAGAAACAAAAGATTTAAGGTCTACCATTGATGTCTAATCTGAATTGACCTCAAAATTCAATGGCCATTTCACTCATCAAATGGTGTTCTGTTGGAATTTTCACTCGGGCAATAACACATACATTTTCTTGCGAATGGCAATAACAAATACGTCATAAAGAAACTCCATGATAGACAATCATTTCTACCGAAGATGATATTGATATGATATAAAAGTTAGTTTGGAAATTTTGAGAAAGGCAAGACTCAAACCAATAGATAGAGGAAAATGCAATAAAAGTTTCTTCACACTCCAGCAAGCTTGGAGCTAGTCTCCATGAGCAACAGGGAAAGCACCAAAATACTTGGGTACAAATCACAAAAAAGTTCAATAGCAAGTCTTATTGCCGAGCGAGGTTACAGATTAATGTTAAATTATGTTCATGAATATATTTGACATAAGGAGAAAATAGAAAACCATTTAATCAGTAGTATGTGAATATACTGACAGTAAATCAGAATTCTATCAACGGCTTATGATAAAGTAGCTCTTCAAAATGTGTAAGTTTTATAGCTAAACAGCAAGAAACAGAGACATGGTAGAGGCATTTAATTCCAGCAGATTGCTTTTAAGACCACTTAACAAGGCAATGATTAGAATTATTTAGGCTGATAGATCTTTACCTTCACCATTACTTATCAAGAAAAAGATAGATATTTACCTTCACCATTTAGAAGGATGAGGCTGATAACCATTAAAACAGGATGTACCTGCACGAGGCAACATGAAAGAACACAAATAAGAAAGAAGCGTGCTTCAGTTCCCAAAAGCTCTGATAATTGAATGACACTACAACACAAAGGATGAGTAAGAAATAAATCTTTTTTGATAAATCTGGACATATATAAGTAGCTTTTCGCAGTAGAAAATGCAAAAAAAGTAGAAGTGAGAAGATTGATATTTCTTGTTAACACATCCTATAAGAATTGGTCCACCCTAAGTCACTTCCTTAAACATTAACACAGTTTAAGTTCAATAAGGGCAACAACAATAGGTACAGGAGCAATCACCACAACCAATGGAAAAAAAAAATTGGAAGAAGGCATCATTTGCTGCAGCAGTCCTTTTAACAGGAAATCTTTGCAGTAATATAGGTAAAGATAACAGAAACGCTCTCGATAAAATTCTCCTGACCACAAACGATATGTTTAACAGAAAAACTAACCTCAATTATTGTAATTCAGATGACCCCCATCACAATAATCACTTTCTAGCGATAATCCATACTCTTAAGCTGTGTGATCCCTCAATCCCAAACTAGTTAGGATCGGCTACATGATCTACACTATCCATTCTTCTCTATTCAGGCCATTTCATCCAACACTCAGTAATTTGTCTCCTTGGAGGAAAACGTAAATGGGAAATAGTCGCAAGCAAAGATAAGGTATAAGAACAATCAGAATAAACAAAAAAATGAAAAATCACCCGCTAAATTCTACAAGAAAACATCTCCATTCAAAAGTTCAACATGCTAAAACATAGGGGGATCCAGGAACTTAAGCCCCCGTGCCACTGCAGCTACGATTCTTAGTAACAATATGTGTGGATTTAGTACAAATATAACGTATTTAAAATGTTTCAACTATCTATATCTAGAGAATTTGAGCTGAAACAGCAAGTGTTGCAGCAAAACAATAAGTGCATAGTTGATGGTCACTCAATTTTTCTTTGCTTGTTGAAGGAAATTGGAATCAAAGGAGAAAGGTACTGTTAGTTGAGTGATCTCATGAGAAATCAACCCAATAGGTGCATGACATGTGTCTCCATGGCTAATCAATATACTATTAAACTAATTTAGGCAAAATAGGAAAAGGGAAATGAAAGGAGCATACGTTAAAGATGAGAGCTTTGTTGTCAGATATGAGGGCTAAACCACCTCTGTAATGCACTGTCCACGTCAACACTAATGCTGCCACTGCAATTCCGATTACCCTCACCATTAGGATAATCGGAAACCTTACCACCGGCACCGCCATTGACAATTAATGCGAGCTGTTTAATATGATCTAGGGTTTTAGATCTCGCGTTAGTCAACAGTTAGGGATGGAAATGGACTTTAACAGTCTCTCTACTTTAATTAGTCCCAAACTCTTTTGACTTTCACAGGGAAGACAGATTCCCACCAGGCCACGTCAGCTTCTCTTTTCTTTTCTTTTCTTTTTTTTTTAATAAAAAACAATATTTTGAATGCTCAAAAAGCTTATAATGCGTATTTCGACCTTTTCTCGTCGTGTTTTCTTGAGTCGAAAGGTGCTCGAAAAACACTCTTCCCTATCTTCCGAGATAGTTTAAGTTTTGCGTACACTTTACCCTCTGGACACTCCCGCATTGTGAGATTTAACTTTGAGTATGTGTTGTTCGCGTATTTCAAGAAATGAATTTAGTTTTTGGAGAAAAAACAAGTTTATATATTTTTATAAAACTAAAGCTGGTCCAACCTTTATTTTTCACTTGGAGTTGGAACCAAAACATAGCAATCCCTAACAATTTTCAAATCACCACCTCGGAAAAAAAAAAAATAACAGCTTTTTATCGATTCTCCTGCCTGTTTTTCCTGCCTCTTAAAATGTTTTAAGTTCTTTTTGTTTTTGTTTTCCTTAATGTTAAGGTAAACAGAAGTATTATCTTAGTGGTCGTTTGGTTTGAGGTATAAAATGAGTTAAAACTTAATTTTTATAGCGTTTGAGTATAAGGTAATAGATTTATCCCGGATTATTTTACACCACCACCACGTGATAAAAAAAAATAACAGCTTTACCTTCTTAATCGATTCTGGGATTATTTTATACCATCTCTTAAAATGGTATAAATTAATCCCAATAGATGGGATAAATTAGTCCGGATTGTAATCCGGGACTATTTTGACTAGCAACCAAACGACCAGTTACAGTATTATTTTTTTCACAGCAGTTCTCTTACAGAAATATACAATTTTTCGACCTTTTCAGTATTTCCCTCTATTTTCTTTAGATTGCTATGTTATAAATGCAGCATTTATCTAATGCATGTTTCTTTAGTGAACTGTTATTATAACGTTTATATAATGGACTACTGCTTATGCGAAAACACAGCCAGTTTAAATCCGAAGTCCCAAATAACGTAGAAGAATTGCACTGTTCAATAGCCGGTCCAAACATTGCCAAATTATAATGAATCCTGGATATATTACAAATGACCCATATAATGGACCACAACTAGTTTGGAATTGAGTGTAACTGATTAATTGTTTACCTAATGGTCATATACAATGGATAAACGGGAAACAGTACACCAAATCTTGAATGGATACAGTACCACAGTAAGAACTTATAAACACAAGATGCATGGATATCAACAGCTTCCAGGGTACAACTACGTCTGAAGATTGGTTCTGTGGTATCACCCCTTCTAAAATCTTTTCATCAAAGCTGAAATATAAAGATCTGACAGCGAAAACGTGATCAAATCGGTAGAATATCCTACCACCCTAGCAAGAGCGTCTTTGCAAGCAACAGGTAGGGCCTAGAATGAATTCGGAGGATAAAAGAGTATGCAGCAATCTTAGTAAGCTTCTTTTCAACCACTAAAAGCTGCAGTTAAAAAGGGCTGACCCTGCGAGCTAACTTCAACAAGATTTCTGGAACAAGCCGCTTTCTTGGAGGTGCCATAGCATCCTTAGCCAGAGCTTCTTTGTCGTTAGCATGTATATATGCTACTATGTGGTCAAATAGGTCATCTTTACCACCTCTTAGAGGATCCTGCAGTTCAAGACGCATTAAATTGCAGCAAGAAATTGAAATTTCATCTTTTTCCTAATGATTCAACTAACAACCATGATGAAAGGACTGCAGAAGAAATGAACGAAGAAGTCATCTACTAATACTATTTCATTCCTGCACAGTGGCGGAGCCAGGATTTTAGCAAACGGGTTAAAAAATATAAAGAAGCAGACAAACGAAAAGCCAAAGGGGTTCAACGTCTACTACATATATATAAAAAATAATTTTCACCTTATATATACAGTGTAATATTTCGCCGAAAGAGTTTCGGATGAACCCCCTTGGCCCTTACTGGCTCCGCCCCTGCCTGCACACCTGGGGAGTTCAGAAAGATGACAGGGATTGACTCTGGAGATTGGCAAACAAAAGGGTACCAAACATAAATCTGTAGAAAACGTGGCCTGTCCTAAAAGTTAGTCACAGAATGGCCAAGTTCTAGGTTTTCTTAGGGAACACAAAAAACCAAAATCCAGCTTAACAGACGCTTCATGTTTTTTGGGGCTGAATTTGACCATGCTTTGCAGAAAAGAAAAAAAAAGAGTCAAATGCTCTGCAGGAACTGAACTGGTCCTATTCCGAGTTTTGACCTACATTAGCCTCAAAATGTAGGTCAAAATGAACACAGGACAACTGGAGAGCCAAAATACAGCGCTTACATACTTGAAGGAATAAATCTGTGTGAGTTTTTCCTTCATATAAAATCAGTTCAGCTTGAGCTCCCACTCCGTGAAGTGTATCTACAAATGTTTTACTGCACAGAACGAGCAGCTTCACATGTTATTATACAAGTTTCATACTCAAACTTGAGAGCATTTATTTTATAAAATCTATTAAACAGACAAGATTGAATCACAAAGAGACACCATATCCTTCCTGCATTAAAGTAAAAGTGGCAGGTCATCATTGTTCTTCAGAAGGAATTCAGACCTTGAATCCGGTGGAATGGAGCTATCTGAAGCACCATGAAATAGGATAATGTGAGGCAGCAGCTGCACAGCAGCTTTAGAGGTCTGATCCTGTACCATAATTTCAGGAGAGAAATTTGGCAACGATTCTTCCCCTTCCATTATACTGTAGATGACAAGTTAAAATCTCAACGTCACAGAAAGGTAAGTGTGGCAACTTAGCTGACTAAAGTTTATGCCTGTTCTGCGAGAGAATGCTGTTAGCGGGTACCTCAAGAAAATTGAGCGATATAACCCTCTATTATTGAAATGATCAACTAAGTTGGGTAAGTTATACCTGTCAAATCAAGCAATGTGACACCAATTAGCAAGAAATCTTTATGAGCGTGCCAACTGACGGAAGATAACACATAAAATGCAGACAATTACATGGTGATGATTTTTTTATTTTTTTTATGACAAGGGAACCTGCTGCTGCTACCCTTCGGTGCGCATAGGGTAAACCCCGCTCCTGTGCAATAGCCCGCAAAACGCACAGAAGATATAACCCATAATAGGCAAGCCCCGTGCGACGAGCTCGACCCAGAAGGCAAATCCCCTGCTGTCGTAGGCAGGGGTTTCGAACCTGAGACCTCCATTATGGAAGCCCCATGCTCAACCAACTGAGCCACCCTTGCGGGTCACATGGTGAAGAATTTGCAACACCAAGAGAAGGCTGAAGGAAAAAGAGTGATACAGCAACATGGTATAATGATTAATCAAAGAAGCAGAAGTTTAGGCCAAGGAAAGGAAAGAGAATAATATTTTTAAATTCCTTTTGGTTGATTTCAATCATGTGGAAACCAATTCAAACCTAGATTAAACAATAATGATGCTGATAACAACTTTGCTAACAAACTGGCCACATACCCGCCTGATAAACCAAAATAAGCTTTTATCTGGGAGCTGCTCCAAGAAACACTTTCTCCTCTAGATTCTTTGATTGCCTGCTTCATAAGAGCACAGGAAGCGATATGTGCACCAGCAGATTGACCCATGAGATAAATCCTGGATAAATATACAGACAGCATCAGAGAGTTGAAAATATCAAGTCTTTGATTAGTATAGAAAGGCTTATTAGGCAATGGCAGGGCCATATATTCATACAAGGGGATTCAAAAAATATTAGTGCGTCACACCTAGGATTTAAACCTGTGACCTAAAGCAATTTTTGAACCCAACCAATTACCACTACACTAGAATCATTCCTTTTGTCAAGGGAATTCAACAGTTCATATATATTCGAAAAAATCTTTTTGGCCCGATTTGCAGAGTCTGGCTTTTAGCGAAGGGGATTCAATTGAACCCCTTTGCCTCCCTATAGTTCCACCGCTGTTCTTAGGAACTGTCACTTTTTCTATTTCACTCCACCTTAGATTGCATAGTGAATAACAGGCCTGTCCATCAAGTTATCGGAGTCCATAAAAACTGTCTCCCCCACATCCTTCTCATCCATAAATAAGAATAACGAAGTGATATACAATCTAATGCTGAAAATAATCTCAATCACTTTTTGTCTTTGATAGTGATATGGACATGGTTATTCAATTATTATAAATGCAAATCAGCTACACGATGTTTAACCTGTTTGGGTCACCGCCATAATCAGCAATGGTGTTGCAAACAAATGAGATTCCCTGTGAAACATCTTCCACCATATCGCCTATTGTTCCCTGTGGAAAGTTTCTGCAACCAAAGAGTTTATTATGCATCTCGAACATGGACATGAAAATTTGATTGTGTGAAGGCACTGCTAAACAAAGAAAATGGGAGGACAGAAAAAGCAGTCATTGATGCAGTGTACATCATACTACATAATGATGTTTTGACCCCCACCAATATCTTTTTGGAATAATAGAAGTTATTTGTCTCAGGTAAGTAATACTACCTCCCTTTCATTTTTATGTGTCTTAGTTTGACTGAGCACGAAGTTTAAGAATATAAAGAAAACTTTTGAATCGTGTGGTGTTAAACTAAAGGTGTAACATACCAAAAATATCCTTTGAATCTTGTGGTCTTAAATATGCAATGTCACTCCTATAACGAGCCTCATTAAGGGTAAAATGAAAATATTGGAATTTAAAACTTATTAAATATCGAAAGGTGGCATTCTTTTTGAAACAGAGTAAAAAGGAAGTACGACACATAAATTGATTGGAGGGACTACTAAAGGTTATTACTTAGGAACAAAGAAATGTAGAATGAATAAACCTTAAAAATAAAATTGGGGCTTGTCCCATATACCCATGAATCAGAGATTAACTAAGATTGCTTATTAGAAAGTGAATATGTTAATCAGAATTATGTTCTATTGATTTACTATTAAAGTTATTTCGCGGTTCCCTCTTCTTTCCAGCTAATCATCCAGGGGAACCAGTAGAATACTGAAAACACATTAGATGAAGCATTTGGTGGACCACTATAGGTAAGTTAAGAATTCAACTAGTTACCTGTAGTCAATGCATGCTACTATGATGTCATGTTCTGATAATTGCTTTCCTAAAAGAGAACCCCATGCCTTGTACCTGCATGAGTTAAACGGACTTCAACATAAATGTTATGTTCAGATAGCTAAAGCACGTCATAGATCCAATCCAGGATCGAACATACCATGACAAAAGAGAGATAATTAGGGAACTTAAAAGTGCTAATACCTATTCAGAAGTACCTAAATGTAACCATTTTTGTTTTTAGCTCCAGTCATTGATCTCATGTGTATTATTATGGAAATCATTGTTTGGAGGTAACATCACAGCAGAGAATCTGAGGAGAAGAGAGTTTCTTATTTGTTGGCATTTGTTTGTGTAACAAGTGAGGAGAAAGATCACTTTACGTTAATGTCTTAGTGTTTCTATGTACTCTAGACCTCCTATTTAATCTTTCTGGAATCGATGATGAGCATGCCAACTTACAGTAAAGAAGCTCTTTAGTGCTTCTACACACATCATGAGTATATCGAATTAGTTATGGGAGCAAACTCCACGCGTTCTGCTGGGTTGAATATCAATATTAAAGATTCAAAGCACCCTTTTTTCTTGGGTATGTTTTGGTGCCGACAGGAAGTTTGGTGGGTACTTCTTTCATCAAAACCAGGGACGAAAGTTGCAGAAATGGGGTTCACATACCACAGCCCCCCAAGTTTATATATTACAGTTTAGGATACAAAATATCCATTGAGGCTTGCAACACTTCCAGACTTACTTTATCCAACTGAAATAGCTTGAGAAGGCAAAAGGTCCGTCGTGTCAATTTGTAAGATCGAAAATACGGGAATTTGGAAGCTACTATCAAGTGCCTCCTTATCCCAGGTGGTAAACACTAGTCGAAGAGATCTGAGATTGTTATACGCAATTGTCAATGTTTTATGCATTCCCATATATCAACCATATTCCAATATGATAAGGAATGAAACTTGACTATTTATGGGCTCAAACAAGCCCCTCGATGCTGGTACTTGTGATTTGATGATATTATCACAATTCTGAAATTAGTGGATGGGCTCCCTCCATACAGAAAAATTCCAAAGTTGACTATGAAGCCATCACCAGGAATAATTTCCGTAAATTGAGATAATATAGGAAGCCATTTTTCTCTTTTCCTTAACCCAATGTGACAAATACACTCATCAAGTGTGACAAATACAATAGCAGTTTTAGTAAGGTAGAAAAGCTCCTTATCAGTCTCATGAAGAGAAGCAGAAACTTAAATACCCTAAAACAAAGTACAGGACAGTTAACAACACTAGAGCGGTTTAAGGGTAAATTTATGATTTTACTTATAGAAAAGAAGCTAAATGCTAGACGCCTTGTTTCTTCCGAACTAGAGGAACTTAAGTTTAAAACAAAAGAAATAAGAAGTATCTAGATCTCTTACTCACCCAATAATCCATGCTCCACCTGTTACAAATGCCACAACTGGCTTTGGGCTGTCTATCTTTTCCGGTAGATATAAGTCTAACCTGCAACATGATGTCGGTTTGAGTCAACGCAGAAAGCAGGTCAAGGAGAAAAGAAGAACAAATAACATACCTATTCCTCGGCTGATCGCCATAGACAACACTTCGCCGGACCAGCGGTGAAAAGAAATAATAATATGCAACTGCCACAAGTGACAGATAAAGTTAACTGTGATCCCTTCATGACAGTTACAGATATATTATATTGTAGACAAATACAAAAACAAAAAGCACTGCAAATGTCTATCACATGGGGTCCTAGGTCAATGTGACTCAGAACATGACTACAAAGGCATCCCTCTCCATGCTAACCATCCTCCAACAACCCCACCCCCTCCCCCTTACCCCTTTCCCAAATGAGATGCTAGGACAAAAATATTTTGCTGCATGAAATGTTGGAACTAATAAACAGGATTTTTCATGACTGCTTTGCCGTAGCTATTTGCTTCTAATGGCAAATGGTCACAATATTATTCCACAAACAAGAATGCATTATCCAGTTGCCTGATTTTAGTCATTGTTTCAAGAATTCTATTAGAAAAGTAACTCTTGCCGGACATTTGAATGAGAAATATGAGGGAGTTCATTTACAGCTGCAATAGGCATTACTATGTATACCCGGCTTTCTAACTCTTTAAGAAGATGGTCATAACATTATTCCACAACAAAGAACGCATTAGCTGTTTCCCCAATTCTGGTTCTTCTGTTTGAAGAATTATATCAGAAACAACCCTTCTTGGACATATGAAAGGTGTATCAAAGGACATATTGCTTAGCTTCAATGCGAGTGCCGTACACGAGAGAAGGTATTATCAATTCTTCATTCTTTCTATATGAATAGATTAGAAAAGAGCGCCGTTTATACACTCACCTTGGAGAAAACCAGGCATAAGTAGCATTGCATATAAGGCAAGACCCATAAATCTTGTAATCCATCGATAACCTAACCTGAATAAAGGAAGTAATAAGAAACCACATCTTGTTGACAATTCCTCAACATCTTGTACAGTTGCAACAATCAAGACAACCAAGCTCTTGGACACAAACTAAGACCTATTTAGATCAGTTGATTTCAAAATTAAACATGCCAACTCAACTACAATTTTATAAACTTGGCAATGGTGAAAAATTCCACATCCAAGTAAATGTTCAGTCATACCGGCAATACAAAGGATTCAAATCAAAGCTAACAGTAATTGACGGAATCTAAAGTCTATATTGCAACTCATGTTGATTTGTACACATTGTGAGATATATATATATATATATATATATATATATATATATATATATATATATAACATCACTACTATCCTGATTATAATTTCTGCTCCACCGAATCGCTCAAAGCAGAGAAACAATTGTATCCATAAAAACCAACGAAAATGAATCCTCTATATTCATTTGTTCTATTTGGGCCTATTTCAAAATTATAACCTGACAAGTAACCCAATTTATTTAAACTTGCTAACAGTAAAAATCTCCTAGTCCAATTATGAACCGGTGCATCTGTAGGTCGATGCAAGACATGACCAAACCATCTCAAGCGACCTTCTCCTATTTTATTCTCAATGTGTGCTACTTGCACCTTCAGGCGAATGTGGTCATTTTTAATCTTATCTAATCTTGTATGATCGCACATCCATCTAAGTATCCGCATCCAGTGGCGGAGCCACACTATGCCGAGGGTGTTCATCCGAACCCCCTCGGCAGAAAAAAACACTGTTTTTATAAGGTTAAAATTATTTTTTATGTATATATAGTAGATGTTGAACCCCCTTAGGCTTCTTCGTATGTTTACTTTTTTATATTTTGAACCCCCTCGGCAGAAATTCTGGCTCCGCCATCTCTGCGGCACTCATCTTGTGGATATGTTGGACTTTAGTGGCCCAATATCCACTATCATACTGTAGAACTTACCTTTGATTTTGGTAGGCATCCTTTTATCACATAACACTCTGGTAGAACTTCTCTATTTCAACCATCCGATTTTAATTCTATGATTAACATATAGTAGTAATTTTATAAACTTAGCAATCGTGAAAATTTCCATATCCAACTAATGTTAGTCATGTGCCAGTAACACAAAGGATTCAAATCAAAGCGAACAGTTATTAACGGAATCTTGAAATCCTCGTTGCAACTCAGGTTGATTAGTACCCGAAAAAGGCAATTTTTGAGCTATATATAACGTCACTAGTATCCGATAAAACCAAGGAAAATGAATCCTCCATATCCATTTCATGCTATTTGAGCCCGTCTCATTGACAAGTAACATAATTTATTTAAATATGATAACAGAACAATAAATAAAGAAGAGGAAAGTAAAAAGGGGGTACCCAAGATAGCTAAGAAGCTTGAAACTAAGCCAAGTAATCAAATAAGTCTCAGCAGCAGCGTGCCCAATATCACGGCTAAAAGATCCTTGTCGATATAGCCGTGGAGGTGTGGACTTAGTCTTGCTTAATGGTTTCCTCCTCCTTTGATAATTATTATTAGTATATGTAATTGGAGGTACAGTTGATGCCCTAGGTAATAACTGTGAATTATCATCCCCTTTATTATTCTCCATCTCCATGACAAGAAAGGGGAGATCTCAGATTTCAGTCAAAGTGAAAGGGAAAATAATAGATAAGAAGAAGTGCGTGATTTTTCTAGGTAAGTGTCCGTGTTGGAAATT
Organism: Lycium ferocissimum; assembly: GCF_029784015.1. Taxonomy (NCBI): domain Eukaryota; kingdom Viridiplantae; phylum Streptophyta; class Magnoliopsida; order Solanales; family Solanaceae; genus Lycium; species Lycium ferocissimum. Next base: position 39,683,327 of record NC_081343.1, read on the forward strand.
GTAGACTTAGGCGGGATGGATAACTTATATAAAATTCAGTTGACAATTTGATCATCAATTGGTAACGGTTACTTGTTTCGACTGTTAAAATGACCATGAAAATGGTGAAATGAAAAGAAAAAAAAAAAACTTTATACGTTTTGTGAGTACGGAGTATTATTGTATTTAATGGTGTATAAAATATTATCAAGATTTATGACTACTTTATAGCTACTTTATAGCTAATGGTCTATAAAATAGTATCAAGATTTATGACTACCAGGTTAGTGTTAGCTTTATAGTATTTATTATCAAGATTTATGACTGCCAGGTTAGTGTTAGCGTATTTATTACTCCCTTGTGATTTTTAAAAATATTTGTCTTAAATTAATTGTTATTTTAAAAATTCAAAATAAAATTAGGTATTATTTTCCCCGTTTAACTTTAGTAATGATTGTTCTTGAAAACTATAAATACGTCAATTATGAGAGACGATACATAAATAAAGTAATTATTTAATGAAGAACGATTATATTTTAAGATATACTTTAAAGAAAGGGTAATATAATAAAAAAAAAATGGTATAAAAAAGAATTAGAATAGATAATTTGAGAAGGATGTAGTACTTCTCTCTAGTTAATGGTATTATACAGAGTATCAAGATTTGTGAGTAACGATTACCACTATATTTATTATAAATCATAGCTGGTTCAAACCTATGGTCTACAACAATTCTTTGACCATCATTACCATTAATGTAATTAGAAAATTCTCTTAAAGGAAATTAGATTATTTATTTATATACAATATTTTTTTATTTATAATAAATTTTGTTTTTATTATATTGAACCAATATAATTTTCCGATTTGGAAAATTCATTTGAACCCTTTTCGTTGATTGCCTTCTAGTAGTATAAACTTATATAAATATAGATATGTTCTTTAAATTATTTGACTACATATAATTCTAGCCAATTAATTCGAGGAATTCAAATGCACAGTTATTTTTATTGTTATTATTATACATGGTTCAAGCCAAAAATTATTATGACCAAAAAAAAAAAAAAAGATTATTAGGTGTATTTGTAACAACTGTCCAAATACTATGTGTTGTGTAGGCCGTAGGGGTATTTGTGGTTCGCGTGATAGTCATTGTTAAGTAAACTCAACGTCACATCAAGAATAACAAATATTTTTGACCACCATCACTTCTAGCTAGTTCTAGTACACATTGCTTAAAGATTGATAGATTCAATTTCTGGAAGTTTTCTCATATAATTGACTGCTGCAAACGTCCTAATCGTCCAAGTCCAGAATAAGTCTTGTTTATTATGGTTCCTTCCTGTCCCATCTGCAAAAATGGGCACGCTTTAGGTAGGGGAGCAAAATCAGCCGAGAAAAGGTGATCCGTCCAATCCGAATTGACCCGCTCAATTATTAAGTTCAAACGAATTCAATTAATTTTGGACTTATTTAAGCACAAAATGACCCATAAGATGGTGTTAATATGCAATCTAAAGTCTTGTTTACTATGGTTCCTTCCTCGTCCATCTGCAAAAATGCGCTTTGTAGGGGAAATATCTCAATATTGTAAATATAATACAATCCTCTATTTTAATTTATATGCAATCCAAATTGACACGTGAAAAATCTTGTCAAAATATTCTCAATGTTGCAAATGTAATACTCCCTCTGTTTTAATTTATATGGATCTATTTTCCTTTTAGTGTATGCCAAAAAATAATTTCACTTTGTAGGCGTTTGGCCATGTCATGGTTTCAAACTAGCGTTTGGACATGCGTTTGAAATCATGATTTTAACTTTTTTAAATATAAAATTTAACCCATAAGTTTATATTTTGTAAAAAAAAAACCCAAAAGTTGGTAGATATTTTTAACAATTACCCCCATCAATCATTTACCAATCTCATTAACTTCTACCAAATTTTATTTATGTCTACCAACATTTTAATTTTGTAAAAAAAAAAACCCATAGTTTAATTTTATTTATTAAACTAAAATTTGATCAATTGATGCTGTATTTTTAGAAAGGTCTTCCAGTATTAATTTTGAGTCGGTTGTTATAAATTAGCGTATTAATTTTGTTATGAACTATGACTTGCTCATTTGGTAAGATTATATAAGAATTGAGAATGTTTTGATAGTTTTCACAACTTGTGGGGTTTTTATGTCAATAAGAGAAAATACTCCTTAAAATATCCAAATTGCATGTCCAAACATGGTTTCAAACCATGTCCAAACAGGGCCTTTATGAAATGATTTACAACCACACAAATATTCAAGACTTATTTTGAACCACAAGTTTTAAAAGTCTTTATTCTTTCTTAAATGTCGTGTCCAGTCAAATGGGTTCACATAAATTGAAACGGAGGGAGTAGATAATACGAATGTCCACTAGTCTTCTCCATGATGTATAGTTAATCCTCCACTACTTCCTTACCATTGTATAATTTTTTTCAGTAATTCTCACACCTCCATATTTCTCCATAACTTTCTCATGATGTCAATTGGTTAATGTCATCTTTAAGAATTCCTTTTTGTAACTCCACCTCTATTTAATAATAAATAGAGGTATAGGATGTGATATGGATACACACTTGAAGACACTTGATACTTGGAAGAAATAAAAAATGCTCCCATCTGTTGTCTCTCTTTATTCCTTTATTATTCTTACTTTCATCTTTTAATATATTATACGAACTCTTTTAGGTTAATTTTGCAACACGAGTCTCCAACCATATGCGAACTGATTTTTATTCCCTTCTCTGTTGTGTGATCTGGTGTCCACGACCAGATGAACCGGTCTTTTATATTGTTTTTTTTGTGGTAATTTCAACTTTCTCCACAAAGGTAAGTACTTGGGCTTTGACCAGTAAATCCTACAGGGCAAAGATATAAATATACTCCTCAACTTTGAGATTTAGAACAGATATATTCCCTCATTAAAAAAGTGGTGCAAATAATTTTATAAACTTAGCAACAAGAAAATTCCATATCCAACTAATGTTAGGCCTCATTTGTTTTCATAAAGAGTAAGACGTCTGAATCTGAATGCACATCTGAATGATTAAGATGTTGTCTCTAGGTCTGAACACTGAATGATTAAGACTGATTGTTTTTCAATATCTAAATGTGCATAATGTATTTATTTAAATATAATAAATATACAATTCAAATTAAAAAGTAACTAAATAGTAGAAAATAAGTACAAATTTAATAAACTAAAATATTATTTGATTAAAAAAATAAAACATTTATGTTCACTAGTAATGGTGGAGATATTTTGTAATAGTGGTGGGTGGTGAGTAGGGGTGGAGAGGTGAGTGGGTGGTTGGGCTGAGGGGTGGGAGATAGTGGGGGCGGGGTTGGTGAGGAGTGGGGGTGGGGTTGGTGGTGGGAGGAGGTATAGTGAGGAGTGGGGATGGCGGTGTAGGGTAGGGGTTGGTGGTAGGGAGTGGGGGTGGGTGGTGTGGGGTGGGATTCGGATTGGTGGGGGGTGGGGTGGTAGGGAGTGGGGGTTGGAGTGGAGGGAGTGGGTGGTGGGGTGGGGTTGGAGTGGAGAGTGGGTGGGGTCAAAGGGTTGACATGGAGGGTTGGGGTTGAGGTTGGAACTGGTGATAAAAAAGTTCTATATAAAAATACCTCTTAATGATATTAAGACTTGGTTCAAGATCTTAATGATTAAGACCTATTCAGAAATAAGTGCTGAGATCTTAATGCAAACAAATGCACTTAATGACTTAAAGTCCGAACCATTCAGATTTAGACCTCCAATAAATGCAAACAAATGAGGCCTTAGTCATGTACCAATAACACAAAGGATTCAAAACAAAGCTAACAGTAATTAACAGAATCTTGAAATCCTCGTTGCAACTCATGTTGATTTGCACGCGAAAAACAATATTTATGAGCTATAGCCTCCTATTTCAAATTTCCTATTTCAATGGAATCGCTCAAAGCAGAGACCAGTAGCATCCGATACAACTGAGGAAAATGAACCCTAGCCTCCATACCCATTTCATTCTATTTGAGCCTGTTTCAAAATTATAAATTGACAAGTAACACAATTTATTTAAATATGATAACAGAGCAATAAAGAAGATGAAGAAAGTAAATAGGGGGTACCCGAGATGTCTAAGAAGCTTGAAACTAAGCCAAGTAATCAAGTAGGTCTCAGCAGCAGCGTGCCCAATATCACGGCTAAAAGATCCTTGTTGATATAGCCGTGGAGGTGTGGACTTAGGGTGTGCTCGGTACGGAAGAAAACATTTTTCGGAAAATGTTTTTAAATTTTTCCATGTTGTTTAGTCAAAAAATTTGAAAAATATTTTCTTTAGGAAAATAAGTTCTTCAAAAATGGAGAAAATAACTTCCCTAATAAAAATAGGAAAAACAAGTCTATAAGTGCATTCCACCAATCACCCACCCCACCCCCAACCACTCTCACCCCCACCCTCACCCGCAATCAAACCCCACTCCCACTCCCAACCCCTCCCAGAAAAAAATTAATTTTGTTTTGAAAAAAAAGTTTTGATTTTTTTTTTTTTTGCACCACGCCACCCCATTCCTGTCCCACCCCCACGCACCCTGCCCCTCACCCCACCTCCTCTCTAAAAGAAAATTAATTTTATTTTGAAGAAAAAGTTTTGAATTTTTTTTTTTTGTTTTTTGCACCACCCCGCCCTATCCCCCGCCCCACACCCCCAAATTAATTTTGTTTTGAAAAAAAAAGTTTTCAATTTTTTTTTTTTTTTTGGTTTTTTGCATCACCCCACCCCACCCACCCTTCCCCCACGCCCCTCCCAAAAAAATAATTTTGTTTTGAAAAAAAAAGTTTTGTCTTTTTTTTTTTTTTGGTTTTTTGCACCACTCCACCCCCACCACCCTCCTAAAAAAAATTAATTTTGTTTTGAAAAAAAATGTTTTGAATTTTTTTTTGCACCACCCTACCCTGCCCTCCCCCCCCCCCCCCCCCCCCCCCGCCCAAATTAGTTTTGTTTTGAAAAAAAAAGTTTTTTTTTTTTTTGGTTTTTTGCACCCCCCCCCCCCTCGAAAAATAACATTAATTTTATTTTGAAAAAAAGGTTTTGAATTTTTTTTTTGTTTTTTGCACCACCCCACCCCCCACCCCGCCCCCACGCCCACGCCCACGCCCCCCCCCCTCCCAAAAAAAAAATTAATTTTGTTTTGAAAAAAAATGTTTTTGTTATAAATATTATTATAATATTGTGATGTCTATCTTTAGGAGGAATTTTAGAGTTTGTTAGGGTTTGTGACTTTGGCACCAAGTCAATTCTCTCCTATAAATAGAGAGGTTCTCTTCATTGTATTTCATCCCTCAAGAGAAATAAGAACTCTCCCCTCTTCTCTCTTTCTCTACAATTATTCTTGTTCTTTGCTTTATTATTTTATAACACGTTATCAGCACGAGACTCTACCGTCTCAAGAAATTTTTGAAGGCTAAGGTACTATTTTTATTCTTCTCTATTTTATGGCTAACCTTACAAAACTCGAGTTCGTTGCCCTTGATATTTCGGGCAAGAACTACCTATCATGGGTGCTAGATGCTGAAATCCATCTTGATGCTATGGGTCTTGGAGACACCATTAAAGAAAATAATAAAGCATCCAACCAAGAAAATGCCAAGGCTATGATATTCTTGCGTCATCATCTTGATGAGGACCTGAAAATTGAATATCTTACTATTAAGGATCCACTCGTTTTATGGGGAAAACTTGAAAGAAAGGTATGACCACACGAAGATGGTCTTCCTCCCAAAAGCACGACACGAATGGATCAATCTAAGGCTACAAGATTTCAAATCGGTTATGAAGTATAACTCGAGATGTTCGTAATTACTTCTATATTGACACTATGTGGAGAAAAAATTAGTGATTCTGATAAGCTGGAAAAGACGTTCTCCACTTTTCATGCCTCGAATGTGCTCCTGCAGCAGCAATATCGAGAGAAAGGTTTCACAAAGTATTGTGATTTGATTGCTCATCTTCTTGTGGCTGAACAAAATAATGATTTATTGATGAAAAATCACGAGAATCGACCTACTGGCGCTGCACCACTCCCCGAAGTGAATGAGGTGTATGCCCACTACTCTAGGCGTGGAAAAGGTCGTGGCCCCAGTCGTGGTCATGATAATAGTCGTGGTCGTGATAATGGTCGTGGTCGTGGTCGTGATAATGGTCAAAGAAGAAATTATTTTCCTGGTGTTAATCACTCTTCAAAGAAAAATCACCACCAAAAGGGGAAAAAGAAGGATGATAGGCATGAAGTGCCAGAAGCACGTGGCTCAGAAAATAAATGCTATCGATGTGGTGGAAGTGGACACTGGGCACGTACCTGTCGTACGGCGAAGCACTTGGTTGAGCTTTATCAGGCATCAATTAAAAGAAAAGAGAAAAATCCCGAAGCTAATTTTATCTCTGAAAATCAAATTGACATCACACACTTGGATGTAGCAGATTTCTTTGAGCACCCTGAAGGAAAGATAGATCACTTGATTGGTGATGGTTCTGTGGTTAGAGATGATTGAGTTGTTTATTTTAATTTTTGCTAGTCATAGAAGTTAGTGAATAAAAGATCATGTAAAAGTAATTGTTTACATGAGTACTAGTCTTTCAATTAGTATTAATTTTAGATCTAGTCCCATTGTTATTGTTAGTTATTAACAAAATTTTAATCTATTTGTCTTGATTAAATAATGGTTTAATATTGAAGTTAGTTTGCTTATTAACAAGGCAGAGGACGTTTATTTTTGTTGCCAAGAGACCATTTGAATTATTACGTGTAAACCATGTCTAAGGTTAATATTTTGTACAGACCATGTCTAAAGTTAATATTCTAATACCCAGCAAATGTCGTTGGCAATTAAAGAAATCACATATATGTTATTTCATGTTATTCTTTCCCATTGCTGGTGGTACTAATTTGTATAGGTCACTGTTATACCTATTTTAAGAGTAAAAACAAAGGAAAATAATCTAATGTGTGACGTGATTATATATGCTGTATAGGGAAAAGCATGTGTTTCAGTGAAAACTCACTTTAGCAACTAAATTTACAATTACGTTTCAATTATTTAGTATTTGCATACGTGGCAAAAAAATAAAAAAATAAAAAATTAAGAGAGTGAAAAATAAAAAAAAAGACTTGCTTAATGTAGTAATTTCCATGCATGTTATTATGTTTAATGTGATTTATCCTGGCTTCTTGGTTGGTTCAATCATGTGACCCACCCCTTGCCCCAATGCTTTTCTTCTTCACAAATCCCTTTTTTCTCTCTATATTCTCATCATTTTTTTCTTTTCCACTTGATTTAGATTCAAAAATAAAGTTATGGAAGAAATGGGTTTGTTAATAATAATACTAATAATGGCCTTTGAGTGTAATGAGACTAATGGTGGTAAATTTGTAGAAATGGTGGTGGTTGTGGATGTGGGTATTTTATACTTCTTTGTCAGATAATTTACTAGAAAATTGGGTTAAAGATGGTGGTGGTGATTTTTTTTTCTTTTGGATATTGGTGGGGAGATGATGGTGGTGGTGGTGGGTGTGGGTTAAAGATGATGGTGATGATTTTTTTTTATTTCTATTAAATTACGGCATGGTGGTGATAAAAATAGGGTATGATAACGGAAAAATAAAAAATGATACGTTAATAAATGATTCTTTGAAAATGACATTGAGCATGAATACACCTCCCATTGTGAGTGGTATTATTTTTTTTCAATTAAAATAAGTTGTTAAAAGTTAAGTTTTGTATCCATTTAGAGGTTAAAACATGTCTTTCTCAATTGTTATCTATATTAAACTAATATTGTAAGACTTTATTTTATATATCCTATTTTCTTTACAATAAGAAAAGGAAAAGAAAAGAATCTCACGTGATTCAAGAATGCTGCATATGTAAATTTTATATGTCCTATTTGCTTTACAATTGTAAGACTTTATTTTTCCTAATTATAGAGTAAGTACTATATATGGTGTGTATGTGTTCCATTGACTCTCATTTATGATTAATTTTCAGTTAAGTACATTGATAGTACTTTTGGCAATTTTTAATTATGATTGCCATGTTAATTATGTTATTTGCTCCCCGTACATTATTTAGACTATTCTTATTCACATTATTGGTGAGCTTGTGTACTTTGGCATGAGCCACTTTACTAATATTTAGTGTATATTTTACTTGTGTATGTGATTTGAAGATATGAATAATTCTCAAAGCAAGTTTGGATTAAAATCCAATTATGAAGACATATGTTTGATTGATTCTGCTACCACACACACGATCTTCAAAGACAAGAAATATTTTTCTCATTTACTTATGGGTAAGGCAAATGTTAATACCATTTCTGGTAGTACTAATTTGATTGAAGGCTCCGGAAGAGCCGCTATAATTTTGCCTAAGGGAACAAAACTCATTATAAAGGATGCCATGTTCTCTCCTAAGTCCGAAGGAACTTATTAAGTTTTAAAGATATCCGTCAAAATGGATACCATATTAAAACAATGGATGAGATGAATCTTGAATATATTGGTATCACCAAGGATGTCTCTGGCCAGAAAGTTGTTATAGAAAAGTTCTCTGCTTTGTCTTCTGGCTTATATTGGACAAAAATTGGAGTAATTGAGGCACATTCTGTCGTAAACCAGAAGTTTACGGACTCCAATACATTTGTACTTTGGCATGATCGATTGGGACACCCTGGATCTATAATGATGAGACGAATTATAGAAAATTCAAATGGGCATCCATTAAAGAACCTGAAGATTCTTTTAAACAATGAATTTTCTTGCCCTTCTTGTTATCAAGGCAAGTTAATTATTAGGCCATCACCTACAAAGGTTGAGTTTGAATCCCCTGAATTTTTGGAACGTATACATGGGGATATTTGTGGACCAATTCACCCCCTAGTGGGTCATTTAGATATTTTATGGTCCTAATAGATGCTTCTTCTAGATGGTCTCATGTGTGCCTACTGTCATCTCGCAACTCGGCGTTTGCGAAATTATTGGCACAAATAATTCGATTACGGGCACAATTTCCTGATAATCCGATAAAGTCTATTCGCCTTGATAATGCTGCAGAGTTTTCATCCCAAACATTTAATGACTATTGTTTATCAATTGGGATAAGAGTTGAACATCCTGTAGCTCATGTTCACACTCAAAATGGCCTTGCAGAGTCATTAATTAAACGTCTGCAGTTGATTGCAAGACCATTACTCATGAAAACGAGGTTGCCCACGTCTGTTTGGGGTCATGCTATTTTGCATGCAACAACACTTGTTCGTCTCAGACCGACAAACTATCATAAATTTTCTCCGTTGCAATTGGTTTTGGGTCAAGAACCTAATATATCCCATCTAAGAATTTTTGGATGTGCCGTATATGTGCCTGTAGCACCACCACATCGCACCAAGATGGGTCCCCAAAGAAGATTAGGAATATATGTTGGGTTTGAATCGCCCTCCATTATTCGCTACCTTGAACCATTAACCGGAGATTTGTTCTTCGCTCGATTTGCGGATTGTCAATTTGATGAGACAATTTTCCCAAAATTAGGGGGAGAGAATAATGAAATAAAAAGGAAATTTTGTGGAATAATTCATCATTGTCTCATCTTGATCCACGTGTTTCTATTTGTGAGCAAGAGGTTCAAAAGATTATTCACTTGCGTAAAATAGCAAATCAAATGCCGTACGCATTTCTGATTTGAAAAGGATTACCAAATCACATATCCCCGCAGAATGTCCCAATTCGGATTGATGTCCCCGTAGGACCATCTACTAGTGTCATAGCAAATGAGTCGAAGGCACGCCAGAAGCGTGGTAGACCATTGGGTTCTAAAGATCGAAATCCTAGAAAAAGAAAAATAAATGGTCAAGATGACACTACAAAAGAACCTCATAAAGAAATTCAAGATTTGAACAATACTGATATTCTTGAAGAAATCAATGAGCCTGAGACTCAAGAAAATGAGGAAATATCAATTAATCCAATTAATGTTGGGACTAATTTGAATCGATTGGAAATAAATGTGGATTATGTCTTTGCCTATAATGTTGCAACAAGAATTATGCAAGATAGTGAGGATCTTGAACCCCAATCTACGTTAAAGAATGCCAAGAAAGATGTGATTGGCCAAAGTGGCAAGAGGCAATTCAATCGAGTTAAACTCGCTTACCAAACGGGAAGTTTTTGGACGTAGTCCAAACACCTAATGGCATTAAACCCGTTGGTTATAAATGGGTTTTTGTGCGAAAAAGAAATGAGAAAAATGAGATACAAAGATATAAGGCACGCCTTGTTGCACAAGGATTTTCACAAAGGCTCTGGTGTTGATTATGAAGAGACATACCCCCGTTATGGATGCAATAACGTTACGTTATCTCATTAGTTTCGCTGTCCATGAGAGACTTGAGATGCATTTGATGGATGTGGTTGACCTATCTATATGGATCACTTGAAAATGAAATATACATGAAAATCCCTGAAGGATTTAAGATGCCTGAAGCATGTAGTTCAAAGTCTCGGGAAATGTATTCAATCGGATTACAAAGATCATTGTATGGTTTGAAGCAATCCGGGCGCACGTGGTATAACCGCCTTAGTGAATATTTGTTGAAGGAAGGCTATACAAATGATGCAATTTGCCCATGTGTTTTTATAAAGAAAGTAATATCGAGTTTGTTGTACTTGCCGTATATGTTGACGACATAAACATTATTGGAACTCTGCGCAGCTCAAAAAGGCAATTGATTATTTAAAGAAGGAATTTGAGATGAAAGATCTTGGAAAGACAAAATTATGCCTTGGTTTGCAAATTGAACATTTGACAAATGGCATTTTTATCCATCAATGCGCTATACGAGAGAAAGTGTTGAAACGGTTTTATATGGATGAAGCACATCCATTAAGTACTCCGATGGTTGTTCGATCACTTGATGCGAATAAAGATCCGTTCCGACCTCAAGAAAAGAATGAGGAAATTCTTGGTCCTGAAGTACCATATCTTAGTGCAATTGGTGCACTAATGTATCTTGCCAATACCACAAGGCACGACATAGCATTTTCGGTTAATGTGTTAGCAAGATATAGTTGTGCTCCTACAAGGAGACACCGGAACGGAATTAAACACATATTGAGGTACCTAAAGGGGACTATCGATTTGGGCTTATTTTATTCTAGCAATTGCGGTCCCGATCTTGTTGGTTATGCCGATTGTGGTATTTATCTGACCCACACAAAGCTAGATCTCAAACAGGCTATGTATTTATTTGTGGGGGTGCTGCCATATCTTGGCGATCTACGAAGCAGTCTATTGTGGCTACCTCATCAAATCACGCTGAGATAATAGCTATTCATGAAGCGAGCCGTGAAGTTGTGTGGCTGAGGTCAATGATACATCTCATTCGAGAAAAGTGTGGTTTGAAATGTGATAAAATACCCACAATCTTATATGAAGATAATGCAGCATGCATTGCCCAATTGAAGGGAGGATTCATAAAAGGAGATAGGACAAAGCACATTTCACCAAAGTTGTTCTTCACACACGAGCTCCAAAAGAATGGTGATATCAACGTGCAACAGATTCGTTCAAGTGATAATATGGCTGATTTGTTCACCAAGTCTCTACCAACAACAACTTTCGAGAAGATGGTGCACAAGATTGGAATGCGAAGACTCAAATATTTGGACTGAAGTTCTCATCAGGGGGAGTTAATACATGTTGTACTCTTTTTTCCATACAAGGTTTTGTCCCACTGGGGTTTTCTTGTAAGGTTTTTAATGAGGCAACCAAAATGTATATTATTAGAAATATGTACTTTTTTTCCTTCATTAGAATTTTTCCTACTAGGTTTTTTTCTAGTAAGGTTTTAATGAGGCATATTATCTATCGAAATAGACATCAAGGGTGAGTGCTATAAATATTATTATAATATTGTATGTCTATCTTTAGGAGGAATTTTAGGGTTTGTTAGGGTTTGTTGTATACGGGAAAACCGGATATGATCCCGACCGGTTGTAAGGTGAACCGGTGATGGAAGAGGGACGGGAACACACCGGATGCTGCCCGGTCCTTTTCTGAGAAAACGCCTATACCAGAGTTGAACGAGGCTGTCTTCCCCGTGATCGAAACGGCCGCATCCTCCGGTTCGAGCATTCGTGGCCGTTAACCCGAATGGCCGTTGGTCCGAATAACCGGTGAATGGGAACTACGCGCCAGTGACGTGCTGTCACGGTCAGTTACCTGCCAAACGTGTGTCAGACGGCGCCGTCAGTCCAATCCCACCAAATCATGCAGATCTGTCCTTGAAATTATTAGTTTATTGGTTCACAATTGCATGAGACTTGAAGAAGTTACACTATAAATAGGGCATATCCTCACCCCTTGAGAGGGTTGCTTCCTTGACTTCTCCAAGAACACTTGTAATAGAATAGATCATATATATACAATCTTTCCTTCAGTTTCTAACTCGGCCAAAATTTGCTTTTGTTCAAGTTTATAGTGTGATTTAATCCATCAAGTACTCCATATTGTCCATACGCGATTATATTCGCAAACAAATCGCCGCTATTAGCCATTTTCACTAGAGCACTCTTGAATATATACTCTCTCCATTTCATACATACCAAGATCCAAGCACATATCCTATACCCACTTATAAATTCAATTGATTATCCGATTTCGGGGTAAACCAGTTTGGCGCCCACCGTGGGGCTAGGATAATAGTTCTTAGTCTTGATCTTTATCAAACTCATCTAAATCGTAACGCCTATGGCTGACGTCGGACAATCCGGTCACGTTAATAACACCGAAATTGTGGCAGAAAATGAGGGGAGCGAACCACGGGGACTACCAAATCTCGCTGACCCGAACCCCATTAAGCTCGGAGGGAGGGGCTCAACCGACAAAACACCATGGATCAAGAGAATGCCGCCTACCGGCCACCGATCCTCTAAGAACTCATAACTCCGTTACATTGTCTCGGACCCAAAGCCGAGGGAACCGGAGGCACCAAACATGGCATTAATTTGCGTCGATTTTCGAGATGTTGCGGAACAAAGAAGCGACAATGTCGAGCAAGGAATGGCGATTGCCGTTGCAAAGTGGACACGGGGAAGAATTTGGGCCGGAAAAGGCTAAGGGTACGGTGGGGCGGAAGGAACGAGCCACGGATGGTCGAGTAATGATTCTCGGCCGGTTCCTCCACCGAGGTCTGAAGATGCTTGAGACTTTGGCAAAACGGGTGGATTCGACCGAGAAGAGAGTCGAGACATACGATTCTCGGGTGGACCGATACCGGGCTCCGCGCTGCGAAGGGGCCGAATTCGAAAAGGTACATCAAAGGCCTTTTCCACGCAGCGCGGCCCCGAAACCGATCCGAAGAGGTTCGAAAATGCCCGACACATCCGTACAACGCGCCACGGACCGCACGAGCACGTGACCTCATATACTTGCACCATAAAAGGCAATGATATGGAAGAAGATGAAATTGAGTCGGTATTCTTTAAGAGAAAAAATTTGGGAAAACTCGTCGGGAGCGCCGACGTGGTATGACCATCTACCCGAGCACTCGATCACTTCGTTCGAAATCTTGGGTCGACGCTTCGTAAAGGCACACGCGGTGCCATCAAGGTGCGGCCGTAGGCCGACATCTTCCGGATAACTCAAAGGGACGATGAGTTACTAAGGGAGTTCGTGACCCGATTTCGGAGGAGACGGATGGAATTACCCCGGTGCCGCAGGAATGGGCCGCGCAAGCTTTCACGAAAGGGCTCACATGCTAAGCTCGGTTTCTCGGTCAAGTTGAAGGAGAATTCTTTGGAATACGAGGTACAGTAACATGGGCCGATGTCCACAATCGGTATGAATCGAAGATTCGGGTAGAGGATGATCAGTTCGAGCTCTCCCCGATGAAGTTGAAGGCGGACAGAGGCTGCGAGAAGCCGAGGAAGGGTTATGAAGCGAAGTCCGAATCATCTAAAGAAAGGTTTAGGCCATACTCGCACCCGGAGCGATCAAATTCCAGGTCGGAAAAGCCAAGGGAAGGCCCGAGTCACTTCTCAGGTCGAGGTAGCAAGCTGGACGCGCGCCCGTTAAACAGCCGGGGGCTCTCGTTCAGAAGCGATACCGGAAGTTCAGCCAGCAATAAAGGCCCTCCAAGGATTTCGGAGTACAACTTCAACGTCAGTACCTCGGATCTTGTCTCGGCCATCGGTCGTGTCCCGGATGTGGTGGCCGAAACCACTAAGGACGGATCCGGGCAACGGGATCCGAGCATGGTTTGTGAATATCACGGGACCCACGGTCACAAGACTGAGGATTGCCGCCAGTTGAGAGAGGAGGTAGCCCGGTTGTTGAAAAACGGCCACCTCCGAGATCTATTGAGCGAGCGAGCCAAAAACCATTATAAGGAAAGGGAAGTTCGTCAGAGGGTCGAACCAGTTGAACACCAGCATATAATCAATATGATAGTCGGGGGTATTGACATCCCTCGGTTTTCGGTAATGAAGTGGACAAAGATTTCCATTGTTCGGGAAAAACGTACCCGAGATCATTTACCGTGCGGTTCCATCTCTCTCTTTCGACGACGGGGACGCAGAGGGCATCATTCAATCGCACAATGATGCGTTGGTAATTTTTGTACTTATCTTTAAAACTAAGGTTAAACGTATTTTGATTGACCCAGGTAGCTCGGCTAACATCATTCGATGGAGAGTGGTCGAACGATTGGAGCGCTCGATCGGATCGTACCGGCAACCCGGTACTCGACGGGTTCAACATGGCAAGCGAAACCACGAAAGGAGATCTCGCCGCGAACATTGAGCTCGCCATTCAACAAACTTTGTTCTACGTGATCAAAGGGGATATGAAGTACAATGCGCTATTGGTACACCTTGGATACATAGCACGAGGGCGGTACCTCAACGCCGCATCAATTGGCCGAAATTCCCCACCCTAGAGGGAGGAAAACCGTCCGCGGTGAGCAGCCGCGCGCAAAGGAGATGTTCACCGTAGAGGAATCGACCCCGGCCTAAAGAACCGGCTCACGAAGAAAGGGGTATGACCGGAGGGGAAGCCCCCAATAGCAATCAAAGAATACCGGGGCGGATCCGGTGTACGGAGAGGATGACTTCGGGATACCTAGGTCTTTTGTCATGCCGGACGACTCGGACGCAACCAAATCGACCATGAGAACCGGGAGCGAGATCATCCTCGTTCGAGTTCTTAGAGACAGAAGGTATATTCGGGCACGGGGGCTTACCGCGGGAGCTCGTGCGCAAATTAATTGAATTTCTTCGAGCTAACGCCGATTGCTTTGCATGGTCGCATATAGATATGACAGTATATCGCCGTAAATAGCATCACACAAACTCACTTGACGAGAAGTTTTCCCCGGTAAAGCAAAAAAGGAGGCCCACGAATGAGACAAAACACGCCTTCATCAAAGACGAGGTAACAAAGCTTTTAAATATAGGTTCCATCCGGGAGGTAAAATACCCAGATTGGCTTGCTAACGTGGTGGTGGTGCCCAAAAAAGGTAATAAACTTCGGATGTGTGTCGATTATAAAGATTTAAACAAGGCGTGCCCGAAGGATTCATTTCGTTGCCGCACATCGATAGAATGATCGATGCCACGGCCGGACATGAAATGTTAAGTTTTCTCGACGCTTACTCCGGTATAACCAAATCCGGACGCACCCGGAGGATCAAGAGAAAACATCCTTCATTACCCGTTATGGGACTCATCGTTATAACGCATGCCTTTCGACAAAAAATGCCGGTGCAACTTACCAACGCCTAGTTAACGAAATGTTCGAAGAACAAATAGGGAAAACGATGGAAGTTTATATTGACGATATGGTTGTTAAGTCCCCGGAAACGGAGGACCATTTAAAGCATTTACAGAAACCTTCGATGTGCTCCTAGCAGATACAAATGAAGCTTAACCCGAAAAATGTGCCTTCTGGGTAAGGTCCGGCAAATTCTTGGGTTTCATAGTGTCAAACCGGGGAATTGAAATCAATTCGGATAAGATCAAGGTCATAGAAGACATCGAGGTCGTGAACAACATCAAGGGTGCAAAGGCTCACCGGAAGAATAGCGCGCCGAGTCGCTTCATTTCGAGGTCCTCCGACAAGTGTCACCGTTTTCTCTTGCTCGGTAAAGAAGAACGACTTGCGTTTGGACACCGGAGTGTCAGAGGCTCTACGGGAGTTGAAAAGGTATTTGACTAGCCCCCCGTTGCCGCACACACCGAAGGCCGACGAGCCGCTTTTCCTCTACCTAGTGTCTCCAAAGTAGCGGTAAGTGGCGTTTTGGTCCGAGAAGAATCGAGCACGCATTCCCTCGTCTATTATGTGAGTAGAACTTTGGGGGATACGGAAGCCCGGTATCCTCATTTGGAAAAAGTTGGCATTAGCATTGGTAAGCGCCTCCGCAAAACTCAAACCTTATTTTCAATGCCATCCTATACGTGTAGTGACCACTTACCCTTTGAAAAATATCATGCACAAACTTAGAGCTGTCCGTAGGTTAACAAAGTGGGCTATAGAAATTAGCGGTTACGACATCGAATATAAACCTCGAACGGCCATCAAATCCCAAATCTTGGCCGACTTCGTGGCCGACTTTGCCCCAGCTATGGTCCCCGAGGTCGAAAAGGAACCTGTCGACCTCGGGAGAAACCACGGCATTTGGACTCGCATACGGACGGGGCCTCGAACCTCAAAGGTTCGGTCGGGAATCGTCCTTAAGAGTCCAGCCGGGGATATCATTCGACGATCCAATTAGAACCGCTAAATTGACTAACAATGAAGCCGAGTATGAGGCTATGATTGCGAGTTTGGAGCCGGTCGGAGTATGGGAGCCGAATTCATCGAAGCTCGATGCGACTCGCTCTTGGTCGCAAACCGTGTGAACGGTGTTTTCGAGGTCAAGGACGAACGGATGCAGAGGTACCTCGAAAGCCCAGTGGTACTTCACCGATTTAGAGAATGGACCGTGCAAAGACATACCGAGGGAACAACGTCGAGGCCGACGCCTTGGCAAATTTGGGATCCTCGGTCGACGGGGGAGGAAATCAACCCCGGTACTACGTGCACCTATCAAACACGGCCATAGAAAACGGACATGCCGAGATAAACACAATGGGCCTAACTTGGGATTGGCGTTCAACAGTACATCGACTACTGGGTGATGGCAAGCTCCCGAACGACCCAAAGGAATCGCGGTCATTAAGGACAAAGGCAGCCCGATTTTGCTTGGTAGATGGTCAATTGTATCGACGATCTTTTCTCGCCCCCCGGCTAAATGTTTGGGCCCCGCGAAACGGAATATGTATTGAGAGAGGTCCACGAAGGAACGTGGCAACCACTCCGGTGTCGAAGCTCGGTCCGCAAAATCATCGTGGCCGGTTATTATTGGAATCGGATGGATGAAGACTCCAAGAATTTCGTCCGAAAGTGTGACGGGTGCCAAAACACGCCCCGATGATTCCCGGGAGTTACCGCACGCGGGTCTCACCCCGTCCTTTCATGAAACGGGAACGGACATCGGGGCCCGTTACCACCGGCACTGTGTAAGGCTCCGTTTTATTTTGTTTATGACCGACTATTTCTCTAAATGGGTTGAAGCGCAGGCCTTTGAAAAAAATAGAGAAAAAGAAGTCATCAATTTCATACGGGATCACATCATCTGCCGTTTCGCATCCCCGCCGAGATAACTTGCGGATAACGGCCCTCGCCCGATTAAGTGAAGCGACAAGGTCGACGCCTCCTCAAGGTTTGAAGATCAAGAAAATCGTATCAACCCCGTATCACCCATGCGCAAACGACAGCAGAATCCACGAACAAAACAATAATCCAAAAATCCGAGGAAAAGACTTGAAGCATCGAAGCACCATTGGAGAGACGTATCACGGAGGTAAGTCGGTGGCTTACGTAACCACATCCAAATCGAGCACCGCGAAACTCCATTTCTCGTTGGTTTACGGGGCCGAAGCCCTTATCCCCGTGAAGTCGGTGAACCGACTCTCCGTTTCGGTATACCACCGGGGAGTCGAACGAGGAAGCCATGGCCGTGAAGCTGGCCTCGCGGATGAGCTACGCGAATGCGCGCGTCTATCCGCATAGCGGCCCAAAAACGTAGAATGGAAAGATACTACAACCGGAGATCGAGCTTGCGGCATTTCCAAGTTGGGGACTTGGTCGCTTCGAAAGGTTACCTTGCACACCAAGAACCCCAACGAAGGAAAGCTAGGTCCGCCCCGGGAGGGCCCATACAAGATAACCGGTGTAACGGGCAAAGGATCGTACCAAGCCAGAGTCAATGGACGGGCAACATCTCGCGCAACAACCGGAACGTGGCTCATCTAAAGAGATAATATCGTTAAGGTATGGCCCGTATCCTCTCATTAACTTTTTTTTTTCTCATTTGCGGAAGTCGAGAACAGATGCAAAATTAGATCTAGGCACGAAACACGTGTCGTACTCTTTTCTTAGTACGGTTTTGTCCTAAAAAAGGGTTTTCCGACAAGGTTTTTTAACGAGGTAACAAGTACAACGTGTTACCGAACAAATGCGAGGAAAGAACGAACAAAGACTCACCCGACCTCAAGGCTCGGATCGGCCGGGGAGTACTATGCCCATACCGAAGGTAACATTGATCAACCCAACATTTGCTACGGCAAAACAAAGGCCCGCCACCGCCATAGCCTCCAATGTATGACCAAACGATCATAATGAATCGTATCCCATCCAAAATTTGCTACGGCAAAACTAAGGCCCGGCCATCGGCCATAGCCTCCGATGTAAGGACCAAACGATCATAATGAATCGTGTCCCATTTTTACACTTGCTACGGCAAAGGAAGAAAGAGTCAAAAACTCTCATACGTACAAACGTTTTACAAAAGCAAAGTTGTCAAAAAGGTCGTCAAAGTTAGCAATTTCCGTTAAATTATACTCTACAAGATAGCAAAGGCAATCGACCAAAAAACTCGATAAGACCCCAAACGGGGTCGCCACTTTGTTAGCCAAGGCCGAAAAGACACGCCCCGAAATAGAGCCGAAGAAAAATGTCGACTCTAATAAAACGGTCCCCGAAATTCGGAGACAACCGAACCCTCGAAGAACCGAAAAAAATCCAAACGGGTATGATGAATCAATGACCACGAGTCACCTTGTCCCGAAAACGGACCAACGATCGCAGCAAAAATAATGACAAACATTTGAACGCTAGAAGCGAGGAAAGATGCACTTTTCATTTATACAAACGGATATTCTTTACATCAAAAGAAAAATAAAAGTCCTATGAAGACAAAAAATAAAAGATAGATGCCAAAGTACTGGCCCTACACTATCCGGCATGACCAAAGGAGGATGAATGTTCGGACTCGGTCCGCTCGGAGTCGTCTGACTCGGACCCGAGAGCACGATTAGCCTTCTCCTCCATTCCTTTGGCTTCAAATATCAGGGCCGAAAGATCCTCGATGCCGTGCTCAACTTGCTCGAGGGTGAGACGTCGAGACTTCCACTTCTCGTACTCGCCGATAATAGCGGTACGAGTCTCTCGGCCGCCTCCACTCTTTTCCAAGTTTCCTCCGAAATCGGCCTCGGCCTTGGCCAAGCTTTGGCTTCCAAATGAGCCGGTTTCTCTCGAGGTCATCTCTCATATGGTTGGCCGCATCCGCCTCGGCCTTAAGCTCGGCTATTAGCTTTAATCTCCCCTCGAGTTCGCTTTTAATACCCTCACATATCCGGCCCGCTCCTCGCTTTTCCTCGAATACCCCGTCGCGCTCATTGAAAAAACGACCTCGACTCGAGCTGCCGGTTCCTCTCGGACAAACCCGTAGCATCAGCCTTCACCGAATCCAGCCCCCGAAGTTGGGAAACCGTGGCCTCGAGTTCATCCAACCGCATAGAGAATTGGGTTTTATCCGGCAAGAGCGATCTTGTCGGCCTCGAGGCTCCGATTATAATCGGTCATGGCGTCGCATCACTCTTCAAACGGCGTTTTCCTCCTTGACCGCATCAAGCTCGGGCGGCGTCGGCCGGCACGGCCGCCCGTTTTACCTCCTCCCTCCTTCTCCCGAAGAAGGTGTTTATATTTCTCTCCGTCTCTCGGCCCCCGGGCATCGAGCTTCGTCCCGAGATCGTCTATCTCATGTCGGGCACGGCGAAGGCCTCATCGACCACACCACGCTCTATGGATGAAACAAACCGAAAACTTAGGCGAAGAAAGGATGGCATTTCGAGAATAAAATGAGCAAAAGTGGCTAAAAATCTTACCCGTTGCCCGCATGCATACCCTCGTTAGGGTCAAGGCACCGCCAAAAGAGTCCGGCGATTTCGCGTCCGTCCGAACCGAGACGAGGGGACGCAAATAGCTTGCCACGCCCACCGGACGAGAGATAAGAAGCTCCGCGGCCCCCTAGACGGTGATTACCGCTGATCGGGTTCTCCTTGGCTCCACGTTCGGGCCGGGAAAATGTTCACCAAACTATCCCCGGCGCTGCAGACTCGGAGGCCCGACGGGCCGATCTCGCGGCCCGAGGAATGCGAAGACGACCGAAGCCCGCCGTTTCGCAAGTAGCGGGAGGAGTCCCCGAGAACATATCGTCAAAATCATCCACACGCAGAGCCGGGTGGATGAGCTTTGGAGCGTACCAATATTTTTCTAAGCGGGTTGCCGGGGGGCTCCGCAAATACTTCGGCAGCTCATACCCGGAGACCGACGAACGCCTCTCGTAGGGCTTCGACCTCGGCTTCTATAGCTGCCCTTTTTATCGGACTCGAAAGAAGCTAATCGTTTCTCCGAATCTTTTCCTCCGCATATATCTTCCGGCTAGTTTCGCCTAAAATGTCGACAAAGTCAATCGACCGAAGAGGAACCGTGAGAAAGTATTTCTTCCGCACCTGAATGTGGAGCAGAACAAACGGACCTTCGCCGATGTAAGGAAGGGGCGGAACGGAGACCGCCTCCTCCGGTATTGGGGCTACGAGGGACCGAGCCGACTCTCCGAACGATGATGTCGGCTCGGCCTCTTCCCTCGGAGGCCGGCAACGCTCCTTGCCTTCTTCCTTTTCGTGTCGGCGACTTTCGAAGTCCTTTTTCTTTTGCAAGAAAGATCGTCAAGAACACGGGAAGAACCCGCCGTGTCAAACTCGGATGGCGGTGCAGGATAAGCGGTTCCCGATTCAGGCCTCGAGGCCACCGAGCCCTTGGGCAAACCTGAAAGGCAAAAGCAGTAGCGAAGGTTGCGAATTCAAAGGGCCACGGACAGTGGAAAACACAACAAAACATGAAAGGGAATAAAAATATTACCATGATTTTGCGCCACCCACCGGCCACGAGACAGGTGAGCCCATGTTCGATTCTCATAGGGGTACTGGCAGAGGAGCGCAGTGACCCATTCGCTCAGATCGCGAATAACGGGGGAGGAACGTATCCGTTGCTGAATAAAAGCAAAGAGAAAGCAATGAGACAACGAGATCGAAGAATGGCAAAAGAATGACTAAATGCGAAAAAACGATTGCCCAAAGATTCGAACTTACGCTTATCGTTCCATTTCTCCGGGAAGGGCATGTAGTCGGTGGGGATGATGTCCCGGTTTTCACTCGGACATATCGCTCAACCAGCCCGTGTCCCGTCTTCTCGTCCATCTTCGAGAAGAACGGGTTCCGGGCCGCGCTGACAAGTTTTATTACGCCGCCCCCGAAGACTCGGGAGTACGGGCGTATCAAGTGGGCTCAGCCGTAAATTCCTTCTCGGCGTTGTTGGCTAATAGCAGGAGACACGCAACGATCCCTCCAAACGATCGGGCCGATCCGTGCCAAAGTCACACCATAGGTCCGGCATATCAAGAATGACCGGATCAATCGGAGGATCGATTTCGAGGGTAAAGGTAGGTATATACGAACAAGAACCCTTCTCGGTGATCGTTGATGTATCCATCCGAGCCCGGGCAAAACCCCACGGCGGTGTCCCATCCGCCGTGCCCGGACTACATCGAGTTTCTCCTCGGTAATCGATGAGGGTATCGCTCACATCGTATCCCCCGTCTCGAAACAGAGGACGGCTTGTCGACCTCGAGATCCTTGTTAAACCGAACTTGGCCGTATAATATCCGAAGTCGCGAGCTCGATTCTACGGAAACGGTCCGGAATCCGGTGACATCGGTGGAGCACCATGGGAAGTAGATTCAGACATCTTGGAAGTATGAAAGAAAGGGGATTCGAAAGTAGAACTTGAGGAAAGTGAAGAAACTGGTAATTCAGGGGCGACGAAGCAGCAACACTCGAACCAAAACGATTGGCGAAATCAACTCTTTTGCACATAATTTGAGGTGGTGAATCAAACAGCGAGTCAAATATAGAGACAACAGTTCATGGGGAATGTGAGAAAATGCAGAGATAAGAGGGGGATGAAGAAGAACGGAGCGTGAAAGTGGTAAAATGAAGAGATAATGGGCTTTATATAGGCATGGAAGGGGAACGGTCCACGAGCAAGTCCAATCGGGGACGCACGCCGTGTCCCACATTATTAATGAGAGGCGACTTGAAACGACGTGCAAAAGGCGGTTGACGAGGCGGGTCGTCCGGTAAGGACACGTGGCCGATAAAAGGAGGGGTGGCGTTACGTAACCATTCCCGCCAAAATGTGAAGATAAGAACGAGCCGGCCGAATCACCGTTTCAAAGTCATTCACTCCGTTATGCCGGTGCGCGGCATAAAGAAGTGAGGGGCTATCTCGCATACGGGAAAACCGGATATGATCCCGACCGGTTGTAAGGTGAACCGGTGATGGAAGAGGGACGGAACACACCAGTGCTGCCGCCCGGTCCTTTTCGAGAAAACGCTATACCGTAGTTGAACGAGGTCGTCTTCCCCCGTGATCGAAACGGCCGCATCCTCGGTTCGAGCATTCGTGGCCGTTAACCCGAACGGCCGTTGGTCCGAATAACCGGTGAATGGGAACTACGTGTGGCCGTGTCACGTCGCCGGTCGACCGCCAAACGTGTGTCGAACTGCCGCCGTCGTCCAATCCCACCAAATCCGTCGTATCCGTCCCCTTGAAATTATTAGTTTATTGGTTCCACGACGAGACTTGAAGAAGTTACACTATAAATAGGCATATCCTCGCCCTTGAGAGGGTTGCCCCTTGACTTCTCCAAGAACACTTGTAATAGAATAGATCATATATATACAATCTTTCCGATTTCTAACTGCCAATTTGTTTTGTTCAAGTTTATAGTGTGATTTAATCCATCAAGTACTCCATATTGTCCATCGCGATTATATAGCTTTTATTTTCACTAGAGCACTCTTGAATATATACTCTCTCCATTTCATACATACCAAGATCAAGACATATCCTATACCCACTTATAAATTATGATTATCGGTAAACATTTGTGATGGCCAAGTCAATTCTCTCCTATAAATAGAGAGGTTCTCTTCATTGTATTTCATCCCTCAAGAATATAAACTCTCTCCATTCTCTCATTCTACCAAGATCCAATTCTTTTCTTACCCACTTATTTCTTTATTATTTTATAACGGTTTGATTTTTTTTTTTTTTTGGTTATTTTGCGTTAACTCCCCCCCCCCACAATTATTCTTGTTCCTTTATTATTTTTTCTCGATTTTTTTTTGGTTTTGCCCACCCCACCCCCTTCGACACCACCACCCTCCAAAAAAAAATTAAGGGTGGGGGTGGGTGGTGTGGGTTGGTGTGGGTCCACTGCTTGGTGGGGGGGGGGGGGGGGGGGGATGTGGTGATTTAGAAAATCTAGAAAAAAATTAAATACTTCAAAAAAAAAAAAAAATTGGGAGTGGGGGTGGAGGGTGGGGTTGAGGTGAAGTTGTGGGGCTTGAGTGGGTATTTTCCTGAAAATATTTTCTACCAACCAAATGAACATGAGAAAATAAGTAAGAAATTCACTTATTTTCCGCTACCCAAACGAATATGAGAAAATAAGTAGAAATTCACTTATTTTCCAAGAACACATTTTCCTTCATACCGAACACGCCCTTAGTCTTGCTTATTGGCTTTCTCCTCCTTTGATAATTGTTATTAGTATATGTAATTGAAGGTACAGTTGAAGCCCTAGGTAATAACTGTGAATTATCATCCCCTTTATTATTCTCCATCTCCATAACAAGAAAGGGGAGATCTCAGATTTCAGTCAAAATGCAAGGGAAAATAATAGACAAGAAGAAGTGCGTGATTTTTCTAGGTGAGTGTCCGTGTTGGAAATTGTGGACTTAGGCGGGATGAATCATTTATATAAAAATCGGTTGATAACTCGGTAACGTTATTTGAGGAATTGGTTTCAACGGTTAAAATGAAGATGAAATTGGTGAAATGAAAAGGAAATACACCCTCCCGTTCAAAATAAATGTTCGCTTAACCTTTATCATACCTCCTTTAGAAAATATTAATTATTATAAAAAAATAGATATTTTGATTAAATTATTCTTAATATTTGTCTTTTACATCGAAATCTGATCACTTAACACTTTATAAAGGCAAATCTGAAAAAGTAATTTTTTTTTTGTTATTATCTAAATAAATATTTATTTTGAATTACAATAAAAAAGCTAAGTGAACACCTATTAACAATCGGAAGAGTAATAAACACCTTTAATATTTTGCCAGTACGAAGTATAATTGTATTTAGGTGTATTTATCACTACTACTTTATAGCTAATGGTATGAAATATCAAGATTTATGAGTAAACCAGGTTAGTGTTACTGTATTTAATACTACTTTCTTCGTCTCAAATTATCTATTGTGGTTTCTAAAAATAGTTGTCTTGTTATTTGTTATTTTAGAAGTTCAAGACAAAATTTAGTATTCTTTTCCCGTTTTGCTCTAGTCGTAATTGTTTTTTAAAACTACAAATACCTCAATTATGAAGAGATGACACATAAATAGAATAAATATTAAATGAAGAGATATTATATCTTAAGACATGTACTTTAAGAAAGAGCAAATTAATCAAAAATACCTCTTAATGAATGTTTCTAAAGGAACATGTAAAAGAAAATTCCCATAAATAATTTGCGACAGGGAGTACTTTTTTGTACTTAATGGTACTCCTATTTAATAGAGTGTGAAGATTTGTGAGCAACGATTACCACTGTATCGCTTTGAATGACATTACTATGTGCGCTCTAAAGATTTTTTTTCTTTCATAGGAGATGTAGTTGGAGTCTCATTTCTCGCTGGGATTTAAATCTTTAGTTTCTTGTTATTTCTCTTTCAAAAAGGAAAAAAAAATGATTACCACTGTATTTATTCGTATATACTATTTCCTCTTGTTCAAAATAAGTGTTTACTTAACTTTTTCACACTCTTTAAGAAAATACTAACTCCTATAAGAAAACACTAACTCTAGAAAAAATAGGTATTTGACTAAACTACCCTTAATTAATAAGACTCTTACCTTTTATATTGCCTTGAGTAAATATTGGTAAATCTGGAAAAATAAATTTAATTTCTTCTTGATATGTAAGTGAACACTTATTTTGAACCAAAATAAAAAGGCTAAGTGGACACTTTTACGACAATTCTTTAACCATCTTTACCCTTACATTAGAAAATTCTCGTAAGAAATAAAATAATTTATGTATATACAATAGATTTTATTTTTATTATATTTAACCAATATAACTTTTGACTTAGAAAATTCAGTTGAACATTTTTCATTGCATGTAATTGCATTCTAGTATATATAGACTGGAGTATATAAATATGGATTCGGTCTTAAAATTATTTGGTTATATATAATTCTAGCCCAATTAATTTGGAATTCATATGCATAGTTATTGTTATTGTTATTGTTGTTATTATTATACATGATTCAAGCCAAAAATAAATGGGTGTACTTGTACCAACTGTCCAAATACTATGTGCTGTGTGGGTCGTAGGTATTTGTGGTCGTTAAGGCCTAAGGATGATTTTGTTATTTAGGTTAACGAATTCTTGGCTGTTAAATGAGGGGAGGGTGTTTGTTCTGGCTGTGCTTTGCGTGATAGTCATTGTTAAGTAAACGCAACGTCACATCAAGAATACAAAATATTTTTGATCACCATCACTTTCTAGCTAGTTCTGGTACACATTGCTAGAAGATTGTTAAATTCAATTTCTGGAAGATTTCACATATAATTGACTGCTGCAAACGTCCTAATCTTCCATAATAAGTTTTGTTTATCTTTTGTTACTTGCTATCCCATTTGCAAAAATGAGTCAGGCGAATTCAAGTTTTAACGTAGATTTTGCTCTTTATAGATTGTCCATTTTTTTGTTGGAAACAGAAGAAGAAGAAAAAAAAGATACGTAAGGGCTGAAGAGAAAAATGGCTAGAAAACTGATGCTTTCATTCAAAGGTTCAAGCCTAATATATAGGCAAATATGTAACAGAACATACCAAAAAAATAGCACACATATCACTCGGCCCATGATACGCAAAAAGTAAAATAAACTCCTAAAACCGTAAAACACATGACTCTAAACAAAACACGTTACTCCACTTATCCCTAAAAATCATAACAACACAGACCGATTCAAACAAAAAAAACATAATTGATTCCTAAAGACTAGGTCAACTAGTAGAAGAAAACCAGACTCAATATTTAATCCCCCCTTAAACTGATGTTTGCTGGGTCACGTTTACATCTTTAATTGTGCAGACACCTAGCAGCCTTCTAAGTTTCATGAATGACTCCATCTTCAAGGCCTTGGTGAAAATATCCGTAACCTGATCTTCACTCCTGCAATAGATCAATTCAATTGTTTCATTAGTGCTAAGATCTCTTAAGAAATAAAACTTCACATCAATGTGCTTGCTTCTTCCATGTAGCACTGGATTCTTGGATAGTTGGATTGCCGAATTGTTGTCACAAAAGATCTTGGTAGCTCCTGGTTGCTTGAATTTCAACTCCTCTAGAAGTCTCCTCAACCAAATAGCTTGACAAGCACAAGCCGATCAAAGAACAAACTCGTCTTACCAGACAACGTGACAATTGGTTGCTTCTTAGCCGACAATGAAATAAGACTGACACCGAACATAAAAGTAACCTCGAAGTGCTTTTTCTATCATCTTGATCACTCTAATAGTCGCCGCCGCATAACCGAGCAACCTTGGACTTTTCATTCTTCTTATAAACTATCCCCAAAGTCTCGTTCCTTGCAAGTAACGGAGAATTCTCGCCGCTCGACAAATGCATTTATGCGGGATTCTCCATATACCCTACCGATTAAACTCACCGAGTACATTATGTCGGGCATTGCGGTACGAGATACATCAAACCGCCCACAACCCGTTTGTAAAGTGTCCGTCAACCTTCTTCCCACCAGATCTTTGTGTAGCTTCAAACCAAGCTCGTAGAGTGTTAACGGGATTACAATCCTCATCTAAAATCTCGTCTAGAATTTCTCCTATATATTTTATGAGAAATGAAGATCCTGTCATCGTATCGACTACTTCTATGCCAAGAAAGTAATGCATTAATCCGAGATCGGACATTTCAAACTCATCCATCATTGACTTCTTGAATTCTTCAATCATCACACCACAATTTCCAGTAAATATAAGATCATCAACATACAAACAAATAATGAGCATTTTTCCTTGATCCCCAATCTTAACAAAAAAGTGTATGCTCATATGACATTTCGAAAAACCAACTTTTAGAAAATACCCCTAATGCGCGACTATACCAAGCTCGAGGAGCCTCGTTTTAGTCCATAAAGGGCCTTTTTCAATTTGTAAACCTTATGCTCATTTTCAATTTTAACATAACTCGGGGGTTGTTCAACAAATAATTTCGTCCAAGTACCCATGTAAGAATGCCGACTTGACGTCTAACTGGAAAATAGGCCTAGATTTCTGAGCCGCCAATGCAATTACCAATCTGATTGTATCATGCCTCGCAACGGGAGAAAATAGTTCTGTATAATCGATCCCGTATTCTTGCTTGTACCCCTTAGCCACTAAACGTGCCTTGTACTTGTCAACTTCATCGTTTTCCTTCAACTTCGTTTTGAAGACCCATTTTACTCCAATAGTTTTCTGTCCATTTGGAAGATCGACAGCCCCAAGTATCATTTCGCTTCAATGGCATTAATTTCATCATCCATTGCTTTTCTCCATTTTTCTTCCTTCACGGCACTCTCAAAAGACGTAGGATCACAATCTGAAAACAAAGCAAAGTGAGTAATTGGATCTTCAATTCTAGTTACCTCCTATAATCTTCCATCCAAGCGAGTTCTCTTCTAATACGCCCAATGCATCGAGTTGTTTCTTCATTTTCTAAAGAATCTTGTCGAAGTTGCCGAATTTTTTCGGTGTGCAAGCAGTCAAAATTTCTCGGTTCAACGTCACTATCATAGAGTACTTGGGTAAGTCCGCCTTCATTCCAATCCCAAGTGTTCTCCTCATCAAAAACAACATCCCTACTGATAACAATCTTCCTTGTCAATGGATTGAAAAATTTATAAGCTTTGGAAAATTCACTTACAGCAAGAAAAACACATTTTTCAGCCTTGTCATCAAGTTTCTTCCTCTTTTGATCTGCGACATGAGCATATGCGATGCATCCAAAAATTCTAAAATGATCTACTGTTGGTTTTCTCCCATTCCATGCCTCCTCCGGTGTCATATTTTGAACAGAAAAAGTTGGGCTTCTGTTTAAAATATGAATACTCCAATTTTCGCCTCAGCCGTAAAGTTTTGGAACGCTTCCTCTTGCCAACAAACTTCTCACCATGTGAGGATGGTTCTATTTCTTCTCTCGATACACCATTCTCGTTGTGGTGTATACGCCTACCGTAAGCTCTCTCCGAATGCCATGATCTATACAAAAACCTTCAAATTCTTTCGAACAATATTCGCCACCACGACTCGGTCGTGAGAGTCTTGATATTTTTTCTCGCTTCATTTTTGCACACTGTCGAACTTTGAAGCTTTTAAATGTTGAAAAAAACTTCGCATTTTCTTTGCAAAAAATAAACCCAAATTTTCCTTGAAAAATCTTCGATAAAAGTGATTAAATATCTTTTACCTCCATTGGATGTTGGGCTTATTGGACCACAAAGATCTGAATGCACAAGCTCCAAAACATCCTTTGCTCTCCATGATTTCCCTTTAGGAAATTGAGAGCGAGGTTGTTTGCTAACAACACATTCTTCACAGATTTTGTAAGGAGCAGTGATTTGAGGAAGCGCCGTGACCATGTTTTTTGGGTGGAGTGTCTTCAAGCCTCCAAAACTCAAATGACCATAACGAAAATGCCATGACCGAGGAATCCTTGACTTCGCCATCAAACAAGATTGAATATCATCAATCTTTAGCGGAAATAAACTGCAGTTTCATTTGAACCTCGCAATAGCTCCTCTCACAGATCATAAATTTCACACTCACCCTTCTTAATAGTGATGACATAACCTTCTCTTGCTTTCGACTGCCACTAAGTAAGTTGCTTTTCAAGTCCGTAACATACAACACATTAGAGATTGTTTCAACAAAACCATTCTTGGTTTTAATCTTGATATCACCTTTCCCCATCACTTCAATAGTAGAACAAGACCAAATGCCACAGTGGAATGGAAATTTTCATTTAGAGATGAAAAAAAAAATTTACTTCCACACACGTGGTTACTACATCCAGTATCTATATACCAAATATCCGACTCATGTTTTATTCCATCTTGGACAGCCATTAACAAAGTTTCTACTTCCTTATTTTCGACAAAATTGGCACTTTCTTCCTTTTCTTTATCATTAGGCAGTCTAGTATAACAATCTGATGCATAATGACCAAATCTGTGACATCAATAGCATTCTACCTTGGATTTGTCATGGTCTCGACCTCTCGCCTTTGCCTTGAAATTGATCGTTGTTGGCTTTGAAATTTCCGAAATCTCCGCCTCCACGATCTCCTCTTCCTCTTGCTCGCCTCTCTACCTCTACCCCTTCCTCTATGGTTATTGGAATAAGTATTAGTAGAAGCCTTCAATGCTTTGCTCCCGTCTCGTGGAACTTTTGTTCATCTTCTCGTTCATGAACCAAGAAAGAACTTTGCAATTCATCAAGAGATAGTGCATCTATATCTTTTGACTCTTCGATCGGGGAAAGGCATCACATAATTATATTTTGGTGTCGGCGAGCACAAAATCTTCTCCACAATGGCAACATCGTCTATCTTCTCACCGTGGAAACGCATTTCGTTGGGATTTCATTGTTCTAGCACAATAATTGGTATTTATTCTCCTTCCTTCATCTCTAGTGTTTCAAAATCCTTTCTCAAAGCTATTACGCACGCTTCACCCTTGTAGGCCTGATACTTCTTCTTTAGAATCCCAAATATCTTTGGAAGTTTCTTTGCAAAGAATTGTTTCCAAGATGGGACGATCAATTGCTCGAAAGAGATAGTTCTTTGCTTTCTGTGTCTTTTAGCTTTCTAGCTTCGAGTTCTTCTTTTTGTGAATGCGCGAAGCCGTGCTGCGATTGTCGGGTCGCTGAATTCCATTTTCGATGACCCGCCAATACTCTCGACCGCATGAAATTCTCCATTAACATGCTCCAATGATCATGTTGACCATCAAAGCGTGGAATATTCGCACAAAATTATTTTCTGTGGCCATTGGTTAAATGTAAAAGGAGATGAAAGAAATTTTCGTCGCCTCACTTGTTTTCCCTCTCAGGATAACCTAGCTCTTGATACCACTGTTGGAAACAGAAGAAGAAGAAAAAAAAGATACGTAAGGGCTGAAGAGAATAATGGCTAGAAAACTGATGCTTTCATTCAAAGGTTCAAGACTAATATATAGGCAAATATGTAACAGAACATACCAAAAAAATAGCACCCATATCAGTCCATGATATGCATAAAGCAAATAAACTCCAAAAAACCAGAAAACACATGACTCCTAAACAAAACACGTTACTCCACTTATCCCTAAAAATCATAACAACCTGGACTGATTCAAACAAAAAAAAAACATAATTAATTCCTAAAGACTAGGTCAACTAGTAGAAGAAAAAACCAGACTAATATTTCAACATTTTTGGCTCTTTTTCTCTCTCACGCACATACGCACACGCGTTTTCTTTTTTTTGGCTCATAAATCGGTTTGGGATCAACCTTTTGGTCCAATCGTATTTGTCGAAATTCAATTCTGGGATAATGGACCTCCTATGACAAAGTTTCACATTGATAATTAAAAAGAAAAGTAAGCTAATTATAAGATGTTAAATACTATTAATAGAGTGAGGCTTTTGTAGAGGAAAATGTGTCGGACCTGCGAGTCTGGTCCAAAACGAACAATGATGTTAAAAGTATCTTTAAATTATTTTTAACTAATTCCCTAAGCTACTTGAAATACACGTAGGGGCTCTTTTACACATATAAGTACATATTCATAGAGTGAATTGCAGGTTGCAAGTCCAGAGGCGTATCTAGCCTACAAGGTAGGGGTTCAACTGAACCCCAAACTTTCAACACGGAGCCTAAATTTATGTGTAAAAAATTATTAAAATTGTAATAAATAGTAGATATGAACTCCTAACTTTAAAAATATAATGGGTTCAATGATAAAAATCTTAAGATTGAACCCATAAAATTTAAATTCTGGATTCGCCTCTAGTTGCAACCACCCGTCTCTCTCAATCCGTCTTGATTTTTAGTTATCCCTCCGTTTTATAATAAGTGATGTTTTCATCTCTTTATTATTATTTTTTGTTAAAATAAGTGGGGTTTCATAAAATCAAGAAAGCTTGTTTTTTCCCTTTTCTTCCTTATAAATAAATGGAGTTTTACATAATCAAGAATTCATTAAAGATCTACTCCCTTCGTTCACTTTTACTTATCCACAATGTACTTTGCATTTCCTTTAAGAAAATAATAAATGAAATGCATATTTTACTATAATATCCGTGACTACTAACATTTAAAAAAATCTTGGGAAATGATTTGGAGAATTAATCCCTCCGGTTTATAATAAGTGTCCACTTTACGTTTTTATTTTGGTTCAAAATAAGTGTCTAATTATATAATCAAGATGGAATTAATTCTATTTTTCGTATTTTACCTTATTAAGTTTAAGCGACCGGATCCCAATTCCTATTTAATTAACGGCAAAGGGCCAAATCTGCCTTTCAACTATACGATATTGCACGCATTTGCCCCTATTTTAAATGTTGTCCCAGATATGTCCTTACCATTATGTTTTGCAGTCACTCGTACCCTCGATTTAATGGAAATATATTGGAGGACATATTTGTTTAGTTTCGCATAGTATAGGGGCATGTATAATTTATTGAAATTTTTGAATATTATGGCACAAAAACAACAATAAGGCACAAAATATCATTGCATTAACATTTGTAATTACAATCCATTCACCATTACATCTAAATTATATTTCTACAACCATCTTTTAAAGATTGTTTCCATAAATAGTGCACCATTTTCCCTTTTCATTTTTTTTAAACAAATGATAACATCCTTTTTATTTTCAATTTGTTGATGACCTAGATATTTCTTTCTGGGGAATTTTCGTCTTCCTAGTCCCAATATCTACACGGTAACGCATGCAACAACTGCCACAACAAAACATGAACGTAAAAAAAAATTCATTACAAATCTGCCACAAAAAAAAAAAAATTACAAGGAAAATGAGATAACTTACACCAAACTTATGACACCTGAAAAAACATCTCCCAAAGTGCTGAAATCTTGATAATAATAATAGAGAGAATATTACATTTTAAGCATTTATACGGTTTCTTACATAATATTCAATGTGGTCTGGCCCTTTCACGAATTTCACGCATCACAGAAATTTAGTAGAATTATTTGGAGTCCATGATGTGAGATGTAGTGCAGCAACTTCACATCCACAAACCCTTCCACAACTATTTGAAGAACTCGAAGCTTCCAACATTTCATAAACAAGTGAAAGAATAAGAGAGTAAAGCGTGGAGTTTCAAAATGCAATACCAAAATATCGTTGAATAGCATAAAGTGCACTATAAAAAAAATCTGAGAATTATTGATACAATAGGTAGTTCAGGAATTTCAATAGATCAAATATGCCCCTATAATATGTGACACTTAACAAAGATGCCCTCCAATATTTTTTTCGGGTTTCCGTTAAATCAAGGGCACGAGTAACCCAAAAGGTAACGGTAAGGGCATGCATGGGTCAACGTTTAAACGATGGGTATATGCGCACAATATCGTATAGTTGTAGTTGAAGTGCAGATCTGACCCTTTTTAATCAAAATACCTACTCTCTTTGTCCATTTTTATTTGTCATGTATTAACTTGATACACCTTTTAAGGAGCCATAAATAGAATGATAATCTTATTATACCACCCCTAATTATTACTAAGTCATCTAATGATTGAAATCAATAAAACATACTTTAAAACTTGTGCAGGCACTAAGAATTCATTGAACTTTCCAACCTAATAATTAACAATAAGGATAAAATAGGTATGAAATGGTAAATTATTTCTTGATTTTTCAAATTGAATAAGTAAAAATGAATAATTATTTTTAATATACAGGACAAGTAAAAATGGACGGAGAAAATATACTTTTTAGGAGTTCGCATTTCCATAAGGAGTATGCTAAAAACTAAGTTGAACTAGAGGGAAGAGTAATAGTTAGTGTCAAGGGTAAACATGACAAAGAGACTATTTTTCTCTTGTACGCTAAAATGAACAACTAAAAGTAAAATTTTATTCTTAGTATTATGGACAAATAAAAATTACTAAAGAAAGTACTTTTATCAAGACATTTAACTAAGGGTAAATTAGTGAAATTGCTTCCTATCTTTTAGAAGTGAATGCAAGTAGTTTCTTTGAGGTGTACTCAAACTAAAATCACCACTTAGTATGAATCTGAGAAAATCATATATAAGCAGGACACCAGCCCGCTGTCGTGGCATCACAGAATTACAGGGCCTGTATTTATCTATTTTTACAGAATTTTGAGGGAAAAAAAAAACTTTGCACCCTTAAGCAGGCCCCCCCGCGCACGCCTCATGCTGCTTCACCCATGGCACCCCCACAAACTTCGGCAATGATTACAAAACCGATTCTTCATTATTTTTGCTTTATTCTTTCCCTCCACTCTCTCTGAAATGTTCTTCCTTCTCATCTTTTTCTGTTCTATTGTTCTCTTGCTTCACTTTTTGCCAATTTATTGAATTCCTCTTTATTCTTTCCTCATTGCCATCTCCATTATATTTCTCATGTTCCAATTACATGCCTTTGATTTGTTTAATTCTGTCTGAGTTTTCACTACAACAATGAAGAGGAACTATGTCAAAAAATGGCTGCTTTCTTTGACGTCCATAAACCATTCGACAAAATGCCGCACAGAGAGACCACGACTTGAGAAAAGAGTGTTTTTTTTTTCTCAACAGATGCAGGTCACTAATTCTTTTAAAGTAACCTTTACTGCATATACGTTACTCTAAATTTCACAAAAAAATAGTTCTGGGGTGCTCATTTACTATGTCTATAAAAGAAAGAAGTTTTAGTTTGCACATTGTTTGCCTTGAGTATGGGATTTATATCAAGATAAAATGAGTTAAAAAAAAAAAAACAAACAAACAAACATGAGTATAGGGTCTTCATTTCATATTTGCAGCATGTATAGGTTCTATGATTATACTGGAAGTAAACTTACTAATGTTCAACTTAATATGATTGTTCAGTTTCCCTGTCTTTTTACTTGCCAGTAACGTTAAGGTATCCAAATTTGTGGGAATAAAGTTGCTGCCATTATTTTTTAAGGTGTGCATATTGAAAGTTAACATTATCTATCAATTTATTTCACGTTGGGTATGTTGTTGTTGTCTTGTCGTTTTCTAATCAATACACTGCTAAAAAATTTCCCGTTAAGATCCATTATTTTTTTAGGTGAAATTTTCCTGATATTCTCTTATTTTACGGAACTGTTCAGAATTAAATTGCTAGCCAATTGTGATCTAGTTGTCTTCATTGCCTACTACTTTAGGAAAGGGTGTCATTTAATCAATAGATGCAGGTCGGTAATTCTTTGAATGTAAATCTTTACCGCATAATGTTCTTTTGATATATTTACAACATGTAACATCTTCACCCTCTCAGTTCAACAACTAATGTTTTTGTTCAATTTATATTTCGAAATGGTTCAACTAACATCCTGATCTAATTATGTAGGTGTGGACAAAAAAACAACAACTACCTTGAATAACTGGGGAGAGTGACTTCTTCTTTTGTCCTTCTTTTTTCTTAAACCCTTTAACGGACAAAAATGGAAAATGAATATGTTGTGATCGCTAACTTGTATAATCGTCTTCTTTCTTTAAACCCTTAAACAGGTAAAAATAGAAATTGAATATGTTGTGACTGTTAACTTGTATAATCTACATTTACAATTTCATGTTCAGTCAAGGACATGATTTTTGTTTGAATGAAGATGGTCGGCATAGGAACAAAAGGGCATGAAAACATTGAGCAGTGAGTTTCTCCATTCGTCGTCTTCTTCTTAATTATTTTCCTTGCAAAGGAATGAAATTACCCGCATTTACTAACAAATTCACCTATACATTTGTTTCTTCTACTTTTGTTATTGAGTTAGCTGTAGCTGCTCAATGAAGTTTAATTAATGAACGTCAAAGTGACGAATGACACAAGAAGTTATACGTTCAGGCCCAAAAATCCTATCGGGATTAGATTCTATGAACTGTTTTCTCACTTGAAAATGAGATGAGAGCAAATTGCTTGGTTGTTTGAAGAAATTAATTCTAGAAGAGGTATTTCGTTACCACATGCCCTGTTTCTTAGTATTCTTGATATGATTTTCATTAATCAAGAATGCAACATCCGTAAGTCCAGTTGTCATCTCCATTAATATTCTATCCTTCGTGTGTCTTTTCCAGGTACATGATGTCTAATCAATGTTCTAATCCTTTGTTCCCCGTGGATTATATGTGGTAACGGGCATTAGGGAGTTGCTGTCATATCCCAATCAATGTAAAGTATGAATTGTTATGCATTTCTGCTTATAAAAATTAAGTTACAAATCCAAGCTATTTATTTGAAGTCATACTTTAGAAAGAGATGTTGTCACACATGTTTAGTCCTTGCATGAAAAATCTTGAACCTTTTGTTCTAGACTTTAAAGGATTCAATTATCCTTTCGTTACCTTTTATGAGTTTAAAATAGATTTTATTCCTTGAGCAAGGGGAAAATAAGTTATACACACAGGGAAATTCTTTTTCTGTAAGATGTGTTCAATAAAAGGACAGTTAGCTCTCTTTATTATGATGTATTAACATCAGTTTGGGTCTGGAAAGGTGGTGATTCAAGAATAAAAGGACTTCTTCAGTTTGTGGATTACCTATTATGCCTTCTTCCAATTGAAGCACAAGTTTGTAAATAAAAAATAAGGTAGAAGCAACTGTTGTTGTTCATCCCACCCTTGAAGATATTTTGGAATTTCATTAATCATTTTTAATCACATGCACCTCTTTTTAGTCATTGTTGTAGTACCAAATCGCCTCTGACTCTTTAATTTTTTCCCTTCTTGAAGTTGTGTACCAATGTCTGGATGTGGATTAACAACAATGCTTGAGTTCGAATTTTCAATGTCCTCCATTTACTTGTGCAGGCTTCTCAGAAGTATGGCTTCCATATTCTGATCCTTTTTGACAATTCTTATCAGAAGAGAAAGTCACGTCCTTCGTAGAGTGTAGTTAGAGGCTAAAGAAGAACTTTCTAAGTTGGACATAAGATTGAGCATGTTCATTACAGGCTAAATCTTTAACTACACAATTTTGAGGGAAGAAAGCCTCTTCAAGAATTGTCTGTTCTTCGAAAATTTTCATGAAAACATCTTTTACTTTTGTCTAGGAATGAGTAAGAGGATGAAGAGAGATATGGAGACTCCAAGAATTATTGTTTTATTTCTTATGCAAGAATTATTGTTTTATTTCTTATGCAATTTTATCTAAGTTTCAATATAAACATTCAAATTGAAATACACTCCAAGTATCCGAAATTGATAACTAAGGGTGTAAAGATTCTAAAATTCTATAGCATTTGCAAATTGACAACTAAGGGTATTAATATGGTGTACAAAAATGACTGATATTTTTGGATCGGAAAGCTCATTTTGGTAACGGCATTTATGATCGCCATTACAAAATGGTTGATCAAGTCTCAGAAGGTTTTATAATACCAGATATAACACTTGGCCTTCAATTAAAGGTCCGCGTCGTTTAATCAAACCAACATAAGCTAAGTCCTAAATTAAACTAAAACACGACCCATAAATTTGTGTTGGTTTAATTAAGCGCCAAGTATCATATATCGTATTATTTTAAAAAATGACAGCTATTTTACATATTTAAGAATGAGGTTGAAATAGCTACATTTTAGAATGAATGCATAATACTTTTCGTAATTATTTGTCAGAGCTTCTCGAGACATATTACAATACCAAATCTTCTAATTTATGTCCGAAAATATTGTTCTAAATAATTTTAATCTTTCCAAAAATCTTCCTTTATGTTATTTGTCTTATTCGGATATTAGGGAAGCACCATTCATAAGCTTAATGAGGTTAATTATGGGTAAATTACCTACTATTCAATTAGAATGAAAAGAGACATCATTTTTTGTCATACCAATCCATACTACTCCATAAAGCACGCCTGAACTCCTCTGTCAATTTCCAATGCTGATAGTACCCTCTTTACACTATTTCCAAGTCAATCATTGATGGCTATGCTATTCCTCTTTAAAATGAACCAAAACAACAAGCAAGTTAAATAATTAAATAAATAAAAAATCAGGGTAGCCATTTTTTACCCCTTATTTCAGTTGAAGATTTTCTTCAAGAGCTCTCCTGCCCTCCAACTTCAACATATGAAGCAAGAAATCACTCCAAGAATCAATAGGACCAGGCAAACACCAATGTACACAATCATTATACAAAACCACATTAGCATTTGGCCAATGTCCATATTTACTAGGATGACCATCTGGTCTCAACAACATTGCTTGTGTCGTGTCCAATAATCTGAACCTTTTACCCTTTTTCTTCCCTTCCTCAGCTGCAACCTTAAATTCTTCAACTTGTGTCCTATAAAATTCCAAACTTACACCATTCAAACTTGTCTCATTGCTTCTAAATGGCCCTTTTCTCACACAATTTCCACCTTTATTCCATTCACCACCTTCAAAATGAGAGGGTGCAATAGTCCTAATAAAAGTAACACCTTTAAAATTTTCTAAACTATTTATGGCTATTAAAGCTGTTTTAATTGCTTTTTGATAGCCATAATTAATTGGGATTTCAGTAACATTTGGGAGTCCACAGTAACGACAGCCAATTATTTGATTTTTTTCGTAGTAAACACTGCACCTTGTGAACCAATGAGCAGAATTGAGGATCAGATAATCGAATTGTGCAATTTGGGTAGTCCATTTTGGATCAGGTTCATCAAGATAAAGATTGAAAAGTCCTGTGTGGCTAGGACCATCAGGATCTGACTCTTTAACTTTGACCAAGAAGGGTGACCAATATGCTGCTAGGGTAAAG
This sequence comes from Lycium ferocissimum, assembly GCF_029784015.1. Lineage (NCBI taxonomy): Eukaryota > Viridiplantae > Streptophyta > Magnoliopsida > Solanales > Solanaceae > Lycium > Lycium ferocissimum. The sequence goes on from NC_081343.1 coordinate 39,721,969, forward strand.
TTATATGTTGTGTATTTCCACCTTTTGAAATTTTGATCTTGGTCATAAGAAATATCAATCGGATATTCCACCTGTAAAACATAAATAATTAGATTAAAAAGTTGGATTAGTGACTTGCTATTAGTTTTAACCATATTTTTTTCTTGAAACACATCCAAGCACTTGCGATTGTTGGGCTAAGTTAATTGAAATACGCTCTTAACTTGGAAATACACTCTTAACTTGGTGTGATATTGTTAATTTTTTTGTCGTGTTTTACGGTCTTTTTCATGCTTCAGTTGTTGGGCTAAAATAGGCTAAAGACACTCTTAATAGTGTAAAACTATTCATTTTAAGTCACGTCTAACATTATTTGGAGTATTCATACACTTTATATTTAACTTCTTTTTTATTAGTAGCTTTTAATGTGCAAATTTGCTCTTGTACTTAACAACATTAACACAACACCGAACCTCTTATCTTTTTTTTTTTTTTTTTTTTCCCTTATTACATAGGCAGGTAGGGGAAGGGGAAGGGGAAGGGGATTACGGCGTATTGACTTTTGTGTCTGAAAGTGAAATTTCTTTAGATTAACTACCGAACTTTTATCTCATTGTGTAATTCGGGTTTAGTATTTTTCAAATTTATATTTTCCTTAAAATGGGATGATACCTAAAATCATTAAATTTATAGAGACGCAGAAAGGGACAATTATATTTTTCTTTCTTAACATTTCTTGACGAAGAAAGAGGTTAAGAAATAGGAACCCACGTCAGGATTGGATTCTCTAACAAGCTGTCATAATGTGACATTATTTAAGCATATTATTTAAGGGATCAAGTCAAGGCCAGCCAAGTATTTTTCGTCACATACTATTTGAACAAATCGAACACGACTAAAAGATACAATACGACAAACTTTAAGCTGGCATTCTATATGCTTCCACTTAAAGTTAATTACTCTTTTGTAAAAGTTGGAAATAATTGCAAAAGTATCCATCGAGAACACTTACCATGATCTTATGGGAAAAGAGAAATTTGATTGAATCTGCTACGACGGCCGACAGTCTCATGTCACAAGCGCACAGCTAATATATATCGCGATTTAAATTATTATTTGTAAATCTATGTTCAAAATCAGTAAATCAAAAATTTGAATTAATTTGAAAAAACGTAAAATACATAAAAATTGAAAATATCCGAATCCACATAATTTACTATGTGTCCTTAAAGAATTTAAATCTCTCACTGTATCCGAGGTTATAGATTACTTCCTCTCATCATAAAACGAAAAAAATTTAATTCTCTCACTGTACCCGATGTTATAGATGACTTCCTCCCAGTATAAGAAGGAGATACATGTGGATGGCATAGCGATCCTTAAACATGAAACGTTGAAAGCAAATTAAACAAATCAATCGCATTTTCTATTATAATTTTGTTTTGAAAACAAATGCAGAGAACAATTTAGAGGAAGAAAGAGTTTAGATTTTTGTTTATAAAATTTGAGGCAATGCCTCTGAATTTATAAGTAATGAAAGGATCAAATAGAGAGGTACAATCCAAAATGTGCCTTCTGGATGCACTCCAGAAAATACATTTTCTCATTTCTCATTCACACCTTATAATCCCACCAATTATTCCAACAGCCCACGCTCCTTTTAGTTCCAAAATATTCAGCTCAATATAATTTTTCTTATTACTGATTAGATTATATATAAATTTTTGTAGAGTGACTTTTTCACTTACACATCAAACCAAAAAATATAACTAAAAAGTTACTCATTTTTCCCGAACCAAACACACCCTATATGTACTTCTTGCTGGCTCTCACAACTTCCTTTCCGACAATCATATCCGACCCATAAGTCTTGTTGTTTAATACACCCTTTTTACTTTTATTTGTTATGATTCGCTTCTCAAAAGTTAAATTTAATAAAATTTGATTAACATTTTAAGATGTATTTATTATTACATTAATATGAGAAGAATTATAATTTATGATATTTTTCGTATAGTTTTTTAATATTAAAATATTTGATTAATCTAATTCAATTTAACTTTAAAAATTAGTCAAATTAACTATGAAAAGCGAAACATGACAAGTAAAAGTGAATGGAGGGAGAAGTAACCACCAACGATGCGGTAGCCGGAATGATTGATTTTTTTTTTTTTAATCCTTAACTAACCAAACGTTTTAGATTTGAGTTTCAAAAACAAAATATCTTTTGATAAGAGCATTTTAGTGAACCTATCCAATAGGAAACATGATAATGGAACAATAAATTTCGAATGCCCGACATGACTAAAAGCAGAGACAAAAAAGTCTTGGTGCTGTAATGAGCCTTTAATATAACTTCACCTAAACTTTCGTCCACTACAAGCCAAGTGAAATTAAAAAAGAAAAAAGAGGGTCAACTGAACAATGCTACCATCCATGATCAGTTCATGTTAATGAAAACCATAAATTTATGGATATTAAACAAGCAGGAATTAGCAAATACTCCCTCCGTCCATTTTTACTTGTTTTATATATTAAAAATAGTTATCCATTTTTACTTGTATAATTTGAAAAATCAAAAAATAATTTACCATTTAAATACATATTTTATCCTTATTATTAATTCTTGGTGATGAGTTAAAGAAATGCTATCAGTTGCGCATCTTGTAAAATATATCTCCTCCAGATTAAAAAAGTCAAACAGCGCTTATTTTCTTGGATAAAAAAGAGTGTAAAACTTATCAAATCAAGAAAAAATTAATCTTATTTTTCATATTTACTTTTTATTAAGTGTTATGTGATCAAATCAATTCTTTATTTAATTAGGACAGTTTAGTCAAATTACCCTATTTTTTATGCAGGAGTTAGTATTTCTTAAGGGATGTCGAAATGGAAGTGAATGCTCTTTTTGATCGAGAGGGAGTATGTTTTATTAATTTCAATCATTAGGTTGCTTACTCCTTAATAAAGGTGTCAAGTCAATACATGACAAATAAAAATAGACGGAGGGAGTATCTTAAGCAAAATCAAAGAATTAAGCAGAGGAAAACTATCTTACCCGAGACAAGAGGCACATTATAGACTGCATTTGGTTTCTTCCTACTGAATCTCCAATAAATGCCATAGACTTGTTCCTCATCATATCCAAAAACTGATACGGGTTGAAAATTGGCAATTCACACCCTTTTGGCTTCCACTTCCATTTCAAGAATTCAGTATCAGGTCTCCCATATTTCATGCAATTTTGGTGCTCGTGGATAGCCCAACATGTCGTGTTCGTGTAATATGGAGCATCAGGGTTAGGAACCCACTCTCCAATGAATACATCACACGTGTCTTCCTCCTCAGTAATTTTTATTTTTTCGTCCTTAGTATGATATGGTGGTGGTGTTTTAGAAGAATGGTCTACGACTAAATTCGCAGGGTACCAACAAAAAGGGTGATAAAGGGGGAGAAGACTAAGAATTATTAATATTAAAGCAAGAAGTAAGCAAATTCCTGGAATTCTCTGAGCTGTACTGGAGTTTCTCCAAAAGGGAAGCTCCATACTTTGGAGAATTGAAAGAAAAATCAGAAATGGGATTATGGGAGAGGAAGGAGAAAATTTACAAATTGACACATATATGTGATATACAATATACGTGCTAGCCACTAATTATAAGGTTTAGTTGGACCAACTCCAAAGTCTTTGCAATTATGCAACTTTTGGATCCTATGTGTTTTTCTTTTAATAATGAGTTAGTGACCCTATCCTGATTCTTTCAGTGCCTGTTCACGTCTAATCCTTAACCACCCTCATATTAATAATTATAATTGGAAAAAATAGAGTGCAATAATTATATATTAACTCTTCTGAATTCTATAATATTGATTTGATTAGCACAGAGAAAATTATTTACATAATCTGGCTACAGATTGCGACAAGATTTTCTCGATTTAATTAGTCAAATCACCATATACAGACTTAATTCACCTTTAATCAAAAGTAAATAAGTTTAACAGACATCCATTTCGTACTTAATTCAATAGTACATTACTTTCTCCCTTTAAGAGTAAATTAGTAGTAATTAATTACTTCAGTTGTTCATAATTTAATACATTAATGTCTCCTGTTACTAACATTTCATTCAAGCTAAAATAAGCAAAAACTTGTTTGCAGTCTACTACGGATGCTTTAATTAGAATTCACTTATTTATATCTAAATGTAATTAATTAAGCTTCATGCCTTTGAGCTTCCATGAAATATATATGCGATCAAAAGTCTGGCAGATCATGAGAGGAATAAGAAACAATTTTTTGTACATATTATGTGGCAGATTAAAGTACGTGGTAACCAGAGGCGAATATAGGATTTCAAGAGGATGGGTTTAGCATTGCTTCATTTAAGCATATTTCTTTTGCCTTTTGGGACTTGGATAATTAGAAAAAAAAACATAATTAGATGTAATTAGAACTAAAGAAGAAAAAGGGTTTAGAGATAATATAAAAAAGGAAAGGTAAGGGCTGTTTTAGAAGTAAAACAAAGAAAAACAAAAAATGCAGCAGGTTAGGTTTGATCCTCCTAACCGAGTAGCTCCGCTTCGATACAGTTTGATCGTGTATTCGCCCGGTTAATATTAGGTATATTTTCATAATTATACACATAATATATTAAATTTAGTCGAGTGACCATAAATTCACGTGACCCAATTTTATACATAAATTCGCCTCCGGTAGTAACCATATAATCTACATAACAATTACTCCTATTGAACTTCTGAAGTCATGACACTTGGTATGCACGTCTTTAATTTAATTTGTACATAATTGTGAAAGCAATTATAGTATATATACATCATTGTTATTAATCTTGACAATCACTCCATGTTATAAAGGAAAATCTTTCATAATTCTCTTCGTGTTTTGAAACATTTATGTGGCATTTGGCAATTGGCATAATGTTAATGCTTTAGTATAGTATACATACCATTTAACTTGAGAGTGAAAAATTTATAATTGATTTTATTTTGAGGAATCAGTATAAATAAATGTGGCAGTAAGGTTTCCTTTTGCTTTGGCTAATCTTCTGTGTACATAATTAGTTCTTCGATTTCCACACTCTAATTAGAAATTTTGAGAATAGAGTGTGAAATATTGTAGACAGTCATACATCATACTCATCATGAATCGTCATTCATCACACACTTTGCAATAAATTATTTAGTTTATTCTATTTTCTTGATTACCATATCAACTTTGTTATTAATAGTATTAGTAGTTACCATTCGTTGTCACTCTACTGTCGGCGATACAATAGTTAAACTCTACTATTATCAGTGTAGCCCCTTTTCCCTAGACAATCCAGCATCATTTCATTTTCTTCCAAACATTCTCCATATTTAGTAATCCTTCCGTCCTAAAAAGATATGTTTATTTCACCGTTCAGTTACCATTAAAAAAAAAATTGATACATTTCTATATTTAATCAATTTAAGCTTTTATGAGATGATTCCTGACCATAACAAAAAAAATCTAAGACTTGTTTTGGATCACATATCTCAAAAGTCTTCCTTTATTCCTTAAACTCCATGTAAGTCAAACTAATACAATCTTTTTGGGACAAAAGGAGTATTGTTTTATTTAGAAATGATTGTTGTATATATTTTCCATGTTTTTTTTTTTTTTTGCTGTGACGAATATACTTAAGTTTTACGAATATGAGTGGTTATAATTTTCATTTGTTCTGTTCGAGTACTCTATATGTTGCATTACTTATGTAGCTAAATGTACTAATCTTGATACTTGTTTACAGTTTATTCAACTTTAGAATGTTTAATATGTTTTTCCTCCTCATGTTTTTTTCCATCTGAAATTAATTTATTTCTTCTCCGGCTATTTGGACCACACACTCTTAAGATTAATCCATGTCTCTTCAAGCCTTTACTTAACAGCCTTCAAAATTATTCATAATTAAGACACTGTTTGCAAAACTGATTCAATTGGTACTATTATTTTGAATCCAGGCATTAAGTACGCTATAACCTCCATAGTACTAATGGGGAATACTAAAATCATAGGACACACCTATACTTTGATGTGATTTAAACTTAAACCTGTTAATACTAGCGTCTTAACCATATATAACCATTACTAGATTCATCGTTTTCTAACTAATTCTCATGAAATCATTTTTCAATTAGTTAAAAATGATAAATAGTTGGAAAAGCACATTAAACCACCCTGAACCATACATATTTTGTTACTTTCTTAATTAAACTATTTGGTGTTCATACTATAACTTATTGTACTTACAATCCCCCCTGGAGGGTCAAGTAGCATTAGTGGTTTCACTCTCTTTTTTGCATGTTGAGAGCCAAATTTTTGCCCGAAAACAGTAGCCACCTGCAAAGGCGAATCTAAGATTTCAAGAGGATGGGTTCACCATTACTTTTAAGATAATATATAAAATTTTATAGTGATATAACTTAGTGAGCAAAAAATAATTAATTACATTTTTTTATGAAGTAGCTTTATAATCACAACGGCATCAAAGAGATGCATAGTTACAAAAGAGGAGGAAATATCATCTCATACAAAGATAACAAAACCCTATCATAAGTCTAAAGACCTGACAAATCCAAGGGCCTATCATAAGACTAAAAAGTAATTAGAAATAATATAAAAAAGAAAAAAGTTTTAGCCTTTTGGGTAATTAGAACTAAAGAAGAAAAAGGGTTTAGAAATGATATAAAAAAGAAAAGTTAAAGGCTGCTTTAGAAATAAAACAATAAACAAAAAAGTGCAGAAGGTTGAGTTCGATCCCCCACAACCTTGAGGAATTAAACCCATCCCCTAACCAGTGCTCCACTCGGTCTGGTTTGATCATGTGTTCCTTCAGTTAATATTAGATATATTTTTTCAGAATTATACACATAATATATCGAGTTTAGTCGAGTGACTATGGGTTCACGTGACCCAATTGTAATACATAAATTCGCCTCTGGCCATCTGGCATTTTTCTTTGTTTCTAGTGTAATTTTTTTTTTCCAGTTTAAGGCTTATTAATTAATTACTTTTATTTATTTTCCGTTCTTTTCTCTCTCTAGTTTTCTTATTCAGTTTTCTTGATTTCTTTTCTTCTTATTCTTTGAGACCCAATAACTTTTGTTGATAGCAGTAAATAGTTAAAACCTCATATTCCAAAAATAGCAGCAAAACAAAAGATTAATATAAATGAAACAAATAGGAATATTAAAATGTAGAATCAAGGATAGTATAAAAAAACCTCTAACTTTTAAAAGATCTAAATTCATAATAAGCTCTAATTTATCAAACAACTTGTATTATACTCCCACTGTCCCAATTTATGTGGCACTTTTTGTTTTCCGAGATTTAAACTGCATGAACTTTGATCAACATTTTAAGATGTATTTTTTCACCAAATTGATATGAAAAAAGTTGCAAATTATAGTACTTTTCATGCAGTTTTCAAATATATAAATTTTAATCTTAAAATATTAAGTTAATCTAATCCAATTTAGCTACAAAGTTTAGTCAAATTGACTCTCAAAAAATGAAAAGTTCTACATAAATTGAGACGGAGGAAGTATATAGAAACTAAATTATAAAAAATTAATCCCTTCAACTATCCAAAATAATAGGGTTTCAAACAAAAAGTGATAGCGCTTTTAAGAAGAAGAAAAAAGTAATCCAGAAAATTGAAAAAGAAAACAAGAGAGAGAAAAGAAAAAAGAACAAAAAGAAACAAGAACAATTAATTAATTAAAAAAAATGCCACATGGTTATTATTTTTGTCACGACCCAACCGGAGAGTCATGACGGGCACCCGGAGCTAACCTATTGAGCACCACATATATGCATCTCTTAGTCATTCCTGAGTGGGCCATAATGCTAACTCGTAGATACCATAGGCTGTATGGGACATAAGTCCAAAACATAATGTACATACGTCATCAAGCTAATCCCAAGTACATATGCTGGCACGGCTATTCGTAGTAGTGATATAACAGAATATAAATCGAGATGACCATAAGACGTCTAACTGTGCATATCTGTCTATGAGCCTCTACTGGAGTGCATAACATAATAAGGATGAGACAGGACCCCGTCATACCCATTTATACACAAAAAGATCATACCAATTGGACTGCAACTCCGGAACAAGTGGAGTGGCAGCCTAAGAGTCTGAACCGTCTCTCTGTCTACCTGCGGGCATGAACACAGCGTCCATAAACAAAAGGACGTTAGTACGAAATATATACTGAGTATGTAAGGCATGAATAACAACATAATGAAAATATGGAGATAATATAAGATAAGAGAGATCAACCTGTACCTCTGAATGCCTCTTAAGGCGGATGTCATGCATGCTTGCTATATATATATATATATCATACCCGGCCATATACGCTCGGTGTTATCATCATCATACCGTACCCGGCCTTTTCAAGACTCGGTGTTTAACGTACCCGGCCCTTACGGGACTCGATGTTTAACGTACCCGGCCTTTAAGGGACTTGGTGTTTAACGTACCAGGCCCTTACGGGACTCGGTGTGAAACATACCCGGCCCTTTCGGGACTCGGTGTGAAACATACCCGGCCCTTTCGGGACTCGGTGTGAAATACCCAACTGATCAGTGGTTGCACAATAGGTGTCGTACCCGGCCGACTATAGCGCGGCTCGGTGTGAGAAAATAGCTACATATATATATATATAATATATATATATACGAGAGCAAATAAAAGCTATGACTCTATCAAAGTGATGTAAGGTCGGTAAACCTCCGATTATGATTATGGAACTATTATCATGGACATGTCTCACCTTGAAGGAACAATAATCTTAAGATGAGATCAACATAAATAATAAGATCAATAGCCATAATATGAGATCAATAACCAATAATCATGAGATAAGGATCAACAATATCATAGAACATCAAGAACATATGCTTCTAATATTTCTAGGAAAGGAATCATTATGGACATACTTTGTGTAAGCTCAAAGCAATTGAATTATCATGCCTTAGGAAAGAAAGGGACAGCCTTAACATACCTTGCTGCTTACTTAGCCACTCAAAGTCTACCTTCCGAGCCCGCAAATCTACATCCAAGATGATTCATACAACAATTAAGCCATAGGAATACTTTTCACACTCAAACTTAGCTAGTTAATAAGTTAACGAAATCGACAAAGATTTCATTATTATCTACTCCAACCAATTTCAAAATAGCTCCCAAACATCAATAACAACATCAACAATAACATAATCAAGGTACTACATGACAAACATATACAAATCCGTCCAAGACTTTATTCGAAAATCAGCCCATAAGCCAACAACATCAACATATCAAACTACAACCTTTATGCTAGGGAAAAGGGTCAAAAATACCCCTTTACTTTGGAAAAAGGGCTAAAAATATCCTCCGAACTTATTTTGGGTCAAAAATACCCCTCCCATCAATAAAGTTTTCAAATATACCCTGGACGGAAATTATCCCCAAAATAATCAAATTATTTTTAAACCGCTTCCATCATTTAAACCCGACCCAACTAAATAATAACTCATAATATCCCCTTATTCTCTCAATTCCCTCAAACTTCAAACCTACATATTCGGGGGAATAAGGGGATCTTATGGGTTATTATTTAGTCGGGAGTTTAAATGATGGAGCGGGTTTAAAAAATAATTTTGATTATTTTGGGGGATAATTTCCGTCAAGGCAGGGGTATATTTGAAAACTTTAAGGATGGGAGGGGTATTTTTGACCCAAAATAAGTTCGGAGGATATTTTTAGCCCTTTTTCCAAAGTAGAGGGGTATTTTTGACCCTTTTCCCTTTATACTATATTTTCCTTCACTTTAAACCATTAAAATCCTCCAAAAACAACTCAATATCTAAGTCAAGATGAAGAACATACCTTATATTTGAATAACTTCAACTCACACAACTTGCTTCAAGACCAAACTCACCACAACATCAGTAGAAGCAAAAACAATCACTTTTCATGAACTAGTTTAGTGTAATCTTGTTGAATTCTTGATCTAAGGGGCTATAAGTGTCTAAGAAATGTTTATGGAGGTTTCTAAATCTCAAGAGAGTTTATAATGATGATAAAATGAGGGGAATGGGGGTATTTATACCCCTTGAAGGTCGGTTCCACCGACTTTCCAAATGGCTCTATCCCGGAGAACCATCTGACGACCTATCTTGAAACGCCCATAACTTTCTACTCTGATATCATATCGATGAAAAGTTTGTTGCATTGGAAACTAGACTCAATGAACTTCAATTTACATAGGTTATGCATTCCAAAACTCCTCATATTCTAGGAGATACACTTCCCTCATTTTGGACCAGAATTTCCTGTCCAAAATTCTATCAAGTTTTTCAAAATTTCAACAAACTTTATTTCTTTGATTCGCTTGATCCCGAAACCTTTAGACACTTACTTAACACTTGTTAAAATTGTTCCTTAACCTTATAAGAGTTCCATGACCTCTCCGAGCTTACGTTAGTTTACTTACGACGCAAACGACGCGACAATTTTCGAGGTGTAACAATTTTTAGACTAATTTTTGGTGCTAACCTGCCACGAAGAGGGTGAAGCCACTCTCCGTATCATTTGGGCTCTATAGGAGTTTTAAATATGAAAGATTGTAGTTCAGGAGTATTTTGAACACCCAATAATTTAAGTACGGAAGCAACAAAACAAGTATAGTTTAGGGGGTTCTAATGTATTTTCTCTAATTAATTTGCTATTATAGAATAAATCACATTCACAACGTAAAGATTATATTATTTAAACGAAATAATGATCCTAAATAATTCTTATAAAAAAAGGGGTTCTCGTTTAGAAAAGGCACAACCCATTAAAACATAAGAGATGAATTAAAATTATAGGTGCAAATGATCTATCTTCTACCTCCCTTTTTGAAGAAATAGCGTCTATCGGCCATTGTTCGACACCGTCTACCTTCTCTTTTCACTAATTCTAGTAAGAAATCATTCCAAACGACAATAGGTCCAGGCAAACACCAGTGGGCACAGTCATTAGGCATTGCAATCTTCGATTTTGTCAACCAATGGCCATATTTATTAGGATGACCATCTGGTCTCAACAACACGGGTCGTGTTACGTCTAACAATCTAAATTTCAAACCACTTTTCCTCCCTTTTGTTTTGAGCAATCCTAAGTTCTTTCAATTGAATCTTGTAAAATTCCAAGTTATAATCCTCCAACACCTTCTCGTTCCTCCTAAACGGCATTGTACTTGAACAATCTCCCCTTCGTCCCAAGTTCCATTCTCAAAATGGGATGTTGAAAATGTCCTCAATATTGTCACACCCTTGTAGTCCTTGAGGTTGTTAATAGCACGAAAAGTGGTTCGAAACACCCTTCGATAACCGAAATACGATGTCAATTGGCTAACGTTGGGCTCGAGACAGTCTTGTCAACCAACGAGGTGATGGTTAAGTACAACATGGCTGGATGAAAGAACCAACGGTCAGCGGAGATGATCACATAATAGAAGGTTTGGATTTTGGTTGTCAAAGATTCGTCTAATTCATCGAGATATAAATAAGCGACGTTTTCTACTCTGCCTAAATTGGTTGACCAGAACAGAGACATGTTGAAGTTGTATTCTCTGTATTCACAGTGTTTCATTTCCTCTGTCGTAATAGGGTTTGCAACCTGAGAAAAATTACTTTGACTTATTGAGTTTAGCTTTTACCCACTTTGGAGTTCAAAAGTCTATTTATACTATTCCTATCAGGTAATACAAGAGGTATTTAGGCAACGACATGTGACAAGGCCAGATGAGTTAAAAGATAAGGTAAGGTAAGTGACCTACTGCGTTATGTCATTAAAGCAAAATTACGCTATATGTATAAACTAATCCTCATAATATTTGTAGGGCTAACAACAGTCAGGGGAGGACCCACATATAGATTTCAGGTGCTCGAACACCCATTGACAGTGGCGGAGCCACATATAGCCGAGGGTGTTCGTCGAAGGCACACTCAAGGAAAAAAAATACTACTTTTACGAGTTAAAAATTATTTTTTATGTAAATATAATAGATGTTGAACCTTAAACTTCCGTATGTTTACTTTTTTATTTTTTGAACCATCGCGAAAACTCACGGGTTCTGTATCGCCCATCAATTCCACTTTAAACTTGTATACGTATATAGAAAATACTGGAAATTGGATATATTGCAATCGTGCGCACCCACTAGCCAAAAAATTTGTTGGGTGCTTTGGCTCTGAAGTTGAAGTTTGAGCGCGTTGTTGTCCTCCAGCGAGGGTTCGAAACCATGCTGCAACGTTTTTAAAATAGAAAAAAGGCAAATGATCTTTCTTTTTAATGGAAAAAACGCAAACTGAAACTTCTTCTTTTATGTTTAATAACGTTGGCTCTTCTTTTTATACCTTTTCACACTTTTTGCTTACCTTTTCTTTGTTGTTTTTTAACTTTTCCTATTTTATATTTCATTCACTAACTAAATCATAAAAACATTAGTAGGTTTCTAGAAAGAAAACACCAAAGAAACCCTTCTTCCTAAAACTTCTTGGTCGATCGCGAATTTAAATTGGAAAAAAAAAAAAACAACGTAATAAGATTAGTATTTTGATAACTAAGATATTCACTTATTTTTCTGAAAATATATTTATTCGTAGCGAGCACACACTAGAGCTAGAGACTTTGGGTATAAGTACAACACGCTAGAAGTCTTCTTTTGGTAAGGATATATTAATCGTAGGTTTCTTATTAACTTTCATGGTCGCGTTCGGATGCACTTATACTATGTGATTGGTAGCAACTTTATGTTAAAGGAAGTGATCACCCACGACGATAAAATCCTGGATCCGCCACTGACAACAGCAAAGGAAATAATAGGATAATGTTACCACCAAAGAATGTGGTGTAGCAGATGAGGCTGCTCCCCCTTAACTAGAGATCTCGAGTTCGAGCCCTAGATATTGAAAAAATCTTTGTTAGGGAGCACTTCCCACGAATAGGCCCTACTCAGCAGGAATCCAAATTTGTCGGCCTTCAATATGAATACCGGACATCGCATGAGGAAAAAAAAAAGATAATGTTTATGCCGGCTGTAGAGTATCAAATATATGTGTCATTCCAAGGTTGAAGAATATTTGCATCAACCACTCCGAAGTCTATGCTAAGGTCGATATTAGGTTATTATTAATGTTTGAATATCCCCTCTACTTTAAAATCAAAAAATTCACACATTTTATACTATGAAAACCATACACTCACAGCCCCACTATGAGGTGTATCCGAAACCAAGCATATTGAAATATACTCGTTCGACTGACCCATATTAATTGTTCACATTATCAAAAATATTGAAGATAAAATAAGAATACAAATAAAAAAAAATTAAATGTGTGAACCAATTTACGATTAAAATAAAGTGGAAAGTAGACTAGAAGCATAACCTCGATGAACTAAAGAACGTACGTCTTCCCTAAACTACATATTATTAATGTTTCTAGACCTAAGAGGTATTGCATACTAACTCTAAAATCTATTGTCATCGCAGTGGAAGAAGCATAATTGTTGCCTTTGTCCAACTCTTAAGATGAAAAATATTTGAAATTCGCATTAGCGTCATTTTTATTGCGCTAAACAAGCATGTGAATTAATGCAAAACGCATCTTCTAGTCTAGGATAAAAAACCAGTGTAAATTCAAATTAAATTTGGTTCAATTAAAAAGAGTTTTAGTACGACAAGTAATTTTCCATAAGAAGTACGATTAATAATTCCAAAATAATGGTTGCCCTATTCGGAATCGTAGGATCTAGGCTTATTTCCAACTCGCTCAAGCATTTCGTTGTCCACGCCCTTCCTAGCCTTTGGGTCACTAAATATCCACCATAAGGGTAGCCTAGTCTCAACCTCGCCCTTCACTTTTAGGCGTCCTAAGTTGTTATTTCCTCTGTCTCATATTAGTTGTCCACATTATTAAAAATATTTATTTTAAAATATTTGTCCATTTAAAAAATTAAGATAGAATTAATTATCTTTTTCTATTTTGCCCTTAACATTAATTGTTTGAAAGTAACCAATATTGATTAGAGTCATATTTAATGGAGAGAGATAAGGGCAATATAGTAAAACTACACCTTTATTTATGATTTCTTAAAGGGCATTTAAAGGGAAAAGTGGACAAATAATATGAGATAGAGGGAATACTTTTTTATGTATAACAGAATTATTAGTCGTTACACATTGGATTCTTCGAACAAATTTCCCACTAATCAATTTAGGTCATTACATGCTAAAACATATATTCAAATACCCCGACGATGCATAACCAAAAAAAATACTCCCTCCGTCCCAAAAAGAATGTCCTCCTTTCCTTTTTAGTCTGTCCCAAAAAGATTGTCCTCTTTCTATATTTAGAAACAATTTAACTTTATGAGATGATTTACAGCCACACAAATATCTAAGGCTTGTTTTGGGCCACACATTTCAAAAGTCTTCATTTATTTCTTAAACTTTATGTCAAGTCAAAAGAGGATAATCTTTTTGGGACGGAGGGAGTAATTAAAAACTAACAACCAGGCGCCAGTGTAAGGTAATAAAACACGAAATCATGACGAAACATGAAAATGTAAAGCTGAAACAAGAAAGAAAGTGCATGCATAACATAGATCTAGTCTAGTACTAGTAGTAATTAAACAAGAAGAATTAGCTATGTATTTTGAAGGACAAATGAAAGCATATCTTGGACAAGAGACACATTAATGATTGCATATGATTTCTTACAACAGTCTCCAACAAAGGCCAGAGATTTTCCTCAGACAATTTCAAGAAATTGACGTGGCTCAAATATTGGCAGCTCACATGCATCTGGCTTCCACTTCCACTTCAAGAAGTGTGTATCAGGCCTTCCAAATTTCAGGCAATTTTGAGATTGCAGATCAATTGCATTACTACATGACACGTTTGTATAATAAGGCCCTTCTGGATTTTATACCCATTCACCCAGAGGCGAATCCAGGATTTCATGAGGATGGGTTCACCATTGCCTTAAGATAAGATATAAATTGTTACGGGGTCATCGACTTCCCGAGCAAAAGATAATTAATTACATTTTTTTAAGAAGTAAGTTGTTTTATAATTACAATGGCATCAAAGAGATGCATAGTTACAAAAGAAGAGGAAATATTAACTCATAGAAAGATAACAAAAACCTTCATAAGTCTAAAGAGCTGACAAATCCAAGGGCCTATCATAAGACTAAAGAGCTAATAAAATCCAAAAAACTAAACAACCCTTCTATTACATTTGTACTCGACGAGGCTTCATCCTTTGAAAACGATCCATAATAGCATCATTGCTTATAGTTGCAAATACCTTACGCTCTAACTTACAAACTAAACAACCATTTAGAAATTCTTCACCGATGCGATTGCGTAGATCATTTTTTATGAACTTCATTGAGGAAAATGCTCTTTCCACACTTGCAGTGGCAACAGGTAAAACCAATGTCAGCTTCACAAGTAAATAAACAAGAGACCAAGTTTGATCCAATTTTGTTTTTTCCATCACAATAGCAAGATCCTTAATCCCCTTCAAGTTAAGAAACTTGCTATCACCCTGTCAAGCATACACAATGAAACTATCAAGCTGGTAACTGAGATCTCGAAGTTGGTTATCCCCAAACTCACTTTTGTAATACCCGGCCAACTTCATTACCCTATTCTTGTCAAAATTAGCAAATGAATCGACGGGATTCAAACTAGCCATACCAAGGAGTAATTCACTAGTCACAACATCAAAACGATTATTGAGCTCCTGAAGTTGCAAATCAATAACTGCATAAAATACTTCCACATGAAAGTGATGTAAATATGAAACTACGTACCTCTTACGCTTCGATCTTGGTTATCCCCAAATCTTAATTTAACTGTCCCATCTGGGATCTGTTCAACTTCTGAAATTTCAGTGGGTCATTGAACGAGCAACACCTCCTCAAAATGTTTTCCCAAAGAGTGGGTCATTGAAGGAGCAACACCTCCTCAAAATGTTTTTACTGAAATTTCAGAAGTTGAATAGATCCCAGATGAGACAGTTAAATTGAGATTTCATGAACCTGCATCTTTGTTAGAAGATATTGAACATAATAGTATTCGATCTAGTCTACCTAGATCTATGTCTTCTTGTAGATCTTATATATCTCCTGTTGATTATATTTTGCAATCGCCATCAAGAGCATCTACTTCTCAAATAAGAGATACTGATTCTAATAGGATCAGTAATTTGAAAATTAACCAGGATAATATTGTAATTGGTATTAAAGACCCAGAATTAACTGAGTCAGACATGGATTTTTCAAGTATTTGATGGATCAAGTCCAAAAAATTGATTTTAGTCGGGGATCACCCGCAAGATTACAAATCAGTAAAGAGTTATATACTCCCAAATGGGAACCATTTAGAAAATGGTTTTTTGAAAGTTTTAAACCTGAGGAAACAATAATTTTTCAAGATGAATTTTATAAAGATCTTTCCACAGCAAATAAGATTATATCTTTTGTGCCTTGATTTATGGCAAAATATCTTGCTAATTATATTTCTGTTCTCGAAAGGGATTATAAATTGACTAGTGGAGAAGTCATTCATACTGTATTTCCTCCACAACAGTCTTTTCAAATAGGCAAAGATGATAAAACTTTGCATTTCGCAGCATTTTCAAAATTAATTGAAAGCGATAGTTTACCTGTCATAACTAAATATATTAATAATATGGTTAGACAGCAAAATTATTCTAATATTTATATGAATATTTTAGGTGAACAAATATTTTCACTACATGAAAAAGTTGATAAACTTTTAACTTGTCTTAATAAGACTTCTACT
This sequence comes from Lycium ferocissimum, assembly GCF_029784015.1. NCBI lineage: Eukaryota > Viridiplantae > Streptophyta > Magnoliopsida > Solanales > Solanaceae > Lycium > Lycium ferocissimum. The sequence goes on from NC_081343.1 coordinate 39,738,852, forward strand.
TCTGATAAGGAAAAACAGAAGGAAGTTGTGGCTACTCCAAGCATATAGCCTCCTCCTAAGATTCATGAATTTAAATTGAAACCTTTATCAGAATTAGAAAAACTTTTTGATGAAAAATTTAAAGGTTTAAAGATCAATCCTTTAATAGCAGAGGATGATACATATTTGTCTGATATTGATTATAAGGCTCGCATAGCATCAGCTATTACTAAAATTGATGAATATTATGCTGTTAAGCCTACCCAGAGGATGTACTATTATCCTCGCCCAACTCCTCAAAGACGTTTTATTCGAGGAGCATGAACATGTTATTTCCAACAGTTATAGTGGTAAGGAAATTTATGAATGGAATATGGACGGTTATAGTGAATGTCAGATTTATTGTACCATTCATAGGATGTTAATGTACAACACTATCTGCAAAGTTCATAAAAATTTTGAAAGGGTTATTGCAGATATGATTATAGCTGGTTTCCTTTGGCCAATTAAAAGGTTGGTGGGATAATTATTTAACCCTAACACAGCGTCATTCAATTCTAACCGCTGTTAAACAAGAAGGTGACAATCACGCACGCGTTGCTAATGCGCTTTTTATACACTAGTTCTTAATATTGTTGAACATTTTTCAAGAAGATGGACAGATAATAGTGAATCTATTCGTACCATGCTTTAAAACCTTAGATGTAAGACCCTAACCTCATTTAGTGGTATAAAGATGTTTTTTTCTTTGGAGGGTCGTGGAATTACTAGAGTAATGACTCTCGGAAGTCCAAATTTATAGATGGACTCCTCCTCTTTTTGCAAAAGAGTTAGAAAAGCTCTTAGGAAAGGGGAAAGAAGTATTGATTATAATTCTTATACTTATGATAAATTAATTGGTACTTGTATGCAGGAAGGATTAGCCTTATGTAATGAAATTAGGCTCAATCAGCAAATCAAGCGTCATGGTCTTAATGAAAGACAACAATTAGGAGAATTTTGTGGACAGTTCGGTATGGAGGTTCCACAATCTTCTAAGAAGCCTCATAGGCATAAGAAGAAACATAGAGACTTCCAACAATGGAAGGAGAAGCGCTTGTAGAAAAAAGCTAGGCGTAAAAAGACTTTTAAAGAAAGAAAGAGTTTTATTAAATCCAAGAACCCAAAAGCCTGTTATAAGTGTGGCAGAGTAGGTCATTATTATAAGAATTGTAAGGTTAAGGAAAAGATTAAGGCCCTTAACATAGATGATGACCTTAGAGAATCTTTATATAAAATTTTGTTAAATTCAGACCCAGAACCGAGGATGATTCTGGAAAAGAGAGTGATAGTTCTTCTAACCCCTCTTCAAATGAAGATATAAGGGTATTAGATGAAGAGAGTTATATCTCAACCAGTTCAGACGATGAGTGTCAACCATGCCAAATAGGGCAACCTTGTGTTAAAACTAAGGAAGATGATGAGTTTTATAAACTTATTTCCCAGTTTTAGTGAATGTAGTATTCATGTTTTAGATGGTAATAGCCTTGTTGACCTCCTTAAGCATTTTAAGGATCCGAATCTTAGGTCTCAAATTATAGATCAAATAGGTTCCAAACAGCACCCCAAGAAGAACCAACTGCTGTAGAAATAAGAGAACTTACAGGACCTTATACTATGGCTGAAGTTAGAAAACTTCTCCAAGAACGCCGGAATATCATAAGTACACCGGCAACCACCCAAGATTTAGAAAGAGAGGTTCATAACCTTAAGGAAGAAATTTCCACCCTTAAGAGACACTAAACCACTCTAGATCATAGAGTCTCGCAACTAGAGGGAAAAGGAAAGCAAGTCATAGAAACACCAGTTTATAACACCATAGAAGACCTACCAGTTGATAACACCGTAGAAACTGTGGCTACGGAACAAGAAGGAAGTAGTGGAAATCCTAGTTCCAGTTTTTTGACAAAATTAGACATTATTACTTCTTTTAAATTTTTTATAAAAATTACTCTTTTAATTGATTATAATTTCAAAAAAGAATTTACTGCTCTAGTTGATAGTGGAGCTAATTTAAGCTATATTCAAGAAGGATTAATTCCTTCAAAATATTTTCAAAAACTACTCATAGTTTACGGTCCGCTAGTGGCCAAAAAATGCGTATTACTTATAAATTACCCAAAGCTTATATTTGCCAAGACAAAGTATGTATCCCTGACAATTTGTCTTTGGTAAAAAATATTTCTAACCAAGTCATTTTGGGTACACCATTCATCCATAAATTATTTCCTATTCAGTGGATGGATGATAAAGGTTTTATAGGAACCTATGAAGAAAAACGGGTTAAATTCCAGTTTATAACTGAACATTTTTCAAGGATTTTAAATGAAATTAAAGATAGATTGATGAATAAATATCAACAAATTAATTGTCTTAAACAAGAAATTTATACTCTTCAAATTGAAGATATTTTGCAAAATCCTAAATTACAGGGAAAAATTGATTTTATAAAAAACCAATTTTCTTTGCAAATTTGCAGTGATCATCCTAATGCTTTTTGGGACAGGAAAAGACACATTGTCACTCTTCCATATGTAGAATCTTTTTCTGAAAATAATATTCCTACTAAAGCAAGACCATGTCAAATGAATTCCGAATATTTTGAATTATGCAAAAAAGAGATTCTTCTCTTTTACAAAAAGGTCTTATAAGATCTTCGAAATCTCCATGGTCATGCACAGCTTTTTATGTTAATAAACATGCTGAACTGGAACGAGGAGTTTCAAGATTGGTAATAAATTATAAACCTCTTAATAAAGTTTTAAAATGGATTCGATATCCAATCCCCAATAAAAAGGATTTATTGGATCGTCTTTATAATACGATTATATTTTCTAAATTTGATTTAAAATCAGGTTATTGGCAAATCCAAATTGCCGAAGCAGATAAATATAAAACTGCTTTTAATGTTCTAATTGGACAATTTGAATGGAGTGTTATGCCTTTTGGGCTAAAGAATGGCCCTTCAGAATTTCAAAAAATTATGAATGATATTTTTATGGATTATAGCAATTTTATCATTGTTTATATTGATGATATTTTAGTATTTTCAAATACTATTGAAATGCATTTCAAACATCTTGATATATTCAAGAAAATTATTATTCAAAATTGTTTGGTTATATCTAAACCAAAGATGTCTCTTTTTCAAACAAAAGTCAGATTTTTGGGTCATAATATTGAAAAAGGAAAAATTATTTCTATCAATAGAAGTATTGAATTTGCTTCTAAATTCCCTGATACTATTACTGATAAAACTCAACTTCAAAGGTTTCTTGGAAGTTTAAATTATATTTCACCATTTTATAAAGATTTAGCAAAAGATACGTCTATTTTATATGATAGATTAAAGAAAATTCCAAAGCCTTGGACTGATGCCCATACGCAAGCAGTTCAAAAAATCAAGGGGAAAGTTAATAATTTTCCTTGTCTTACTTTAGCCAATCCTAACTGGCAAATAATTATTGAGACTGATGCCTCTGATATTGACTATGGAGGAATTCTTAAGCAACTTTCTCCAAATGATAAACAAGAATATTTAGTCCAATTCTATTCGGGCAAATGGAATAATAGTCAAAAGAATTATGCTACTATAGCAAAAGAAATTCTTGCTATAGTTAAGTGTGTTCTTAAATTTCAAGGTGATTTATATAACCAAAAGTTTTTAATAAAAACTGATTGCCAAGCGGCTAAGTTTATGTTTAATAAAGATTGCAAACATGACGTTTCCAAACAAATGTTTGACAGATGGCAAGCTCTTTTAGCACTATTTGATTTTGAGATACATTATAAAAAAAGGATCAGATAATAGTCTCCCTTATTTTCTCATTAGAGAATATTTAAGTTCATCGTGTCATTTTCTCATTTGCAGGATGAGGCCCACATTGACACCTCCCTCTAATAGAGGAAGGGGAAGAGGACAAAAAGGAACGGGCAGAGGCACTGTTCTTGCCCAAATGGGTAACAAAAGGCTAATAGCCGACAATATTGCAGAAACTTCTGGTAATACCCAGAAACAAATCACTTATGCTGAATATCTTGCTTTCATAGAAGCACAGAAAAAAGGGGATAATATGCCTCCATCATATTCCAGTGCTCTCGCAGCTGATGATAATGAGGACACTGATTCATACAAAGAAAATATTCATCGCGAGTTAATAATTCTCCTTGAAAATGATGATCTCCAATGGAAAGATGAACTTTGGAAAATAATGCAAAGATATTTTGATACAGCGTCATACGCTACTCCGACTTATAAATATCGGATGAATTATGAAATGATCCTTTCATATACAGGGTCAGCTGAATTCCAGCATTTTTATCCTGCTAATAGCAAAAAGATTTATAACTTTTCAAAAATTATCATAAAAAAGATATTTTCTCCAAATGAATGGGGAATAAGTCCATTAAAGGACAGGGATTATATCCACCCAGAACAAAAGGTCCCAGTTAAATTTAATTATTGGGATTATGTTGAAAGTTTTAATAAAGCTTTCCTATATGAGAATCCTAATAGGAAACACTCATGGTTTATAAAAATCTGTGCCAATGTTTATAAACAGGGCATTCCAAATTGGTTTTATCAATGGTGGATCCATTATGGTCCAACCGTAAAATCTCTACCAGAACCCTTCAAAAGTTTATATAACTGAATGGGTTGATGTTCCTCCAAAAATTATAGATTTGGAAAATAATATCACTTTCTCTGAAGAAATTTCTAATATGTTTTTCTTCATTGAATTTTCAATTCCATGGATAATGAAATGGTCAGTAGAAGTGGGTTATACCCCGCAAAATATGCCTTGCTTAAACATAATTTTTTATACAAAATTTTGGAAAAAATTGATTCAAAAATCAAAGGATGGAACTATCCCAGGACAAGATTTAATAAATCAGATTCAGACTACTATTGCACATTATAAGGACTCCATTAATTCCAGACAAAAGGAAATTCCTAGTCCCTTTGAGCACATTGCTCGAAAAATTCAGATGAAGAAAGGGGCAATTCCCCCAGAACAGCTCATAGCAATATATATGGAGGAATTTAAATCCAATTTAATGTAGCATCTTAATATGGAAGCTATTTATGATACATCAATGGCATCTGTTGGTCATACCACTGATAATGATGATGAAGATGAAAACGAAGACGATAATACTCAAGTTTTAGCAGGAGAATCTCAAAGTCCAGATAATACCAAAGATTTTTCACAATTTGTGGCCCAATTCATTGTCCAGACGGAAGAATTTTCCAGCTCTACAAAAGACAAGGGCAAGACACCGATGAGATAATTGGTGGGACCCGCCACTAGGCTGCTACTTTAATAAAGAGTAATTTGCTTTTATAAAGCAACTTTAATTATTTGTATTGTACTAATTATGTTTTTACTTTTGGTCACTTTTGGCCACTTTTACTTTTTACTTTTACTTTTACTTTTATCTGGCCATGATGTTGTCGGCCATTTTAATTTTGTTGTTTAGTGTGCTTGATCCGTTATATAAGGATCATTCTTCTTAGGAAGAGGCAAGTCTTGAATCCCCCAAGCACAAGCCTTCGACCCCCCCCCCCCCCCCCCCCCCCCCCCCCCGGGTAAAAATCTTCCTTCATAAATAAAAGTTTGTTCTTATAAATTCCTTTTATGCTGAGCACAACCTTCATCTTTAAGGTATAACATTTTTATTTTTCTTTTTAAATTTTATTTAAATCAGTTTATGTTTAGCCTTATAGGCTAAATACTCCATTGAATTACGTCACACTAGACTACTACGATCATGGTAATAATGCTTTAATGTATCATGATCATGCCAAAACATGATGTTCAAGGTTAGGTAGAGACTGACCCAAGCGGACTGTTCATAACCAGGCGGTGGTCCTGTTGTTAGCCCGCTTAGCCGAGGATGGCGTTTTAGGGCGTTTGTTGGACTTGTTCTGGTAGGAACAACCCCAACGCCAGGGTTAGTAACCTAGTAAAACTGTTGTTACCTAGATGGCATCATGCGGCGGCACGATCCTGCTGTTTTATGAATAATAATAAGAATAATCAACAACAACAACAACAATGAAAACTAAGGTATTTAATTTATCACTAATTTAGGAGCCCACAGAAATAAATTGGAAGAAAGGAGGAAAAAAATTAGGTGTTAACAGCGTTTATTTTTTAACCCAAATAAATGATAGTAATGGTGAGTATGATTTTGGTAGGTGAAAAATCGGTGCGTCTTAAATTATTTACTGTCCTCGCTTCCTAAAGCTCTTACCATAATTATGGGTAAATTTAATAAGTGGTCGCATACTTATGATATTTTTCACCAAAGTCATATAACTATATTTTCTAACAGAAAAATTACAAAACTTTCACTGTACTAACTCAAAAGTCAAATAATTATGTTTTTCTAACAGAAAATTTATGAAACTGTCACCCTACTAACACAAAAGTCACAATTATCGGAAATTCTAACGATAAGTTTTTACTCTATATTAATTATTATTTTATTTTTAACTAAATACGGACCAACTAAAAGAGGACCAACCTGAAATGACCAGACACGACCCGACACAATTTTTGAGGAATGTAGTGTGTGTGTATTGAAAAGCGTTATATTTTATTGGATAGTTTAGAAATTGAATTTTATGGAGTAATAGTTACTACAACAAGTTATCAGTGCACTAGAAATTAAAATCATGTGATATTTAAATTCTTTCCAATCCATTAACTCTTTTAGTTGTTAGAAAGATTAGAGTTGATTTGTTCGAGTATTTTGCATGCGATTCTGAGGAAAAGAAAAAGAGGAAAGAAAATGTATGGATAAGGAGATAGATATTTAGAATCAGAGAGCTCAGGAGACAATAAGCATTACATGCATGTATTTTTTTTAAATTTGGAAAATTTTTGGACGATGATTTTCAAAGAATGTGTAGAATACGTCATTTGAACACGTACGAAGGTGGTAAAAAATTGGTGAAAGGTTAGAAAATTGGGTAGGATCGATCCTCTTTTAATTGGTCTGTAATTAAATTAATAATTAAAAAAAAAAGTTAAAATGTTGTAAAAAATTATCATTCATCGGAAGGTTGAGTTTTCCGACAATCGTAACTTTTGTATTAGTAAAATTTTGTGATTTTTTGTTAGAAAACATAATTATGTGACTTTTTTCATTAGTAGGGTGAAACTTGATAACACAATATACTAAAGTTTTAAGTTGAAAAATTAAATTTCAAAACACGTTATCCTGAAGTTTGAGGAAGTGAAGAAGAAAAAGAACCAACATTTTCCTGCTTTAGTTAAATATTGTAAATAATTTATAAGCGTGGGATAAAACTTAAACGACGGCCCTAGAAAAGTAATGTTTACCCAGGTGACGTTCCCACTATAAATCAATACAAAAAATAGGACTCTGTTTTACATGTATCTCCGATAGATTAATTCATTACTTGTTATAAAGTAATAAAGCAAGAACAATAATATTTGGAGAGAAGGAGAGAAGAGAGGAGAATTCTTTTATTTCTCTTGAGGGATTTATTTACAATGAAGGAGAACCTCTATATTTATAGGGAAAAAGTGACTTGATCCCAAAGTCACTAACCCTAATATTTCTCCTAAAGATAGACATCCATAATAATAAATAATATTTATAACACTCCCCCTCTATTTGATAGATAATGTGCCTTGTTAAAACCTTACTAAAAAAAATCCAGTGGGAAAAATTTTAGTGAAGAAAAAAGAGTACACAATTCTAATAATACACCATTTGGTTGCCTCATTAAAAACCTTACAAGGGAAAACCCAATGGGATAAAAATCTGGATAGAGAAAAAGAGTATAACGCGTATTAACTCTCCCTGATGAGAACTTCAATCCAAAAACTTGAATCTTCTCATCTCAATCTTGTACACCATCTTCTCGAAAGTTGCAGTTGGTAGAGACTTGGTGAATAATTCAGTCATACTATCGCTCGAACAAATCTCTTGCACGTTGATATCACTATTCTTCTGGAGCTCGTGTGTGAAGAACAACTTTGGTGAAAGATGTCTTGTGCTTTTATGAATCCTCTCTTTAGTTGGGCTAGGTATGCTGCTGCATCTTCAGTCTTTGGATAGAACTTGCTTAACTTAATTCATATAAGAATTATGAACAAATTTCTACAACTTGTATATGCTTCAGGCATTTAAAATTCTTCAGAAATTTTTATATAATTTTGTCAAGTAATTCATATAGGCTGTGACAACATCATTTCTATTTAAATATGTGACATCTTCTGGTGTCTGGACAGCAGGTCCAATAAGCTTTACGCTTACAAAGATGCGTCATTTCACTTGATAATAATTTCTATGTTAGCATGCTTTAATAGACGTAGAATTTAGATCCTCACAATCTTTTACAATATTGCGCTATATTATACAAAAGATATCGTCGACGATATATCATGTATCGGTTCGCAATGTGACATAACTTATTGAGATCTCATCACTTCCATTATTTTTAGGTACCTAACCTCTCATGAGGATTCATGAAGTGTTATGTCGTAGGCTCTTCAAGAGCACATTGCCTCCTTATAATGATCATTGATCATTTGTTCCACTTTCTTTTCGATGATTATTGCGTTTGTAACCGATTAGTCTACCACGCTTCATGCATCGTAGACTCGTCCTTCGGGGACATGAATTTAATAGGAGCATTTTGCGGTACTGAAACTAGAAATTAATTTTGGGTCGGCAAATGCTTCTAGCATTTGAGTTGAATTATCTTTTGAATGAGGATCATACTAATGATAATTCATAACATATTCCACCGTTTATTCTCTCCCTCTTATGTTAGAAAAACTAACATATATCCCATCTTATTTGGAGGAATCCATCTTTGTGCATCATGGTGCATTAATTAATATGTACCACACATAAAAAAAAACTGTTAGATGAAAATATCAGGTTCCTAACCTTGAACCAATTGTGAGGGGAGAATTTATCATAATTTATTGGTCTGAAGCATACAAGTGATGTTGTACACAATATATAATATCTAAGACCAACACATGAAGCTTTGTTCTCATAAGCAATGGTTTAGCTATTTATCAGAGGCATGCAACGCCAAACCAGCTTGGATATAAACTAGTAGTAACAAGATGAATTATCTTGATTACATAATCTGAAAATTGTGCTCTCAACTCAATCATTTTGAGCAAGTAACTTTGCATAGGTCAAACGACAGGTTGACAATAAATGCACATGTGACTGTCTCATCGATGCATCTATTTAAGATATCACATAACAGGTGAACGGGCCCATATCCACGTTTTATATTTTTCCAGAATTTAGGGAATTCAATCCCAATATTAATTAGCTGATATAATCAACTTATCATGAGAACAAGCAACACAAATAAATTCTTAAAGAATCTTCTAGTTCTTCTATGTCGAATACTTAATATGCACATCATATTTGAATCGGGATGGCCACATTGCCCATGCCAACTGATAAAATGATTTATATTAGTAAACTCCAAGTTTACATGACATGTGCTATCAGTAAACTTCTGGTTTACTATGACATAAGTTTTATATCAACATAAACTTCTAGTTTATTGTGCATGCGATTCATCATAACAACTTCGTATATTACAATCTAGAACAAATTACAAAAAAGTATATAAGCTCTTCAGGAGCCTTCAATTTATTCTCCATAATCACATATTGTTTGGACACTACTAGTGCCATGATCTTCTAGATAAATATTTAGCTATTCTGGAGCCCTTAATTGATTTTGTATTATCAAATATTACCTTGACATGTTTGGTATCATGACCAAAAACATTGCAACCAAATGAATATTTAAAGACATTCTTAAATTCATACATGACAAAAAATAAATATTAAGTAATACAGTATGTGATACTTCTATCATCGACGTCTATGGTAAATATCTCCTTCAGGGAGAATACCCATTATCATATTCATATGATCCACCTCAACAACACTTTAAAGGTCAAGTGCGCCTCCACTTTGTACTCCTTTCTTTTGATGGAGGATTTATATAATTTATCAACTTAGGTCGCACGACAACCGCGTGCCCCACGATATTTCGTACCACATTGAGGCAAAAATTACCTTCACCTTTTGAAGGATCATTTTGAGAACCCATAGTGTTCTTTCTTTTATAATTACCACAATGATGCCTATTATTTTGTCCATTGTCGCGTCCACGTTCATTCATACGGACACAATAATTATTTTATCATCTTTCAGACTTATCATATACTGCTACCACCTTCACTTCAAGGAATGGAGCAAATTCAGTGGAACGGACTTCATAATTTTTTTTCATCAAAAGTATCTATTATTTTGCCTCGATCATCATTATATCATCACTATGTTGCATTGGAACTCAAACGCTATGCCTTACCCATATAAAGATGTGTTAGACCATAATTTGCTTGGACTTGAACCCAACATCTTATCATCATGGTGCACCAGGACTCGAACCCGATGTCTTATCCTCTTGGTGCAATGGACTTGAATCCACCGTCTTACCCTCAACCAATGACATAATAAATCAAAGTGTACCGAGACTTACCCTTGAGTCTTTAAGTAAATTACCACCGGTTGTGATGCATAAATAAATTTTGATTATAACGAGGCTTATAAAACATAATCAGTTATCATGTTCCCCTGAATAGTAGTAATTAGTTCTTTCCCAAAACCTAAAATCTCACAAATTAGGTCTTTTAAAGCAAGTTAAATAATGTAATGATAGACATAATCCTAAATTCACAATTTACCATCACCAAGGATAATGAATAGTACCTCGAACCATGCATGAATCTGATTAATCCTTTATATAATTCTAGGATCAACAATTGTCAGCACTTAGAATTCATAATCAAGTATATTAAAGGTCACTTGTTAACAGATGTGAAGAGTTAAGTGTGCCATCTTCTCTGCTTTTTTATACCACAAAAATAAAAATCATTAAATTAAAATAGTAAAAGGCTTTGTGGTCATATCCTAATCAAGTTCCAATTTTGATTTCGTAATATTGGATTCACATCCACTGTTTGAGGAATTAAGTTGTGGGCAATTCGCAGAATTGCCTTTTCTTTTGGGGTGGTCTTTAAATTTTCTTTCATATTTGAAATCTTTAAATTTTTGCCTTCGCCTAAAACCCATAGGTTCCGAGGTTCGAACCCACGCGCGGTCAAAATTTTTAAAAAAATTCGCAAGGCGAGTTTAAATTTCGCTATGCCCCCAACGGCATACAACATGAAGGAATTACCAAAGTTATGCGGGACCGGCATACTTATGCCTTATGGGCAGACTTGGCATAAGTATGCCGGGTCCGACATAACTTTGATAATTCCTTCACAAGTTTATGCCGGATCCGGCATAAAAGTTTGCCCATTAAAAGTATGCCCCCACCGGCATAACTTTGTGAAGGAATTACCAAAGTTATGCCGGACCCAGCATACTTATGCCTTATGGGCAGACTTGGCATAAGTATGCCGGGTCCGGCATAACTTTGATAATTCTTTCACAAAGTTATGCCGGGTCCGGCATAAAAGTTTGCCCATTAAAAGTATGCCCCCACCGGCATAACTTTGTGAAGGAATTATCAAAGTTATGCCGGACCCGGCATACTTATGCCAAGTCTGCCCATAAGGCATGAGTATGTCGGGTCCGGCATAAAATTTGTAATTCCTTAACAAAAGTATGTCGGGTCCGGCATACACGCGAACCAAACCTTGTCTTGCGATTTTTTTTTTAATTTATGCTTGAGCGAGGGTTCGAACTCGGGCCTCATGATTTCGGCGCGAAAGCTCAAAGTTGCAATGCCAAGCGCAAAAATTAAAGACCGCAATATGAGGGCATAATTTAAAGACTACAAATATAAGGGGCAAAATTTAAAGAAATCACCCCAAAAGAAGGGCACTCCGCGCAAAAAATTCTTAAGTTGCAGTAGACCAATCATATATGTATAATTCCCTCTTTGTAGCATACATGTTGTATTATATATGCGTCAAGGTATCTAGAAATCTGATTCCTGAAAAACCATAATTCATAAATGATTCCATTTTAAGAGACAGGGAAAACCTAAGTATCACATGGAATTTGAAACTACGTGCATCGTTACCCGAAGATAAGAATCAAACACATAAGAAAATGGAATATACATCCTAAGATTGAAACTTCGCATACTGGAAACAATTCTAATTATATAGAACTTTGTCTACCAAACATATGTAAAAATTCAACATAAGACTTGCATCTTACCGTTTGGAGAGAAGGAGAGAAGAGAGGAAAATTCTTTTATTTCTTTTGAGGGATTTATTTACAATGAAGGAGAACCTCTATATTTATCGGGAAAAAGTGACTTGATCCTAAAGTCACTAACCCTAATATTTCTCCTAAAGATAGACATCCATAATAATAAATAATATTTATAACATTACTAACTTTTTATACATATAAGAGTGGGACTGTATCTAACGCATACATTCATGTGATTTGAATTTGTAGGCTCATACTTTTAATGTACAAGTAGTTGTGTCTGAAAAATATCTGCTTTATGCATAAACCATTGTCAAAATCCAAAAGATAGTCTAAAAGAGAAATTTCTTTAGCAAAAAGGCAATTGAACTTGACTATTACTATCAAATTTTTTCCTTCTTCTAGGGCAATTACCCCTTTTTGTACTACAACGAAGTAACAATTCTGAATAATAATTGAAAAGAAAAGAAATTTCCTTTAGTAAAAATTGTTAATCCAAAAGATAGTAAAGTGCTTACGCAAATTTATCTATCTGTTGCTTCCCTTTTAAACAACTCAATTAAGAAATCACTCCACACATCAATTGGGCCTGGCAAACACCAATGGACACAGTCATTAGACAATGTAACATTTGGATTGGGCCACCGTCCATATTTACTAGGATGACCATCTGGTCTCAACAACATAGGTTGTGTTGCATCAAATAGCCTAAATTTCAAACCTCTATTTTCCCCTTCTTTTTGAGCAACCTTAAGTTCTTGCAATTGAATATTGTAAAACTCCAAGTTATAATCCTCCAACACCTTTTCATTCCTCTTAAATGGAATGGTCCTAACACAATCTCCTCCTTTATCCCAAACCCCACCTTCAAAATGAGATGGTGCAAATGTCCTCAAAAATGTCACACCTTTATAATTTTTCAAGCTATTAATGGCCCGAAAAGCCGTCTGAAAAGCCTTTTGATAGCTGAAAAAAGATGTCAATTGGCTAACATTGGGTTGTGAACAGAAAAGGCAGCCAGTGAGGGTGTGGTTTAAGTAAAATATAGCTGGACGGTTGAACCAGTGGCCAGATGAGATGATCACATAATCGAAATCTTGGATTTTGGTGCTCCAGGCTTCATCAGGTTCATCGAGATATAAATTGAAAGGTTGATATATATTGTTGGGTTCGGTTTTATTTGCTTTTACCAAATAGGGTGCCCAAAATATGGACATGTTGAAGTTGTAATCTCTGTATTCATAGCGTCTGTTTTCTTGGTCTGTCGTGTTTGAAACATCTACGGGGTATAAAACCTGAAACCAAAATTACAATAGAATATTAAATGTATTTTACGAACTACTGTGATAAGGTCATAAGGGTGGAAAAACAAAATTCTTGAAAAAGCAATAGGCTCTTTCATCAAAACATTCAGAAATTGAAAATATAATTAGCCAAGTATTTTGATTATGCTCTTTTCCTAGACGCTTGTTTACCTACGCTTATAAAGAAGGTGAATAAGGCTAATTTCATAATCCATGAGACCAGAGTTACTTTACATTTCGTTTGACCTTTAAAGAGGCTGAAAGAAATGCCACTAAACTGAATATGAGTTTGTAATATAACATGCACAAATTATAGAAGGACCACTTTATTGTGTATCAAAACTAGGAGTTGTCAGTACATATCAAGATCAAAATCGAATACCTTGTGTAGTTGGCAATGGCATGCAACTTGTTGATTTAATTTGGACTGCGACCCTTGGCTAATCTTGCCACAATTTCTAAGTCATGTACATTATGAACTCATTTTGCTATCCATACATATAAACTCATAATATAAACTGGACTTTTTTGTGTTGCCAGAATTTAGATATGTCATTGTTTTTATCATAATAGTACATTTATTACTATATTATATGCTCATCCCTTCTAGCTAAAGAAGTTACAGTGAAAATTGTAAATTATGGAGGCAAAATGCAACTTCAGTTGCTTTTTGTTTTCCTCCTCCTAATTGTTTGAGTTTCCTACTGTTGTCCAGATCTAACTTTTCAAACAGATCAAGTAGAAATACCTGAGGGTAAAGTTTTCACTTAGTGCAAAAAGACATTAGTCAAATATTTCCTTAATCTTTCTTTCTTCCTTTCTTTCTCTTTTAGTAGGTGGGAGTAAAATCATTGAACTTTTTAATTTAAATAAATTTTCCTTTGAATTTTTAATTATGTTTTTTCATAAGGTAGTAATATGTGTATGTAAATTTAAGAGAATGTAATGTAAGGAAATTTGGACAATATACTAGTGAAATGACAATTTTTAGTTTACTAAAAATGTTAGTGAACGAAAGTTTTACTTTACCAAAATTAAAAGTGAATATATCATTAGTGCGTAGATTATAATACTGAATAATTAGGTGTTAGCTAGTGAATCAGTTGTTAGTTTGGTTTGTTCCTAAGCAAAATAGTTATTAAATTACAATTAGGCTACTGTGAGGAAACTTTTCAATTTCGAGTCAATGTGAGGAAACTAATGCAGAAGATAGAAAAGAAAACTAAACATTCTAGATCCGTAATTTACTACGCACATTAATGTTTTTTATGACCTGGAAAGGCATTGTCAACTCTAAAATGTGTCACACAATATTAACGTAGAACTGTAAAGTCAACAAAAAACATATATAGTACAGCAGGCTTGCATGTAGTCTAACCAGACTGTATATTTGACCTTCTAATTATTTTTTGCTGGATTTACGATATACTATATTTAATTACAAAGTTCCAGTCTTCAATTCCCTATTGTCAGCCGTAGAAAAAGGCAAGAATTTGCACATAAGCACTTGAGAATATATGAGACGAAGCTTTGAGATGCAAATTTAATTTAGATCCTCATTGCATGTGAAAACTGAAGTTATGTAATAAAAATTAAGTCTCAGAAGAACAGAAATTAAGAGATAAATGCACTCCAAAATCACGTGGTCGACATTTAATTAATAGTCATTATTGTCAAAGCATGGAAAAATTCTTATAATTAGAAACAATAAAGAAGTTGCGTGAATGAATTGATCTCTCCGTGAGTGGTGTTTGATCGGTCACTAAATTTTAAAGACATACAAAGAATTCAAACGCCCGTTAAAATAAATTTAAAATTTGTGATCTTAAATCTGTCATAGCTATAAAAACATATACTATAATTAAGAGCAGTGATAGAATCAGAAGTTCTAACAAGGAATTTTAAAAAAATGCAAATATCTACACCTAGATTTGTGATCTAAATCGACTTTTTAATTAACTTTGCCACTACATTAGAAATTTTCTTATGTTAAGGGATTCAATAATTCATATATATATGGAAAGAAAATATTTTAATTCTATTTGCGCAATATAATTTTTAGGTGAAATGGATTTAATTAAACATCTTCTTAGTTTTAATTCCATCACTGATTAAAGATAAAACGAAAATTTTAAATTTAAAAGAAGTCGTGAATAGTAAATTAACCAACCGGCCTACCCCCACCAAACCAAATGAAAAGAACAAGACAAAACATAGAAGAAATAATACTCTACAGATTTAGGGTTGTTATTAAAGGACAAAAGATCATGAGAATTAACTTACCTTGGACAAGAGGCATATCAATGATTGCATATGATTTCTTGCAACTGAGTCTCCAACAAAGGCCAGTGATTTTCCCCTAACAAGTTCTAGAAATTGATGTGCCTCAAATTTTGGCAGCTCACATGCATCCGGTTTCCATTTCCAATTCAAGAATCTTCTATCAGGCCTCCCATACTTCATGCAATTTTGATGTTCTTGAATTACAAAGCATGTATTGTTTGTATAATAAGGCCCTTCTATATTTTCAACCCAATCCCCCGAAAACAAATCGCATTTTTCAGTACCATTAGTTCTTGCTTGCAGGGGCGGAGCTAGAGCTTCTTCTACGGGTTCAGTAGAATCCTGTAGCTTTGACTCAAATTCTGTATATGCGTTTAAAAATTCTCTTAATATGTATGAATAATTTATCAAGAACCCAATAAACTGTGTTTTCAAGATTTCAGAACCGATAAACTTAAAATCTTACCTCTGCCACTACTTGCTTGAGGCGCCACCGAATAATTTGAGGCATCACTTTTGGTCAGATTAATTTGTGGTGATGCTGCTATGAGTTTTTCATTTTGTTCTTCTGTACTACTATTATTGGATTGGTGTAATACGTTATCTTGTGAAAGTGGTCCCAAAGAAGAAGAAGAAAGAACTTGTGAGAGTTTTTTATGGTGCATAGAAGGATAGTATATGGGGATGATAGTGAACAAGATAGCAAGGGCAACGAATGGAGCAATTTTTGTAGCATTTTTCTTTCGTGTTTGTAGTTTCCCTAATGATAGCTCAAGATCTTGGAAATTCATGGAGAAAGAAAGAGAGAGAAGAAAGAAAAAGGAAAAGAGATGTGACTTGTGAGTGAAGAAGCGATAGAAGAAAAATAGAACTTTTATGTGTGCATGTTTTGCTAAATGTAATTAACAAATGATGGCCATGCGTTGACTTAGGACTATTAGAAGTGAGGAAATTCGTATAGCCGGCTTCCTTCTAATTATGATAATATCAATATTGTAATTTGTTATTTTCAAAAATACTGCTCTCTTTTATTTTATATGGTGTGTTTAACTTGGAATAAAGTTTACGCAAAAAAAAAAAAAACTTTTGCCACGTATCAATTGCCAAACGTACCATTTAAAACCTGTATTTTAAAATATGTGGCACGACATTTTTGTTAAATTTAAAATTAAAGAGTCTTTAAATGTAGAAAACATATGAACTTTTTTAACAAACAAAAGGAAAGAAGTCATATGAAATAGCGGAACTCACTAAAAAGGCACAGTTCAAAAGTTGTTGGGCATTCAGATCATGCTTTTTTCCTTTTGGGTTAGACAAAGAGATCATATGGGATCTTTTCCTTTCTTTTTGCATGTTTAAACATTAATATTCATTAATTCCATTTCAAATAAGATTAAGTGGAACGAAAAACGTTATTATTCCATTTCTATTATGTAGCTATAGATCAGTTTGAATTTAATTTTTTACACAATTAACAGGGAAGTAAAGAACGTCCAACTTTACAATCATAGTTATTCACTAATTGGAATTATGACTCATAACACTACATGTAATAAAAAGAAAGATTTTTTTTGAATCAATAAAAAGAAAGATTTGAAAGAAGAAAAGCAGAATAAAAGCTAATATACTCCCATTCATGTATTATGTCCTTTGGATTTGTTCCTTTCCGTCTGATCAATCAATTCCTTCAATCGACAATGGGACCGAAAACATTAAAGAATTTCTTCAACAATTTTTTAATTGGATGAAGTAAAATGAATGGTGGAAATCAAGAAAAGAGGCATATATAGGAGGGGTTTTGTTTTTAGGAAAGAGCCATCTGGCCGTGGTCCAGTTAGTGCGTACTGCGTGGTGCACCTATTCAATGAGTTTAAATTTCATATATATATATATATGTGTGTTTTATATTATTAAAATAAGTTATAACATGTTTGGCCAAGCTTTCAAAATCTGCTTATTCTGAAAAGTATTTTTTGTTAGAGGTGCTTTTAGAAAAAGTAATTTTAAAGAGTAGTAATTGTGTTTGACTAATCAATTTGAAAAATAATTTTGCTAATATTAGAACATTACTTTCTGCTTTGTAATATTTCGAAAGTGCTTCTCGGCAAAAGTTACTTGTTTTGGGCAACTTGCACGACTGCCCTTATTTGGGGGTGGTCTTTAATTTTGCCCCTCAAATTGCTGGTCGTTAATTTTTGTCCTTCGCCTAATACCCCGAGGTTCTAGGTTCGAATCCCGACTCAGTAAAAAAAAAATCGCAAGGAAGAGTTTCGTAACAAAATTAGGCCTATTCAGACAAAAGTTAGACCTTAAGGGTTTGCCTTATGGCAAACTTTTGCGGGCAATTCGCGCAGAATGCCCTTATTTTGGGGTGGTCTTTAAATTTTTTCCCATTAAATTGGTGATCTTTAATTTTTGCCCTTGTTTAGAACTCCTTAGTTTCTGGTTCGAACCCCCGCTCAGTCAAAATTTTTTTAAAAAAAATCGCAAGGTAGAGTTTGGATTCTCAAAGCAGAATTTTGCTACCTTCAGGCAGAGTTTGAAACCCTACCTTAAGGTGGAGTTTGCAGTCTGCCTAATCAGGTAGAGTTTTGAGGCAAACTGATACGATCCGAATTGTGAAACACCGAATCAAGCACTCAACACGCGGAAATTAAGATAGATAGAAATTTAGAGATGAGAATAGAA
Organism: Lycium ferocissimum; assembly: GCF_029784015.1. NCBI lineage: Eukaryota > Viridiplantae > Streptophyta > Magnoliopsida > Solanales > Solanaceae > Lycium > Lycium ferocissimum. The sequence goes on from NC_081343.1 coordinate 39,757,402, forward strand.
GAAAAGGAAATGAGATTTAGAAGAAAGAAGGGAATTAATCAACTACAATTGTGACTAATCAACATAGGAAAGGAAACCTACACCTATTAATCAACAATATAAGATGAATTCATTTCAAGGAAGAAGAGACTTAAACTCATACATGGAAATCTAATCCTAGATTATCCAAGAGAGATTCAAGATAAAAGTTAATGGATTCCACCCACTAATCCTAATACTAGCTAATCCTAGCTAAACTAGCTCCATATAAGGAGAAAACACACTCATAAGAGTTTCATCATAAATTTCAAGCTCATTGTAAATGAAGACTAAGGAAACTATTTATAGTAAAGCTTAGTACAACAAAGGTCCTAAAGTGGCACTTTGCGGAAATAACCCACATGGGTCCTTCAATGCTTCACAAGCCCATGCTTTGCAATTATAGCCTCGAATTGTACCCTTAGCCTTGTATTGTATTCTTAGCCACAAATTGCACTCCTTAGCAATGAATTGCACTTCTAGCCATGTTTGCACAAGCCCCATAGCTACTATCCATTGAGTATTGTACTGTTTTACTTTAATACTTCATCAAATAACGGATTTAGCTAGAAAATCTCTAGTCCCAAGCTGATCTTTTACTGAATTGCGATCTCTTCATTTCGTTTGGCAGTTCGTTCTTCATGAGCTAGCTTTGGGTTGAGTTAAACCATGGTATCGGAATGGGCCTTCATATCCATGCCCCTTCCAAGCAATCATCCACACCCTTGTGGCTTGCTCTTCAATGGCCTCCAAAGGCCCCATCTTCCTCTTCCAAGGGTGTGTGCCATGGAATTGCACATCCCAAGCTCTAACACGGGTTTTAGCTTTCATAATCGTCCATGAGCTTACTAGGATCATATCATCCTCCACCTTAAGGTAGAGTTTTGCCTTCAAGCATGCCAAAACTCTGCCTGCATGCAAAACTCTATCTGCAGGTAGAGTTTTGCATGTGAGGTAGAGCTTTGCAAACGAGTTTTGCATGCAAAACTCTGCCTTGTGATTTTTTTTTTTTTTTACTGAGTTAGGGTTCGAACCTAGAACCTAGGGATATTAGGCGAAGGATAAAAATTAAAGACCACTAATTTGAGGGGGGGAAAATTAAAGACCAGTGCTTTTGAAGGGTAATCTGCACAAGAAAAAAAATGAACTTTTGCCCAAAATTAGGTCTATTAGGGCAAAAGTTACGCCTTAAGGCAAACTTTTGCCCAAAATTAGGCCTTAAGACGAACCTCTGCCTTAAGGCCTAACTTTTGCCCGAATAGGCCTAATTTTGGGCAAATGTGAGACCTTAAGGCAGAAGTTTCGCAAAAGTCATGCCTTGCGATTTTTTTCTTTTGACTGAGCGGGGGTTCGAACCTAAAATCTCGAAGTATTTTCGGTCACTTTTTTAAGCGAAGGGCAAAAATTAAAGACCAATGCCTTTGAAGGGAAATCCACGCAAAACACTTATTTTTTCTCAAAAACTTGGTCTGACGCCTCAATTTTTTTTAAATAAGCACTTTTTGAAAAGAAAAAATAAGTGAACACTTTTGGCTACTCGAAAACTTAGCCAAATAGGTTATTAATCTACAAGAAATAATTTTTTATATTCAGTTAAATTTCGTTGATAATATAAAGCTTATTCAACTTTCCTAGTTAAATTGCTCATTCAATTAATTATCGATACGTGGTCAAACTTCTTGTATTCCTATAGCTCACTACAAAAGCAAAGAAGCAAAAATGAGCAACGGATAAATTGTATGGCTAAATAACAAAAATCATCGTTAATTCATTAACTACATGCTATTTAGTGATAGATTACTGGAAAAAAAAAATTATAATTAGTTGTAATTTTTTTAATTTTATTTTTGTATAGGCGGAAGAAGCGCAAGGCAAGAGATTGCATCGGTCGACCCATGGTAAATAGTAGGAGTAACACTAACAACTTTCACCTTCTTTTATTCATGTCTTTTTTGAATTCTTTTACAGCTGGATTCATTCAAAGGAGAAAAACGTGGTTTCATTCTCTATAAACAAACAAATTAGGTGGTCCTCTTTGCAAGTTACGATTACCAATTATGCCTTTATTCGTTGCATGAAATGCAACCCTTTTTCATTCATTTTTTCTCTTCTGAATGGTAGAATTTTCTTTAGAACTTTGTAAATGGTCTAAATTTTCTCTTTAGCTACTGTCATTAGCCCATAAGGGTAATTCGAGCCACTTTGATAATGACAAGGGTAGGAACAAACACTTTCTTAACAGAGGGCAAAACCACTCCAATGGTCTAGGGACCTTTTTTAAACCATTATCCTGGTTTAAAATGTCCTGTTATTATGTTTACACTCACTGTCTAAATGAAATAGTGAATACAATGACTTTTCTGTATTCGCAGTAATTTAAGATCTTGAATTGGTATTTATTCAGCTGGTTAGTTCTTGCTTTGCACGTAATTAAAAGAAAAATGGTGATTCGTGATGATGGGGTTGGAGAGATTATATGGTGAGCTTAAAGATGGAAGTAGAAAAAAGTCCCGGAAATGAAGGATTAAGGAGCAGTCAGCAGTTATTGTAACAAACTCTCAATACCATAAATCTTGGAAATGACACTTCAGTTTCATGTTGCCAGCAAAGCACTCTATTTTTATGGCGTATATCACTCGCCAAGATGTCACACTTCATTCACAGTTGTCAAGAACTCCAATACAGTGATCGCTTAATCACGAGTCCTTGGCATTTTGCACCCTTAATGTGTGTTCTGTTTTGTGATTTGCACCCTGTCTTTTTTTTATTATTATTTGACTTCAAATTTTTGCAAAACAATAAAATTACTCTTTTTATAAATAATACATGAGGGCAAAATGGGGAATACAAATAAAAAATCATTAAATAATAAAAAACAAATGATATTCAATCTAAAGAAAGCTTAAACAATTCTTTTTTGTCTCGTTCCACTGCAAATAGGGTACAAGGTAACATCTATTGTTTTTAACTTAAAAAATAGCATAGTTCCACTACATGTCAAGTCTTTAACAAGTCGGAGTATATTTTTTCTTTGCAGAGTAGAAATCAAGTGATGGAGTTAGGAAACAACGACTCAAAAAAAACACAATTGATTCCTTGAGTACTTTTGTTCAGTTTGTTCCAAAGAATGGAACAACATCCTCAAGGGAATTTAGAGATGATGTTTTCATTCTTTAGCTTTCAATTTCACAAATTTATAATTCCACATATTGTTATATCTTTATGCCAATCTAGTCTTCTATCGAATTGATGAATATAATATTTGGAAACTTTGCACTGTGATGTGCAATTAATCCTAGTTTTCATTATGCTTTATTAAATTGAAGAGAAACACTTGTAGCTTTCAGTAATGCTAATTTTATCCAAAATAGAGTAAAAACTTAAATGAATTGATCATTTTTGTTTTTGTTTTACATGACACCATCTACAATTGTTTGACGGTTTAATAGACATGGAAACCTGCCTTTTTGGTTTGCAAACAAGAAGTTTTGGCAATTCAACTCTCCAATGACAAATTAAAGAAGATTCATACTGAATCTACCCTAAATTTCTTACCTTTCAATATTTTCTTCTTTGATGGACCTTTCAATTTCTCCTTGCTTTTTATCCATGGATAATTAAGAAGTGATGATGTCTTCAGTGATATTTACGCTTGGAAAGCTTAATCTAATCTCACCCACGTTTTAATGATAGATGGCGGGAAGAGTTTCAGTTCCATCTATACTTCTACGCTAAAATAAATAAATTTTAGCTAAAAAGATTTTTTATTTGTATTCCCCATTTTGCCCTCATGTATTATTTATAAAAAGAGTAGTTTTACAGTTTTGCAAAAAGTTGAAGAGGTTAGGGTGCAAGCTATAAAAATAAAAATTTAAAAAAAAAAAAAAAAATAGCATGAAAATCACAAAATAGAGCACACATTAAGGGTGCGAAATGTCACGGACTCCTTAATCACATCAAATCCAGTTGGTCTTTTCCAAAACCATGGAGTTTAATCGTCTCAAAAAGACATTTTTTGTCGCTCAAAATCCAAGAAAAGTATAACCTTGAAATCATGCGCACTTGGCTGAGATCAGAGACAAATGAAGATAGTGTTCCATATACGGTTAAATAGAAGACTCAGTTGTTATCCTTACGCTAGGTTTAGAAACTTGTATGTCATTCAAGAATAAGTGCGAGACTAGATAAAAACAACAAAGGGTTAGGTTTCTGGACACATCTAATAGTCTTAAAAGAATATTAATGACAAACTAATAATCGCATGGAAAATGACACGGATAGATAAGATTCGTAAAGCAAATCCTATTTAGTTTGGATTGATCCTCAGCTGATTGATTGACTTGGTACAGGAAAATTTGTAGAGAGCAAGGCCAAGGAGTGCAACATTTTGTCATCTCAAGTTTAAAGAACATGAAAAAGAGACCAACCTATGAAAAAATGATTTACTCACCACAAATTGTATGATGCCAGTAGGGACCAATTTAGTGTTCTGCATTAGTTTATGAAATTAGCTTCAGAATAATAACAAGGTCTGGTCATTGTGCAGAAAAACAAGAGCTAAATATCATGAGCCAACGATTTAAGTTTTTAGTATTAGACTTCGGGAAGGAAAAATGTTGTAAATACTCAATAAAAATGATGCCTTAGCTGAGGAGCTTTGTCCATCGAATGATTTCCATCGTTCGTACTGTTACAAGTGAATCAAGCATGTCTCACACCTCCTGAGTCAACCTATCCTTATACTTCAAAGAGGTGGGAGGTTGACACCTTGTTTTCCCTTTTCTTTTTTCCTATGGTATCTTCTAGTTTCAAGATCAGCTTATGAATACCTCCAGGTATGCAAATTACCAGCTACGACGGTAAAGCCTCTGTAGATCCTTGCAGTGCATACATGTCCATGGAAACAATGGAGGATCCAGACAATAGGAATGAATACAGAGAGTCTCGCAGAGATGACATTTGACTAGTAGGTCCTCTGGTTCTCGACAAGAGCATTGACAACAGACCGGAGTTCTTGATGACTACATAAACCGAAACGACAAATAAAAGTGAGCTCGGCAAACTGAAACGCAAGATACAAACACATAACATACTTCACTCCTGTTCTTCTCTTCTTTGTGAATGTTTGGACAGACACAGGCTTTAGGAAAAAAGTAAAGCAACTCACGGAAATCATCAGAACATGTAGAATAAACAACTGCAATGAAAAAAATTATTCTAGAGTCTTTTCATGTTGCGGTATCGCACACTGAAATAAATAACATAGCTGTTTTGCCATTCAATCCTACCGAGACTAGCCCTAAAGAGCAGTTTTTTGATGTACCACTCTGTTACTCATTTTACTTAAGGCGTATTTCAACCACAACAGCCATTAAGGATAGACAATGACAATACATATGGAACTCATGGCAGGTGTGACCTCCAACATTCAGGCTGTATCTCGTTCCGTATTTGCAAACGAGATACTTTAACCTACATCTTTGGCTTCAACCTATATTAACTAGATAGAAGTTTTCAAGCGTAAAATTGTTTTCTTGGTTACTGGTTTTAGAAAAGTCTACAGTGCCAAAGGGAACAGCCCTAAGTCGGCTGTGGACAGGTAGTTCCATAAGTAACCATGCTTCAACAACAGTGTGAGGGCAGCTTTTTAATACAAATTATGAAGAATCAGATGAGCATCAGAAGTAAGAACCTACTTTGATCTATAACATTGAATAGCTTGATACAGGAAACTAATATGTCCCAGTCACACTCATTACACCAAAAGGGGAATAGGCTATTCATGCATCCGACTTTTGTCTGCACCTGTAGGAAGAGAAGGCACATGGATGCAGAAAAGGTAACCAATATTATGGTAATACATGTTCTTGGATGGCAATGATGAGATATAGATATTCACATCAATTACAGCACAAACAAACAGGAGGTAATGTTCTCCACCATACAGAATAGAATGAAAACTGTCATTGAACTTACATTAGAAGGGAATCTTGGTGTTTCACCCACGGGAAGTATATATATGTCCATTTCTGGATTGTGGTCCGGAATAGTTTGGGTGTATATCTTCTGATCAGCAGGAATTGCATCATCAACCTTTCTAATGGCAACAAAACTAGCCTTGCACAGAGGGCATGTTGAAACTTTTCTGCTTGATGCCTATGATGAAGGCATTGTGGAAAGTAAATATCAATTGCAACAAAAAAGAAACATCCAAGAATCAGAAGCTGCACTTGCATGCACAGATTAAATTATAACATCTCATCACGATGACATGCCAAAATTGGAAATGAGAAGAAAACTTCCACCAGACAAAATTGAAAAGACAGATAGGAAGATTTACCATATGATTGGCCCACGTCTGGATGCATGAGAAACAAAAACGATGACCACAGGGAAGCGCCCCCCTGGATGAACTAAAATCTGTCCAACATATGACACAGGATAATGCGGTTGATGTAGACAATTTGCACATATTATCACTCTCATTTTGGACCCCATCAACAGCTGGGCATGGCTCTTGTTGATTTCCAGTGAGGTTAGACGAGGCACCTTCGACATGTAAACTAAGAAGTCTGTTAACTTCAGTTTCCTCAATACCATCTAGGTCTATTCTACTTGGCTCCGACTCATAGCAGCTAAAACAAGATCCATGACTGTTGTTCACAGAGATTTCAGGCATTTCAACATCCAAGTTGTAAAATTGAGCTGAAGATTCAGGTTCCTGACGAGCTGGTATTCGGGATTTCTGTTTATCTGAACACGGAATAATCTCCACAGGATCGCCATAATTGTTCTTCTTCACCAATCTACGACTTCTGCGAGAAGTTTCTGAAAATTCAGAACTTCTCTTCTTGGGTTTAAGCGATGCTGAAGAGGGAAAATTCAGTTCTTCAATCTACACGAAAAAAAAATAGGAAAAGAAGAGTATCAATTAAAGTTTGGAAAGTAATGCATCAAATAATGACAGTCATAATTGTTATTACCTCTGTCCTATGTGAGCCTTGTAACGAGTGCTCATCAGAACAATATTTGCTGCTGGAGGGGTGATCCTTGTTCGTAATATTGGCATTTGATTTCCTCCTTGGTCTATCCTTGTGTTTACCCATCTCAGGAAACAAATTCTGCAACCAGTACCATACAAGCAAGAAATGAAGCTGTGTTTTATAATGGTTTTATATAGATATGTTTCGGCACACATTTTACAGTACAATATATATCCAATAAGTAGAGTCATGGAGAAGTTTGGACGAACATTTCTATAAAGTAATATTTTAAATCGGAATGCAATTTAAGAGTACATATGCACACTTGAACTAAACTGAATCAACGTGTTGTTTTCCTTGATTACCAAAATTGAGGTGCTAGTTCGATGAAAATTCTTCCAATTCTTTTATTTTAGATTTGACAACTGACCTTCAGCTCCTTTTACTGAAAGAAGAAAAAGAACTTTTTGTCTACTGCTCAATCAGACCAAAATCAACACCAAACTTGAAACTTGTATGAGTCATTTGAAATAGATGGAACAAAGTAAAGTAAGAACATCTCTATTCCAAAACACAAATCCATTTTACGTGAAAATTCCAGAGCAACAGACTGCAGTAACCAGCCACATAAAGGCTAACAATTTAAAGTTCTGAGCAAGAAAGCCATTAAGATGGTGGATAATTGAGTCCAAGTATAAAGGCAAGAGAAACGAAAAGCAAAGAAAAAGAATAAAGGAAACTAGTTTGTTTTCAGAAAACTAAGGAGAAAGGAAATAAATGAAGAGCAACATAGAGTTAGTTGTTCCAGGTGGCTACTATTTTAAGAATGCAAAGGTGCTTTTAAGGAGTTAACTCAGTACACAATTTACAAAGATGTTGAGCTGCTACCACTAGACCGGTCTCCTATTTTATATTACATAGCACTTTGTTATAAACTGTTTGAGTTGTTGCCATCCCTACCTACATTATTTGACCACTGCATTTGTTAATTCTCATCCGTCTCACTGAAAGAGCCCCGCATTTCACGACATTGAGACATGAATTAAAATCGGAAGGGCACAAGAGCTTCCAGACTAAGCACATACTGAAGTGAGGTTGGGGCATGATCAACTTCGACCTACACTGCACTAACTCTTTTTGATAAATGACATAGATTACAATAGTTACTAGCCAAGGCATACAACATCTACGGCATGCATCGATAAAAATTGTACTGGACGAAAGTTAGCTATAGGATGAAGTTTGCACTGCAAAAGTTGAAACATATATCCAGGGACAGCAGGTTAACGTGGTTCAATTGACAACCCAAAGGCACATCTTTGAGCTTGAACTTTTAAATAAATGCACTTTGAACTACCCACGAGATCTATTTATGAAAATGATAAAGAGCATTGACGAAAAATGAATGCACCTCTTTTAACAAAGTTGAATCCGACCAAGAGTTGAAATCCTCTTCAGATTCAATATGAATAGCTGGTTCTTTGGAGTGATTCGATTGTATAGTTTCTCTAAAAAGTGTATTATCCAACATTAACGGCCCCACCTCTTGGCCGCTGCAAATAATGAATGCCAAGGGATAAGACTCCAGCTGTAGGACTGGAGATATAATTGATAGTAAGCAAGCTATACAACCAACTTTCAGATGAGCAATACAGTAGCTATCAGACAGGCAATTTACAAAGAAAGAAATTGCTACATTCTGCTAATAAATCAAATGTTGGTTAATAAATTATAAGATATTTCGGTCTGATGTACTTCAGAAGTAAGAAATAGGAATGACTGCTACAAGCTAAATTTTCTGTCTTGAGAAGAATGAATGAAATAATACTGCAGATAGACTTTTCAAGAGAAATCTGAAAAGGATAATGTAGTCATGCATATACATTTTCTCTTTAGAAATTTATAAGCGCAAACGATATTGATTAGCTAAATTTTTGTCTTTTCTTGATTCACAGCCATTAGATGACTAAACAGAAATATTTATGTCAGTAGACATCTGGAAGCATAGAGATCTCATCAAGTAAATAGCATCAGCAGAACATGACATTTTAGTCCAAAAGTAATCTAGATTTTGGAGAATAATGAAAACATTCTCTATCAAAATTTCATATTATTTTATCTAGTTTTCTTCAAATGAAATGGCCTGCGCTTGCTATGAGGATCACCTTCCCGCAACAGGCACCCAAAGATCAAGTCCAGTCCAAAAAAGTTTGCCAGGAAAAATAAACACTAGTTATGCAAACCAAGAGAACCTAAAAAGGAAACCATTGCAGTAACCAGTAAGCCAGTATTAAACTCTCTCCATTTCATTTTGTTTGTTATAGTTTTGACTTGGCACAAAATTTAATAAAGAAAGGCAGACTTTCGAAGCTTGCGGTCTTAATAACATTTGTGTGGCTATAAACCTTTTATAACTTGTGTCCTTAAACATGTCATAACATTAGTATGGCCATAGAAGCTACTCATTAAGGAAATATAGGAATGGGCCATTCTTTTTGGGACGGACTAATAAGGAAATAGTGCCGGACAAAGTGAAACGGAAGGAGTATACCATTGAAATGTGTAGGGAGCCTCCGGAAGACGTCTTCCTTCGCTAATACAATTTTCAACCCACTTATGGTTGATTATTGATATTCTGAACTTTTTGGCAAGCTCATATTTCTTCCCTTCAAATCTCCAACACACCTAACCAACAGGAGCAGCATACACATTAACACCACATGGATTCACCAAACAACTTGTCTAAATTTAAGCATTATCTTGAGGAATGGCTCTCACGTTATGGCACCATATTGGCAGAAAACACCGAATTTATGAGAAAAGAACAGTTAAATACCCAAAGGACACGCCAATTGAAGGTGGGGCAGCAGAAACTTATATAGTATTTCTTATACTCCAATTGGCAGAACATTTAACCTTGTAAAGAAGAAAATCAGAACGGTTGTCTGAGTAATTTCGGTAGATGTCTATTTTTTGCAGCTCACAAGGTGAACAAAACCACCAAACCTCCAGGTTTAGCACAAAAAATCAACCTAAGCAGATTATACTTATAATTAGATTTATTTAAAGATAGTTTCCTCACACATAGTGAAGGTCCAACCAGGCAACAATAGACACCGAGATTAATTTTGTGATACCATGGTTATAATTGTGGCTTCTTGCCCATTAGACCATCCATTGCCCCCAAAAATCTTCTTGCAATACCTTTTTTTTGGGGACTATAGTGTCGCGATTTGTTGAACCAAAATGCTATGTTGTCTTCCACTATTAATGAAATACTTCCCTCCATCCCAATTTAAGTGTTTTAATTTGACTGGGCACAAAGTTTAAGGATTAAAAAGAGACTTTTGAATCTAGTAATCCTAAATTAAAGATGTGTGCAATGTAAGATATTTGAATTTTCAACTTACTAAATATAGAAAAAACACTCTTTTTGGGACAAACCAAAAAGGAAAGTAAGACACATAAATTGGGACGGATGGAGCACGAAATGTTTAATGCTTTCTTCAATAAAATTCCTAGCTTCTTACATAACAAAGAGAGTAAACATTTTTCAACTTTCTGGTAAATAATTGAATTGGGATAGTGAAACCCTCACATACCAAATGAGTAATCGATTGGTTCATTGAGCCGACATAACTTGCACCGCTCTTATCTATCAATTTGATGAGATTAAACCGCTCCGTACCATGGTATCCACTCACTGTAGCTATTACTGATTCCATGCCTCGGATCGGTAAACGCACGTGCACTGAGTACAAATGAATATGAATTTCAGAAATATTGTATAAAATTGAACCCTATATAGAACATTAATGATGTTTCGCAAAGTATAGAAAGTGATTTTTACCTTTGTTATGCCGTTGATTCGCATCCTCCTCTTCTTCCATGGAAGCGTAATGCCTTTGCCGGGAAAGGCAAATTTTTGAATTTGTAAGCACGCGGGTTTTGAATCAAAGTATGAAAATATATTTTCGGGTTTTTCGTGGTCCGACCTTTCTAGTAAGACTTTTCTTCTATAATCAAATACCACCATTCAGCCATCTAATTTGCAATATATGGACAAAGGGTATAGGCATGTATAAAGTATATATGTATACTATACATGCATATACACTATCTATACGACCAAAGTGTACAGGCAATGTATATTTTGGCTATGTTTGGTAAACTAGATGGCCGAAGTGTACATGAGTACCCCTTTTTCTTTTCCCATGGTGTTAGACAAAAGTTTTATGTTTTCTCAATTAGTACCATTTTTCGCATAGCTGACAACAGGTATGGAATACCAATTATGCAAACATTGAGCATGAGATCACCTAAATTAGCATTTAAATGCACTGCGATTTGAATTGTCACGTCGTGAATATTAGACTGCCTCTTAGTACTATTTTTGTCCGCATGGCCATATATGAAGAATGAGCTTAAATTATACACAGGAAATTTTATCTAGGAAACAGCCAAGGAAATTTGAAGACTTGAGTTTTAATATGTTTTAGATCAAATATTTATATTTAACGAAAGAGAGCAACATTCTCAGATGGATGATTAAATTAGTGAAAATAAAGGAGAAATGGTCGTATATATACTGTATTCTTCAGAGAGAATTTCTTAAAGCAACTCTAATCATTATAACACCATTGACATCGACATCTAAAGCATCTTTGCATGAAGGTTTACAGGAATATATATCAAAAAAAATCCAACCAAAACTTTAAGGACAAGTAGCAACAAACACTAACGTAGTGCAATGTCTTCCAATTTGATTACCAATCTCTAGCTGGAAAATTCACTATATTTCCTACTGGTACAATTTTCTGGTGTTTATAGATTCAACTATTTCTCAAGACTAGCAACTAGAGATATCTATTGTCAAATATACCAATCATCCATAAGCATTACTCAATGTCATCTACTTCAAAACACACTATCATGCCTAAGAGAACGTATTAGGCACAATAAAAGATTGCCCAGAAGAGCTTCCATTTTCACTGCATAACTTGTTGAGCTCAAGGCTCACCATCAGCTTCTGTGAACTTTTTTGGCAAGTAAACCGACCTCAATTTAGATGGTACTAGACAATATGGTACTAGACAATATCATTAAATGTGAAATATGAACTCGTAGAGACTCCTAAAAGAAAGATCAAATATAGTTAACTTGAACCTACTACGCAGCTCATCTACAAGCAAGATTTTCTTCTTTTGCATTAACCAGCCTCAAGTCACTTCATGCAGTGAATAGATCTCTAGGGAGACTGCTAATAGTAAAATTGAAGTGAATGCTCAAGATAAATAATATTCCTCAAGAATTAACACAAAACTGGAGCTGAAATCATCTACGTGCTGGATTTCCACCTTGTGCTGATGCATCGTACCCAGGACCAACATGACCAGGTGAGGGAGCTTGACCATGAGGGGTATTTCCCGTAGGTGCTACCTGTCCTTGAGTTGCAACACCGCCTTTGGATGATGCATCGTAGTTGGAGGCCTTGGTGGGATCATAACTGGCTCCCCTTTGCACATCATAACGAGCTCCTCTCTGAGCATCATAAACAGGTGCTCCATATCCATCATACCCAGGTCCTCTGTAAGCTTCATAACCCGCAGCCCTCTGAGCATCATACCCAGGTCCCCTCATTGTATCATATCCATGCCCCCTCTGAGCTTCATAAGCTGCTAAACCGGATCCTCTCTGTGCATCATAGCCAGGACCACTTGGTCCCATTTGTGCTTCATAACCATGTCCAGCGGGTCCTCTGATTCCCCTTTGTGCATCATTACCGGACATATTTGATGCATCATAAGGTGGCCTGTTTGACGGAGGCACAGACTGAGCTCCAACTTGCGGAGATGTAACCGCAGCAGCTGCTCCAACATTAGTCCCTGTTGGTAGGGGGCCTCTGCCCTGCCATGTAAAATGTAGAGATAAGGTCAGGTTTTGGCACTCGCGACAAATAATAATGAAGAAGAACATTCATTTAATCCAGAATTTAGACAGGAGACACAGTTCCGGTGAAACAAGGGACTTCAATCTCTCTTTAATATTTGATAAAGAGACTTCAGTCCTCTTATCCGTTTATTTTGAACTTCATGCTATTGGACTTCAAATAAATGAACCATACATCTCTACTCAGCAAAATAGGTTGGGCAAAAGAATGAATACAATAGCAAGTTTGGAATTACACTATTTGGTTAGGAGATAGTTCTAGATAACAATCAAATGTGTTATTGCAGCAATCTAGTTTATTCTTTTTAAAGGCTTAACGTGGTTTCAAGAAACGTCCAAGTGCTTTTAATGGAAATTTTCCTTTTACCTCTACATCAATCAAATTCAGATGGCTCGCCTGACAACCAAATAAACTAGTGGATTAGGAATTATAAATGTTCAAATGGAAAAGGAAGTTCAAATTTAAAATATCCATGAGTGATGATTCCACAGCAATTATTCAGGCACTCATCAGAAAGAGTTGCTAATGTTAGAGGAGAGGTTCACCCTGGCTTTAAGAGTCAAAATCTATGTAGGTAAACTAATTATTAAAATTTTCACTTCACAGCTCCATTCCCCTTGTTTTTTTTCCCCCGTTCTCCCATTCTTTGTATCTTCAAACCAAATAGTTTTGATCAAAAAAGAGAACACAAAGATCTATATTTATATAGCAATATAAAGCAGGGACATGAAGGAGGTGATGTGGCAGTTCCTAAGACTAGAAAACACATTTATCTTTTTTCTCCTATTTTTGCTTTTTCCCATTACTTTCCCCTCTTTTTGTTTTGTTTTAACTTTTAAGAAGCCAAAAGTCCTGTCTTTTAGAATTTCACACATTACTTCCTTTCCAGAGGTCTACTTCTTTTAAAACTGTTAACTGCCCTATATCTCTTCCTATGCTTTCGTCCATACTAGACGTACGTAATCTCCTCTTCTTTTCATAATGCTTCCCTCTTTTCAATTCCTTTTTCGCTCTTCTTTCTTTCACTTGCCAGCAAAAAAAACTTCCTCTTGCTCTTCTTAATATGGTTCTTCATGAAAACTTATCACTACACACAATCAAGTTAGAGATCAAGATGCTGCCAAATCTTTATGAACTGCTAAAGGCAATTTTTCTTTCGCTGTAATTTGATAGGCTTTTTTGTATAAGTGGTATGAATTTGTCTTTAGTATTTATCTGATAAAAATTGAAGCTTAAGATATATTATAGTATAATATTAAGATCAACGAGATACAGGATGCTTTCTTTGTATCTCTTCCTTTGCGTTGCTCTCTGAAGATTACTATTTACAGAAATTGTCCTGTCTTAATAAGTATTATCATATGGGATCGCACAAAATTCGCTACAACTTAAAATTCTTTTCCTTTTTTCAGTTGTACAAGATGATAACATAAATTCTTCTGTTTCGCTGGCTTACTATTGAAATTTGTACCATAATTTAGTGGTTGTGAGTTGGTGATTAAGAAGACGCAGTCTAAACTCCCAAATATAGGTTAGCATCTGTATTTGTCAATGTGTCCAACTGTCTATCAAACTTTGATATCATAAGTGGATCCATGGGTGGAGCTTGAATCCCCTTGCCTTCTTCGTATGTTTACTTCTGTATATTTTGAATCCCTTAATGAAAATATTGAACTCCTATATATCCTAGCAAAGTTCGTGTTCTTTTAGAATGACAGTATTATAATTCCTGCTCAATGAACATGTCGGAATATCCTACATAAATTATTTTCCATGTGATTATATTTAGTTATTTTGTTGGCCAGTTTGATTCTAGCTAATCTCAAATGTTCTGGGAAAATTTACTGAAACTATACAGCACTTTTGGCAAACACATTTTTGACATAATGAAGGGAGGATATTAATTTTGATAATGAATTATAAAATTATTACTATAATCTATGTTGCTCGGACTCTTCAAAAATGTCAACGGGTGCATGCCAGATTCTCCAAAAGTAGTGGATTTTTGGAGAATCTGACACAGGTACGGCATTGAAAGTAAAGAGTCCGTGCAACTTAGCATATAATAAGTAAAATAAAGATAGGGTAGGAGATTTAGGAATGGAAAGTAATTAATTATACTTTAATGGATTAATTATGTCATTGATAACTATTGCCATATTTTATCAGCTTTTGGAGCTTTCCTCACTTAAGTAAAAAGTAAAACCTATTTAGAAACTAGGAATATAATTTACACTTAATATGTCATGTCACCAATATGGAAAAAATTAAAGGAGGTTCTCTAAGGTGGTGTTTCAAAAGGAGCTTCTTTTTTTTTTTTTTTTTTTTTTGAGGAGATAATTTTTTTTTTTATTTGAGGAGAAGCTAATTTTGTTCCATGAATACAGAAGTGTCATTTTACTTTGCGTAAGAGGACAGTAATCATTTACTATTAGTCAATGATCTTTGACTCTTTATTTGACTTCTAATGTTGGATTAAGCATTTTTGCTAAGCATTCAATTGAACGTTGCATGATCTTTTTTTCTCAGTTTAATTATCTATCAATATGACTATTAACAATATTTCCCGTGCATAGCGGGAGCTTAGTGGACCGGGCTTCCCTTTTATCCTAGAAAATAGGGAGGGAGGAGGCACGTGAATATCGAAAGCAGTTAGGGAATGAATATATTACAATCAACAAAGAACTTTTCCAGCTGAAAAATCTGAGGCTAAGCTTCATGATGCTGACCTTCATCGATGTGTCTTTAATCTTTTCCGATAATTTAATTTCTTTTCAATTAGATGATAGTCTTTTATTCCTTTTTTCTTTATTTTGAGGATTTAATAAAATTGTTTTTCGTTCTTTTTCTTTGTAGTCTATAGATAAAATGATATTTTTGGTGTCGGTTGGAGTTGGAGTCCATTAATCGATACTTTCTATTAATTTTGAACATTATATTTTGAAAATTAGTGAAATTCAATATCGACTGTCAGATAAAAAATATCTTTTATTCTTAGGCTTTAATTTTAACTAAAATAGTTTGAATCAGGTGACATGGAGAGTTTTGGAATTAATTGGAATAATATTTATATTTCTATGTATAAACATTAAAATCTTATAAGTTATATCACGATAAATTTATAGCAAGATCATATCGTAAGTTCACATTTCTATTTTAACCGCGCGAAGTGCAGGTAAACTGACTAGTTACATGCACAGTACCAATATCCACCAGATCAATTCTGAGTTTCTGACCAACAAAATTTAGAGAACTTGAAGTATAAAGATAGCATCTAAAACTACATAATAAGTCTTCAACTTCCTCAACTCAGAGAGAATAAACGTAGAACTAACGAATACATGAAGAATAACAGATTAAAAACCTGATAAATTCCATAGCCATCTGCATAGATGTTTTGTCCTATAGCATAATTATTGGCGACATCATTCTCGTTATATCCAGTTGAACCACCATATGGCCCACCTGCATACATATTAACATAAACGTAACAATAAATTTTCAGCAACTACTATGTCCAGTACAATAATAAAAAAATAAAAAGACAGAAGCGGCTAAACAGATGCACTACCTGTTTGTCTGTCAGAGTTAGAAGTGTTGGTTAACTCAGCCCTAAGCTTTTCCACCTCTCTGGACATAGTCATGTAGTTCTTCTCCATCACTTGAAGAGATTCAAGATGATCACTGTACAATTTCCTCTCATACTCATAGGTAGTCCTGTCAACCGAATTACGCAATACCAGACATCATTCGATCAAACAAGAAGTTAGCATCCATTGAAAAGCATTACCAAAAATTACTTCCTCTCCCCTCTCCAATGCTTGCATATGATAAGCTATGTGTAGACATCCTTGAAGTGCCTCCTAAATCATTTAACCTCAAATAACTACTATAAGTCTAAAATGAACTAACCCCCACACTGAGTTAAATCCTTTAATCAAATTTGTGTAGTGACTACTACAGTGAGAGATTGCTCAGTTCCTCCACATAACCATATGATTCTACAAATACTCGCCCCATGATGATTTGTTTGTCACGTCATTCAGCTGGAAAAATTCTGTTCTAATTTAGCGGAGGGAATCTGATCCGTGATTATGATGTCGGCTTGGTAAGAAAAAAAAACCTATGGGTAATTCAGAACTATGATCCTTGGGGAAAACTCATATTAGAACCAATTCACAGGTGGATAGATTTGCTCATATTAGCTTTGGACCTGAAAATAGAAGGTGCAAAACTAGCAAGTCATGTCACAACGGGCTGGATGGGTGGGGTGAAGCGGGTCATGGGCCCTGCAGAGAGAGAGAGAGCACAATTTTCCATTGGTATATAATGTTTTACGTAATTCACAGGCATAGTCTTAGTGTTCGGCTGTTTTCATTTATAATATCACTATTTACCGGTTTCAAATATATATATATATATATATATATATATAAGTTCACAACTAATAGCTAGAAGCATTAGATGTTTTAATATTTTGGAAGTCCCTAAATCAACCTGCATATACATTGGAAGTTCATTAATCTTTAAGGATATTTAGGCCCAAAAAGGAGTCATAGAGCATTACTTTTGAAAAAAGACATACAAGTATACAACTATTTACGTTGTTGAATTTTCGGAGTAACAAATGGTGTACACTAAAAGGTTTCTAAAGGATAGTGTAATATGAATGTATCTCAGCACAAAGTGTAACTTTTCCTACCAGGATCTGGACATCCATTACAGCTCTAATTACGTCAGAAGATCCTTACTTGTTCAGTTGCATTTCAGCACAATAAAGTAGAGAGTTATCAAAAGAATTACCGGCACTGCTGATACTCCTTTTTTAGGCTCTCCAGCTCAGCTAACAAAGGAGGAATCTGTTGCACATCTGTGTGAGCCCTTTGAAGATCCTGAGTCAGCATTTGCACTTTAGCAACAAGTTCCTGCCTTGCTGCAAACAAAGAGCGAGCTTCACCTTGTGCTTGCGGCAATTCTATTTTGATAGGTTCAGTAGCTTGAAGTTCAGCCTCTATCCTAGAGATTTTTTCTGTAAGGCCTTTAGTCTCTTGTTCCCTGTTAGCCTTGATTGTTTCTATCTGAACATGCAACATTTGCAGCTCATGTTGTGCAGCAGCTAGTTCTCGCCTCAAAGTTACATGGGTCGAAGCGAGCCTCTGATTTTCTGTAGTAAGTTTTTGCATCTCAAGATGCTGGGCGCCAATCTTCTGTTCCATAATCTCTGGAGGAGGTAGCCTGTCAAAAGGAGGGAAATCACCTGGTGGTGGGTTGCGCATAGGAGGACCAAAAGAATCAGGATACATCATGCCGGGGCCAGGAGGTGGACGCCGAAGGTTGGAAGGTGGCCCTCGACCTTTGCTTCCCATCGAGAGATCGTACCAGGAACCTGTAAACAAGATGTACAATTACTAAGCATTTAGAAGGCATCCAAAAGAGTCTCAAATTTCAATACAGTCTATCAAAAAAATCAAGAAAGATAAAACTTGTTTCACAGGATATCTGGAGATGATAGAATGCAGGAAACCAAAAGTAGCATTGCCACATGGTTTCAAAAAGGGGAAAAAAAAAAAAAAGATGAAGCACTTGGAATTGACACCGCATTTGTTCGTCTCTTTCTTTCCTATAGCACGTAACCCATATACTGACCTGTTAGCAAATCCAAAAACTCTAAAAAGTCAAAATCCCAGTAGTCAACATGCTACATCTCCTTCACTTTAAAAGGCCAAGCAGACAATTCTCCAGGACAAACTATTACATTCCCGGGACTTGAGAAAACAATGCCACAAAATTATATGTTTCCTATTTCCGGGAAAAAGAAAAAGAAAAAAAAAAACAGCTTTATACCTCCAAGTTTCATAGTATAAGGTTGACGAAAATTAGTTCAATCAACCATCCAACAATACTCCACTATTCACAGACAATTCAACAACCTTGGATGTGAATAGCAAAACACAACATCCCAAATGATCAGATTGATATACATTGTTTCACACAAGATAATTAACTCAACCATAATCCTTATACTTGATATTTGTTCGAGAAAATGACCAAAATAGTCATTAATCTATTGGGGCTACTTTCTTTTGGTCCTTGATATATCTCTCTTAACAGGTACAGTCAATAACCTGTAAAGACTATTCCCAGTCAAAAGCATTCATCAAAATTGCAGCTAATGAAATTAGAAATTACTCATAACATCTTTGGTCGATAAACCCCGTGCCCTAATTTTCTACATAAGCTCTCTCTTCATCTCTTTCTCTTGATTACCCAAAAAAACGCACTTTGCTGCATAAATAAGTGCACCAGAATTAACTCAAATGCACCTGATTTTTCTCCCAAACTTATGCAACAAATGCACCAAATTTTTTTTACTTAAAACAGACATCAATGAGTGCAGTGAAGCTGAGAATAAGTGCACCATAAATTCACAATTTAAATGCACTACACAGATATAATGATAAATGATAACTACAACCATACTTGCAAAACTAAATGCGTAACCAAATTTAGAAAAGACACGAAAAAGTTGTACATTACATAAACCAAAAATTGTCAAAGTACAAGGTTTTATAACAACAGAAAGAAAAAGGTTCTTTCAAGGTAATCAGCCTTGATTACCTTTACACAAATTGGGGCTTCGAAATCTGCTTCAATTAGGGCTTCCAATCGGAGCAATCATAAAAAATTAGGGCTTTGGAGAGAACGAGCTCGTGTGTCAGAGGGATTTTTGCTGATGCAAAGATAAAGCTACACTACGACTACGCAAAGAGAAGAACTAGGGCTAACTAGAATATTTTTTCATTGAATGAAATTAGGAGCCAATATACGTGAATTAGGAGTCAAGGACTAAACTGGAATAGGAAAACTTAAAATAATAAAGTTAACTAAAGGAGTCATTTGAACATGATTTAAAATTATGAGATGAAATGACGATGATTTAAAGTTAAAGTTTTGTTTGGACATGTAATTTAGATTTCTTAAGTTTTTTTTTTTTTTTTTTATAGACATAAAGACTCTATGAGTTGTGAAAATCACCAAAACTTTCTCAATTCTTATACAATCTTACCAATGAGTAAGTCATAGTTCGTAATAAAATTAATACGCTACTAGACGACTTTTTAAAAAAAAAACAATATCAATTGATCAAACTAATTAATTCAATAAAATAAAAAAATTAAATGAGTTGTAGCGTAACTACTCTTTAATATAATACTCTTACATGGTTCGTAAGAGTAAATTTGTTATGTTACGAATATACTACAAACTTGTAGATCTTTTAATATTTGATAAAAATAGTTGGTAAACATGATTGTTAAATATATATATATATATATATATATATATATATACTAACTTATGAATCTATTTTTACAAACTACAAACTTATGGGTCAACGTTTACATTTAAGAAAATTGAAATCATGATTCGGAATCCCAAATTATGCCTTTTTGAATGATTTGAAATTTCATCTCATGAAATGGACTCAATTGCAAGAATTAAAACTCATTTTTTTGCGCGGATTGTCCTTCATTTGGGGTGGTCTTTAATTTTTGCCCTTCGATTGGTGGTGCTTTAAGTTTTGGCACCGACTTAATCCCGAGGTTGTGGGTTCGAACACGAAATTTCGTAAAAAAAAAAACATGCAAGACAGATGTTTGGATTCACGAGGCAGAGTTTTGCCTCAAAACTCTGCCTTGCGAATCCAAACTCTACCTTGTAAATTTTTTTAAAATTTTTTATTGAGCGAGGGTTCGAACCCGAAACTAAGAGATTTTTAGTGAAGGACAAAAGTTAAAGACCACCAATTTGAGGGTCAAAAATTAAAGACCACCCCGGCGAAGGCAATCCTGCAAACTAACTCATCAGCTGACTTTCTCCAGTTATTTCCACAGTGCAACCTTGTAAGCCCATTGTATCCATTTTAAATCATTTTTTTGCGCGGATTGCCCTTCTTTTGGGGTGGTCTTTAAATTTTGCCCCTTATATTTGTGGTCTTTAAATTATGCCCCTCATATTGCTGGTCTTTAATTTTTGCCCTTCGCATTGCAACTCTAAGCGTTCACGCAGAAATCATGAGTTTCTGAGTTCGAATCCCTGCTAAAGCATAAATTAAAAAAAAAAATTACAAGGCAAGGTTTGGGTCGCGTGTATACCGGACCCGGCATATTCTTGTTAAGGAATTACCAAATTTATGCCGGAGCCGGCATACTTATGCCTTATGGCAGACTTGGCATAAGTATGCCGGGTCCGTATAACTTTGGTAATTCCTTCACAAGTTTATGCGTGGGGGCATACTTTTAATGGGCAAACTTTTATCCGGACCGGCATAAACTTGTGAAGGAATTACCAAAGTTATCACGGACCAAGCATAAACTTGTGAAGGAATTACCAAAGTTATGCGGACCGGCATACTTATCCAATCCGCCCATAAGGCATAAGTATCTTCGGGTCCGCATAACTTTGGTAATTCCTTCGCAAGTGTATGCGGTGGGGGCATAGCGAAATTTAAACTCTACCTTGCGAATTTTTTTTTAAAATTTTGACTGTGTGGGGGTTCGAACTTAGAACCCATAGGTTTTACCGAAGGGCAAAATTTAAAGATTTCAAATATGAGGGGCAAAATTTAAAGACCACCCCAAAAGAAGGGCAATTTTGCGAATTGCCCATTTTAAATTGAACTATTTCTCCTCCGTTAAGCACAGCATCCTTGTTCTCCGTCTTCAGAATTTCAGTTTTTGTATCCCTACATGTTTTCCATTCAAAACTTGAAGGTTAATTATGTATTATTTTAATCGTATGATTGAATTATGAAAGAGTGATCTTCATGCTCAGTGGCGTACGTAGGATTTATTGTCAGCGGTGTCAATATTTAAAGAAAAGAATAAATTGAACAAATTAGAGGGAAGAATGAATAATTTTTTGAACATTACGGTTTTAGGTTTAGCATTACTAATCTAGTTGAAATTTAGTTAAACTTATTTAGTGTCTAACGACTATTCAAAGTGGACGTTGGTTGATTGGTTTTGTTTGATGTTTTGGGGAAAGGGTCTAGGGTTCAAATCCAAAGAGCCATTTCGAGTCTTGCCAAGAGCTATCTTTTTTTAGCAATTAAACTTGGGTTTAATGCTACCTAACCGAGGCGTTTAACCAGCAAGCCATGGAGTACTTAGTGCTAAGCGATGTCATGTCATATATAATATATGTAGGTATATTCTAGTTCTTTCAGATTATATACACATATATATTGATTAAAACTTTCGATGAGGTAGTTTCTCCGCTCAGTCTCTCTTTTGTGTGTGCAACCAAAAAAAAAAAAACGATATAATATAAGCATGGAAGAAGCTAGAAAAAAGAAGAGGAGGAGGAGGAAAAGCGGACAATATCTTTCTAGAAATGCTTTCTAGACTTCAAATTATTAGCAAGCCCTGATTAAATTTTAAACAGGGGCGCAAAAAATGAATATTGCACTTCTCCCTGACCTTATTTAGAGCCTTCAAAATGGGCTTGGCCCACCCAACCCAACTCTTTATTTAAGTAGGGTTGGGTTAAGATTTCTTTGACCCATTTAGAAGTGAAGCTCAATAGCCTAGCCTCTCTTGGCCCGTCAGCCTCAAGGGTTGAGCTGCGGCCAGCCCTTGAAGCCAGAAAAGAATAATTAATTAATTTTTTTAAAAAATATGAGTAAATTAGACGAAAAGATTAAAAGTAATGAAAAAAAATGTACTTACTACTAAGTAGTAAATTAAAAACTGGAACTATACTTTTTAGTCTTAAAAACTATATTATGTTTAATTTTTTTTGTATGTGACTTGGATTTGCGACGAAAGAACCCACAGGGCAACGATGATTATTCGTTTCAACCTCAACCTGGTGGAGGATCAATTCTTGATAACACACAAATGCTATTCAATCCAGGAGGTAAGAAAAGGGGCTAGTCAATCTAATCATGGATTAGTCGATTGATCAACGGGCTTGTTAATCATGTCTTACTACCACAACTTCAATATGAATAGCAATATTAATCTTATTACTGTTTTGGCTATGGCAGCTGGTTCTAACCATTCGTGTAAGAGAAGAAGAGAAACTACCACCATCAGGTTCAATTTAAAATAGTTTCAACGGGTTTACAAGGTTGCACTGTGGAACAAATAAAGTAATTTATTTTGTTTCTGTAATAAGAGTTCGTGCAAGAACGGGGTGGTAGAGGATTTTATTTCAGGTTGCAAAAAAATTCTTGTTCAAATTGTACTGAAAATTACTTAAAGAATGCTATTTCGAAAGAATAAAAAAAACTTAAAGGGGTGGCCTATCCTGGCCCACACAACCCGCTTAGAGCTGGATTAGACTGTCATTTTACAGGCCTTTCGGTTGAAAGGGCTAGCCCATATAATTCTTTTGACCCTGTAGGACTGGATTGGGTTAGACTGGACCAGCCTGTTTTGACACCTCAACTTATTA
This sequence comes from Lycium ferocissimum, assembly GCF_029784015.1. Classification (NCBI taxonomy): domain Eukaryota; kingdom Viridiplantae; phylum Streptophyta; class Magnoliopsida; order Solanales; family Solanaceae; genus Lycium; species Lycium ferocissimum. Next base: position 39,780,811 of record NC_081343.1, read on the forward strand.
GGCCAGTAAGGGCTATCAAATGTTTTTTTTTTCTGGGTTGCTAATTGAAATAAAGTCAGTCGTTGCAAAACATTCTTTTAATGGACACAACTTAAAAATGACCACTTGGTATCATTTTTTTTTAACCTAAAAAAAATAAGGGGGGTTGGGGGGGAAGGGGGGGGGGGTGTTGGGTTTAATTGATAGGTTGAATGGGAAATGGAGGGAAAAGAAGTGGAGGGAAAAATGAGTTGTTCCCTCTTGCTTTATGAAATAAGCATTTGTCCTCATAGGTGGTGGAAAGAAAAGTTCTCTCTTAAAAGTAGAAGCACTCCTTCGTGTTGCTAAAGGGTCAAGAAGAGGGTCTCCCCGCGCGTCGTAAATCGCTCGAACCGGATTTGGATTTGGATTTGGATTTGGTCAAATGATCTGATTGATTGATAATCTTTTTGGACCAAATTTCCTTTAATTATTTAATTAATTATTATTTAATTAATTAATTAAAGATCCTGACCCGCGACCCGACCCGTTTTCTTTCTTTCCCGAATTAATTTAAAACATTTCCCTCTGTTTTTTCAACGGAATTTTTCTGAAAGGTTGCAAACTTTTCTGAAAAGTTGCAAACCTTTTCCCAAACAACCTATATATTTCTGTTGATCCTCAGAATTTTTCCTTACGAAAATTTTCTGATATTCATCTTCTTCCTTCTCTGCACTTCTTAAAAACTCTCGTGTGATATACTACCTTCGAGTGGTTCGTAGTCACCAGAATTTGTTGTACCGCTATTTTGGTGAGTAAATCGTTCTATCCTGGGAGGAAAGATTCCAAAACCTCGGGTACATTGAGGGGAATAATTTCCTTAAGGACTGCTGTGAATTTAGTGGGCTCGATTTGGTTTTCCATATCTTTGTTCATATTATTTTTTCGAGTTTCGTTAATTTCATTTTCTACGATTTTGCGAAGCGGACAAATTCGTTTTTACGTTTCAGGAATTAGTCTAACTTACTGGTTCAAAGTATTCTTTGCAATACAGATTTAATAACAATCTTAAGGAAATTAGTGCTTATATATTTTAATCTGTATTCTGTTTTGGAGACTAAAACCTTCTGGTTTTCTACTCCGTTGGAATTTTTCTAGTCCAACTTGAAGAACATAAAAACTTCGTTGGATTATTAAAGTTCATAACAGTGACGCGATTTGAAGAACATAAAAACTTCATCGTGAAACAGATTCTGGAAAAAGGAAAAAAAATTATATATATATATATATATATATATCTTATACGTGCTTGTTTTGTTTCATTTGCCATTTATTAAACGTTTGTCAATTATTGACGGTGAAGAATGGAAACAGAAAGTGATGTTAATGCTCACAATGGGCTAATTTGTCGGTGCGATTTGGTACTACGTTGGTACTAACTTGTTGGCGTGATTGTTGGGCGACAAATGTTGCATCGTCAAGCCGTCCAAGCTTTGCACACGCGATGGCACCGGCAGAGAAACCGGGAAGTTTTACGGTATCAACTTCAAAGGATGGCAAGAAAGAATGTTCTTCGTGACTACTCTAGGCATGCGAAGTTCACAAATGAAAATCCTCACCCTTTCTTGAAGAAGGAATGCGAAACCGGCGTTTTATGATTGCGAGGCTTGGAAGCATACGAGATTTTTTTTTGTGCAAAGGATACATCCTTAGTGCACTAGATGATGATACGTATAATGTCTACGGTTCTGCAAAACTTCAAAAGAATTATGGCTTGCACTCGAAAAGAAGTATAAAGGCGAAGATGCATGCTTGAAAAAATTCGTGGTTGCCAAGTTTCTTGACTATAAGATGACGGACGGAAAGCTACATTTGGAACCCAAGTTCAAGAACTCCAAGTCCTTATCCATGACCTTATTCTTTGAAGGTATGGTGATCGACGAGGCATTTCAAGTGGTGCTTTGTGATTGAGAAGTTGCCTCTGGAGAGACATGGAGAGACTTCAAGAACTATACTAAAACACAAGCGTAAGGAAAATGTTGGAAGATCTTGTCATTCGCTTGAAGATTGAGGAAGATAATAAAATTGCTGAAAAGAAGTCACGTGGAAATTCAATGATTATGGGAGCGAACATCGTTGAAGAAGCTGCTCCAAAGAATAAGAAAAGGAAGAAACCTTTTGGAAAGAGTAAGGAGCAAAACAAGAAAAATTCAAGGGCAATTGCTATAATTGTGGGAAGGCAAGCCCAAAGCCCCAGTTGTCGTCTCGAAAAAGGACAAGGGAAAGGGACAAGCCAATATGGTGGAGAAGAATGATGACATGGATGATACGTGTGCAATGCTATCGGAGTGCAATTTGGTTGGAAACCCAAAGGAGTGGTGGCTTGATTCGGTGCTACTCGACATGTTTGCGCTTTGTAAAAGAAGCATTTGCAACCTATGCTCCCCGGACCCAAAGAGGAGGCTGTTTATGGGAAATACGCAACGACGAGGTTGAAGGATATGGGAAGATACTTCTGAAGATGACTTCCGGCAAGGTGCTGACTCTCAACAATGTTCTGCACCTTCCAACAATTAGGAAGAATTTAGTTTCAGCCGAACTACTCGTCAAAAACGGGTTTAAGTGCGTCTTTGGTTAATGAGAAAATTGTAATAAGAAAGAATGATACGTTCATAGGAAAGGGCTACCTCACCGAGGGCCTTTTCAAGCTCAATGTAATGGCTGTTGACAGTATTAATAAGAATTCAGCTTCGTCTTACTTATTGGAGTCAAATGATTTATGGCATGTTTGTTTAGGACATGTCAACTACAAATCCTTGCGAAAATTGATTAATTTAGAAGTATTGCCTAAATTCGAGTGTAATAAATCAAAATGTGAAATCTGTGTTGAATCTAAGTTTGTTAAACATCCATATAAGTCTATTGATAGGAGTTCAAATCCTTTAGACTTAATCCCACGTATATATGTGATATGAAGTCAATACCATCACGCGGTGGGAAAAAGTATTTTATAACTTTTATTGACGATTGCACTCGATATTGTTATGTGTATTTGCTTAATAGTAAGGATGAAGCAATTGATGCATTTAAGCAATATAAGAACGAAGTGGAAAATCAATTGAATAAAAAGATAAAAATGATTAGAAGTGATAGGGATGGAGAATACGAATCTCCTTTTGCAGAGATATATTTAGAATATGGAATCATTCATCAAACTACTGCCCCCTACACACACAATCAAATGGAATTGCGAAAATGAAAAACCGAACATTAAAGGAAATGATGAATGCTTTATTAATAAGTTCCGGTTTACCGCAGAACTTGTGGGGGGAAGCTATCCTTACAGCTAATCGAATACTCAACAGAGTGCCCCACAGCGAAACACAATCTATTCCATATGAACTATGGAAAGGAAGAAAACCCAACTTGAAATATTTCAAAGTGTGGGGGTGTTTAGCAAAGGTCCAAGTTCCTTTGCCCAAAAGGGTAAAAATCGGACCAAAAACTGTGGATTGTGTTTTTATTGGCTATGCTACAAACAACAAAGCTTGTCGGTTTTTGGTTCACAAATCGGACAATCCGAAATTCATGTTAATACGGTAATCGAATCGGATAATCTTGAATTCTTTGAAAACATTTATCCGTATAAAAAACTGAATGTAGTCGTCAAGTGAAAGATCTAAACGGCCGCAAGAAGAACCAAAGGAAAGTAAACCAAGTGAAGAGGATCTAAGGCGTAGCAAACGTCAAAGGATATCTACTTCCTTTGGACGCATTTTGTGACATTCTTGCTTGAAAATGAGCCTCAAACATTTAAAGCAGCAATGTCTTCTTCTGATTCAGCATTTTGGAAAGAGGCAGTCAATAGTGAGATTGAATCAATTTTGAACAACCATACATGGGAATTGGTTGATCTTCCTCCTAGAATAAACCTTTATGATCAAAATGGATTTTTAAAAGGAAAATGAAAGCTGATGGCACTATTGACAAATATAAGGCAAGACTTGTGGTCAAAGGTTATAGACAAAAAGAAGGTCTTGATTACTTTGACACATATTCACTGGTAACAAGGATAACATCTATTCGGGTGTTAGTGGCAGCTGCGGTAGTATATGGTCTTGAAATCCATCAAATGGATGTCAAGATAGCTTTCTTAAATGGAGAATTGGAGGAAGAAATTTACATGGAACAACTTTGAGGGTTTTGTGGTTCCTAGGTAAAGAAAGGAAAGTGTGCAAACTTGTTAAGTCACTTTATGGACTTAAACAAGCACCCAAACAATGGCATGCGAAATTTGACCAAACAATGTTGGCAAATGGATTTAAGATTAATGAGTGTGACAAATGTGTTTACATTAAAAATACTTCAAATCATGAAGTCATTGTTTGTTTATATGTTGATGACATGTTGATAATGAGTAGAGATATTGCCGATGTAAATGCTACGAAGCGTATGCTCGCTAGCAAATTTGACATGAAAGACTTAGGGGTTGCTGATTTGATCTTAGGAATTAGGATCCATAAAACTCCACAAGGTCTAGCATTATCACAGTCACATTATATTGAAAAGGTACTTGATAAGTTCAAGTATTTAAATTTCAATGTTGCAAAGACTCCAATTGATGTAAGTTTTGCACTTCAAAAGAATGAAGGTGAAAGTGACTCACAATTGGACTATGCACGAGTTTTGGGAAGTTTGATGTATATTATGAATTGTACACGACCAGATATAGCATGTGCTATTAGCAAGCTGAGTCGATTCACGAGTAATCCCAATCAAACTCATTGGATGGCAATGAAACGAGTCTTGGGGTATTTGAAACACACCCAAAACTATGCTTTGCATTATAATAAATATCCTGAGTAATTGAGGGATATAGCGATGCAAACTGGATCACCAGATCATCTGAAGTTAAATCCACGAGTGGATATGTTTTCACCGTTGGTGGAGGAGCAGTGTCACGACCCAACTCCGTAGGCCGCGACACGTGCCCTAGCTGGGCACTCATACGTACCTTAACCTAAATTAGCAAAATATTACAAATAAGCAGAAATACTAATCCAACGAGTCCGGTGGGCATGACGCGCGAGGCCGATAAGGCCGTCACAAAACATAGATAAGCCATAATCGTACGCAACACTCACGAGCATATACAGAACCCACACTACATGTCTACAGACCTCTACAGAACAAAACATAGCCATATGACGGGACAGGGCCCCGCCGTACCCAGAACGAATACGTACATATGTAGCAGAAAATTTCATATCAAAATGTGGGCTCCGGACAAAGGAGCACTCCCACAGCTGAGCAGATAACCTAAGCAGCGGCTCCACAAATCAGTCGTACGTACGCGCACGACGAAACGCGACCCCGAAGAAAGGGGTCGGTACGGAAAATGTCTTGAATATGTAAAGCGAGAGAACGTAATAAATAAAATCAAAATCGAACAGAACGTGCGGAGGAGGCATAAGATACATAGGGGATCAAAATACATACCAGAAATATCATGAGTAATGCATGCAGAAAACATATGCAAAGCCGGCCCCGCTATGGGACTCGGTGAACAGAACAGAGGCGCTCCCTTCGGTCCCGCGCCAACACACAGCATACTTCAGAGTAAGAAATATCTCCGAACAAATCATAACATACCAAGTGGCCACATCAGATCACATAATCAGATATCAGAATAAGCGTACATGGCACATCATACACCACAACCCATGTACGTATATACCTGCCCCCTCACACCGGGACGCGGCGAACAATGCAGAGACATACGCTTGAGAACATATCCTGGCCCGGGCTCAGTGTGGGAAACATTGAGGCATCCACGAGTGGAGTAGTGAGAAACTAATGCAGTAAAAATAACATTTACATATCCAGAGACTCGATGAGGCGGATCAAATGGCAAATCAAATTAGTGAAATCGGACGGAGTCATAGTACGTACCTTTCGGACATCACGGTGGATTATGTCAGAACAGAACGTTCAGAGCCAAAGTACATGTCAAAACGTTTCATAGGACTTAATGGAATATTTAAAACGATTTTTGTTTAGTAGCTAAAACATTCCTTAAAGCCGCTCGAAGACAAATCGTAAATACAAAAGAGTAAATCGGAAATAGGGGCCCACCTCGGTTCGTTGAGGTGGCGGACATAAATTTCAATCATTGGACTCCATAAAGTTATTTAAGAAAGTTCCAAAGCGGTTCGGATTCATTTGCAAAAGATACGAAGGTTGAAGCATTCTTAAATCCCAAAGAAAGCATTATGATTCAATTATCTTTGAATGAATAGTACTAAAAATCAAACTCAAATTTCTAAGAGCGAGAATTATCCCGAAGGTTTTTTCGGCCTAGTAGGTCTAGGACGTGCCAAACAAAGAATAGGTGTAGCTTTACATACCTTTCTGCTCTTCACGATCGCCAAAGATCAAATCCCATTTCGTCGAAAATACGCAAATGGTCATTCTTACCGATTACTATTCATGCAAATGGACATTTCAATCTTTGGTTTCTATTTGGCTACCGAAATTTCGGCAAAGCACTTCCCCTATAAACATGACACCCCGAGAATTGAACTCGGCTCAAAACAATCAACAACAACCCAACAACAACATCAACAATCACAATACAACTCAATATAACATAACTAGTCCACTTCCCAACATAATACAATAACTTTCATTCCAACTTCACAATTTCAAGTCAACATCAATATTTCCATACATACATACTAATTTGAAATCATTTACACACAAGCCGAGAATATTTCAAACCTTACATCCAATATTCAATAATTCCATAATCGATCCAAAATCCTTAAATACACAACCAACTCATCCCAACACACTTCCTACACACTAATTCATTTCCAACAACAATAATCTACACTCCAACAACCTCATTATCTTAATATCATAAAATCACATTAATACGACGCAATTCTCTACATCTTATTTTCATGCAATCTTAACTCATACATGCTTCCTTTACTTTGCGACGATCATGACGACGCAACTAACACATTAAACAAAATAAATCCAACATGTTTCTTTCTACCATGTACCACACGGCCATAGGCCAATTTTCCACCTTATCAAATTTTTGTCCATCTTTCACTTCCAATACAAATTCCACAATCACCATAACTAAAATACAACATAATATTCAATTCATCTCAACCATACAACATAGCTTCATACACGGCCATGCATACCTATCTAAATACCATACAAACTTCCATATTTCCATGTATTCAACTCATTTACATATTCCACAACACAAACAAACCTTCAAAACATAATTAGAAAAGATGAATTCTTACCTTTTTCTTCAATCTTCTTCACTTGTCCAAAGTGTTGAATCGATAAAACCAACGACTTATCTTCCGAAATAATTGCACCACGTTGTAGAGGGACCTTGAATTAGTAGGAATATAGCAAGAAAATAATTTTTGGGAAGAGATTTCATGGGGTTGAAATTTGAGGGGCATGGCCGAATGCCATCCCCTTTCTCTTGCTCTTGTTCTTCTTTTTTTTTCCTTTTGTTTCTTGAATTTTCTTGAACCTCACCTCTTATATAATAAATGGTTGTTGTCACATGCTAGCTCACATGACTAGCTTAATGGATTTGGGCCAAGACCATAGCTTGGCCGGCCACTCTTGTCCCTTGGGCCAACTTGTTCTTATTTTTTTTTTGTCAATTTTCCAAGCCCAATTTCCTTAGCCCATACTTTGGTAATTCATGAAACTATTTTTCGACATTCCAATTTTGCCCTTAGTCTTTTCCGATATTTCCGCGTCTAAATTTTCATAACCAACTTATGAACCAAACAAAATCAATACATTACAATGTCCTTAACCTTCCTTAATATTTTCGCGTCAATATTTTCCTTAAACATCCCATGCACACTAAGTAGAATCCAATTAAAACCTTAATTCCTACCATTCCGACCTGTTTCCAATTTTTCCGAAGACGTACAAAATGCGAGGTGTAACATCCTCCCCCCTTTAGAACATTCGTCCTCGAATGTTCAACTGACCTTATGGGGCTTCATAGCACTTCGGGGAGGGTTCTATCTTTCCGCACACATACTTAAGCTTGATCGGAACACTTACAAGAGCCTTCATCTTTTAACTTCCTCTGTCATTCTCCGCCACCCCCTTATTAGGGCTGTTCGGGGTCTCCAACCGGGTGTACGGCGAACGGAATCCGCGTCGGAGTCAGAGGATCAAACGGACGTCGGACGAGGTCGTATCCGGAATCAGAAGCACGAAGGTACAACGGACAGAATCATGTTCCGACGATTGTCTTGAGCAAACTCAAAATCGAAGCCAGACGTACAGAAGCACATTGAGCATTCCCATAATCAGAATTAGGCGTACCGGCACGTATACCAGACAGATTCATAGTCGAGGTCAGACGTGCAGACGTATGTCGGACAAATTCATAATCGGAGTCAATCGCACAGAGATGTATCAGACGGATTTGCAGTCGGAGTCGGAAGTATAGAGGTATAATAGACAGAGTTCATCGAGGTCGGGGAGCGCAGAAATTTGGCATACAGAGTCGCGATCAGGGTTAAGCTACTTTTACTACTACCTTAGGGACCTACGGAAATTTCCTTGTCTTGTTATACTCCTCGCTTGATTACAAACTTACTTTCCTCATTGTTACACCATGATTTCCTACCTTGCCTGTCAACTCCTTCGAAGGTTTCACTTAATCATATTCCTTGTCCTTAATTCCTTCCAATACTTCAATTCCCAACCTTAATCCATAGTGGAAAGAGTAGCAACTTATCTTACAACACCTGTACCATATCTTTCCTTGTTACTCGAACTTCAATGTCTTTATCCGATTACCGGCTTCCCACACCGTAGCACCGGTGGCTGGGAATTACTTACCTACCGATACAATTGTATGCAGAATATCGTACGCTTTCACACACACCTACGTGATTATTATCGACTATCCCACAAAATAATTCCAACGTTGTTCAAGCCTATACAAATCCCGAGGCTATACTGTACTTTCTTTCTCTTCACCCCTTATGTTCCGTTTCGTAATGCCTTCCGTTAGTGGCAACTTTTTGTCGTTAGGACTCGCCTTTCGACCAACATAATCACCGGAAAAAGTCATACATATATACACACATACATATATACACACTCATTATCATTCTACTTATAAACATTTACACAATCGCTACTTAAATTTACCTTGATTTACCTTGATTTCCAAGCGATATTGCGCTTTCTTTCTTTTTCCTCATTAATCTGCTCCGGTCTGCGCGACTTCTGTAAGGGTGCTATCTGCTTCACAGACTCCCGTTTCCTTTAGGTTACCCCAAACTTCCATTTATCCCCTTAAATTCCAAGTTTGTAAAATTTTCCACTTACTTCCCAGGGGGGTCACCCATCCTAAAATTGCTCCTCCCCTGAGCACGCTTAACTTCGCAACTTCGACAGATTCGAGTCCTTTAATGTCGGTACAATTACATCCGTTTCCACACACGATCTTTTTATTACATAATACGAGGCCTTACGGATCCCGAGGCATATTCACAACACGTCCTTTCTTGTACAATTACTATTTTACCCTTCTTGACCTTCGTAGTCACCTTTGCAATTTCTTATTACTCGAAATCCGTACGCCGTTAAATACCCATAATACCGTACGAGAATATACGAGCTCGTATTCCATTCTAACCATCGAATCTTCTATTTCGGGTAACGGAATAAATATATTCGGACTTACCGTGTGACCGTTCCCGTCACCACTTACCATTTTCCGCCGTATGTAAAGCTTCACGCAAGGAATTTTATTTCCTATGACTTGGCTCTATCGCACGATCTAAGACGGAAAGAAGGTCAACAATTCCTAGATGCCGGTAGCCTCACGTTTATAAATGTGGCGCGCTTCACACCATAAACGGGACTACTAGACACGGTGCGTAGACATTCCGAGGACCTAACCGCTGCGATACCACTTTTGTCACGACCCAACTCCGTAGGCCGCGACACGTGCCCTAGTTGGGCACTCGTACGTACCTTAACCTAAATTAGCAAAATATTACAAATAAGCGAAATAATAATTTAACGGGAGTCGGCGGGCATGACGCACGAAGGCCGATAAGGCCGTCACAAAACATAGATAAGCCATAATCGTACGCAACACTCACGAGCATATACGAACCCACACTACATGTCTACGGACCTCTACGAGAACAAAACATAGCCATATGACGGGACGGGCCCCGCCGTACCCCGAATAAACACATACATATGTAGCGAAAATTTCATATCAAAATACGGGCTCCGGACAAAGGAGCACTCCACAGTGACGTAGATAACCTAAGCGAGCGGCTCCACAAATCGATCGTAAATGCGTGCGCGCGGCACGAAACGCGACCCCCCGAAGAAAGGGGTCGGTACGGAAAATGTACCGAATATGTAAAGCGAGAGAACGTAATAAATAAAATCAAAATCGAACGAACGTGCGGAGGAGGCATAAGATACATAGGGGATCAAAATACATACCAGAAATATCATGAGTAATGCATGCAGAAAACATATGCAAAGCCGGCCCCGCTATGGGACTCGGTGAACGAAGAACGGGCGCTCCTTCGGTCCCGCGCCAACACAGCATACTTCAGAGTAAGAAATATCTCCGAACAAATCATAACATACCAAGTGGCCACATCAGATCACATAATCAGATATCAGAATAAGCGTACATGGCACATCATACACCACAACCCATGTACGTATATACGCCCCCCTCACACCGGGACGCGGCGAACAATGCGGAGACATACGCTTGAGAACATATCCGGCCGGGCTCGGTGTGGGAAACATTGAGGCATCCACGAGTGGAGTAGTGAGAAACTAATGCGATAAAAATAACATTTACATATCCAGAGACTCGATGAGGCGGATCAAATGGCAAATCAAATTAGTGAAATCGGACGGAGTCATAGTACGTACCTTTCGGACATCACGGTGGATTATGTCAGAACAGAACGTTCAGAGCCAAAGTACATGTCAAAACGTTTCATAGGACTTAATGGAATATTTAAAACGATTTTTGTTTAGTAGCTAAAACATTCCTTAAAGCCGCTCGAAGACAAATCGTAAATACAAAAGAGTAAATCGGAAATAGGGGGCCCACCTCGGTTCGTTGAGGTGGCGGACATAAATTTCAATCATTGGACTCCATAAAGTTATTTAAGAAAGTTCCAAAGCGGTTCGGATTCATTTGCAAAAGATACGAAGGTTGAAGCATTCTTAAATCCCAAAGAAAGCATTATGATTCAATTATACTGAATGAATAGTACTAAAAATCAAACTCAAATTTCTAAGAGCAGAATTATCCCCGAAGGTCTGTTTTCGGCCTAGTAGGTCTAGGACGTGCCAAACAAAGAATAGGTGTAGCTTTACATACCTTTCCTGCTCTTCACGATCGCCAAAGATCAAATCCCATTTCGTCGAAAATCTGCAAATGGTCATTCTTACCAGTTACTATTCATGCAAATGGACATTTCAATCTTTGGTTTCTATTTGGCTACCGAAATTTCGGCAGCACTTCCCCTATAAACATGACACCCCGAGAATTGAACTCGGCTCAAAACAATCAACAACAACCCAACAACAACATCAACAATCACAATACAACTCAATATAACATAACTAGTCCACTTCCCAACATAATACAATAACTTTCATTCCAACTTCACGATTTCAAGTCAACATCAATATTTCCATACATACATACTAATTTGAAATCATTTACACACAAGCCGAGAATATTTCAAACCTTACATCCAATATTCAATAATTCCATAATCGATCCAAAATCCTTAAATACACAACCAACTCATCCCAACACACTTCCTACACACTAATTCATTTCCAACAACAATAATCTACACTCCAACAACCTCATTATCTTAATATCATAAAATCACATTAATACGACGCAATTCTCTACATCTTATTTTCATGCAATCTTAACTCATACATGCTTCCTTTACTTTGCGACGATCATGACGACGCAACTAACACATTAAACAAAATAAATCCAACATGTTTCTTCCTACCATGTACCACACGGCCATAGGCCAATTTTCCACCTTATCAAATTTTTGTCCATCTTTCACTTCCAATACAAATTCCACAATCACCATAACTAAAATACAACATAATATTCAATTCATCTCAACCATACAACATAGCTTCATACACGGCCATGCATACCTATCTAAATACCATACAAACTTCCATATTTCCATGTATTCAACTCATTTACATATTCCACAACACAAACAAACCTTCAAAACATAATTAGAAAAGATGAATTCTTACCTTTTTCTTCAATCTTCTTCACTTGTCCAAAGTGTTGAATCGATAAAACCAACGACTTATCTTCCGAAATAATTGCACCACGTTGTAGAGGGACCTTGAATTAGTAGGAATATAGCAAGAAAATAATTTTTGGGAAGAGATTTCATGGGGTTGAAATTTGAGGGGCATGGCCGAATGCCATCCCCTTTCTCTTGCTCTTGTTCTTCTTTTTTTTTTCCTTTTGTTTCTTGAATTTTCTTGAACCTCACCTCTTATATAATAAATGGTTGTTGTCACATGCTAGCTCACATGACTAGCTTAATGGATTTGGGCCAAGACCATAGCTGGGCCGGCCACTCTTGTCCCTTGGGCCAACTTGTTCTTATTTTTTTTTGTCAATTTTCCAAGCCCAATTTCCTTAGCCCATACTTTGGTAATTCATGAAACTATTTTTCGACATTCCAATTTTGCCCTTAGTCTTTTCCGATATTTCCACGTCTAAATTTTCATAACCAACTTATGAACCAAACAAAATCAATACATTACAATGTCCTTAACCTTCCTAAATATTTTCGCGTCAATATTTTCCTTAAACATCCCATGCACACTAAGTAGAATCAATTAAAACCTTAATTCCTACCATTCCGACTGTTTCCAATTTTTCCGAAGACGTACAAAATGACTCGGGTTGCAATATCTCAAATAGCTCACCCAAACGCCTTTGACGAATGCCTCGAAACGGTCGTGAGACTCCGAACATCGCCGAAAATAACTCTACACTCCAGAAGGAGTGAAGAGTAGTATGAGCACAACACAAGGCTCGTAGGTATCATAGGCCGACAATGGTTAGTTCACGCATATAAACAAGAAGCAACTAACAAGTAAGCAGATAAGTAATCAAACACAGTCACACATCTAGCACATGAGAAAGTCTTGCATTAACGATAGTCACAAGGGATCTCAATATCTCAGATTATAAGCCTAGGGAGAATTCTATAAACCTCGATTCCATCCAGCCTTTAAAATAAATACTCACAAACAACAACTCAGTAATTCACAAATCAAGAATCAATCAGAGAATGTGCCATGCAATGACATGAATGACCATTCAAATGGAGTGCTATGCAATGCAATGTCGTGCTATGTAAATGTTATGCAATGCAATAGTCACCTCTCACACTCCACTCCCGTACACACATGCTATGGCAATGCCTCATAGTCATGACCCATGGGGGACCCGCGAAGTCCATGTACCACTCGCTCCGGAATATAACCTCGGATCACGAGCACACTCTCACGATCCCGGCAAAGACCTCGGGCATCGAACACTCCATCGTTCCCGGCAAGAAACCTCGGGCAACAAACACTCACAATCTCCGGCAGAAACCTCGAGTCCTCTCTGTCACTCTCAATCTCCCC
>NC_081343.1:39794635-39852270 GCF_029784015.1 Lycium ferocissimum
TTAGGCTCATCATCATCATTGTCATATTCATAACGCATCTCTTGTCTTTATTTCACAGAAGCCTTTATTAATCATAGACTTCATAGTTTCCGAAATATAAAAGAGTCATAGAAAGATAAGGAAGTCATATTGCAGATCATGCCTTAGGAGAAAGAAGTTGGACTAGCCTTACATACCTCACAGGTCTCTCTAACTTTATCAATTAAGCGCTTTCCTCCAATGTTCACGATTCTACCTTCAAGAGAGTTCGTACTAAGATTAGATAATCGGAAACATACTTAAGCTTAAGCTAAAGCTAACGAAAATTGGGCAAAGATTTTTATTTCTACAACTTCCTCCATATGATATAACAACTTCCAAACATCAACAACACATCCACAATATCATAATCAATGCTTCATTAAGTTAATCATTATTCACACTCGATTCCCTCTCAAGGTCATCCATAACCATGGCCATAACACAACACCACATTCATCCTCATATAATGCTTCTCCAATATCCTTAATATCATTTATAACAAGATTATACCTGCTTCTAGACCAAGAATTATGGTTCATGTCAAACTACTATTCAAGAACAAAGATTATTTCACAATCAGCCTCTATATTCCTACTTCCTTCCATAATCTAAGTCTTTCAACCCTTCAATATTCTAAATAACATGAATGATCATAAAAATCACCTTTGATCAAGCATGGGAAACGGGTTTTGGATAGAAATGCTTCACTTCAAGAAAACCCTAGTTCTTCTTCCAAAGAAATTTTGACTTCTAGCAACTCCAAAAGAGCTTCCTTACACTTGATTTCGATTAATAATGTTGGATCCCGAGTTGCCTTGGATTTATGCTAGTGAAATACGAGAACCTTGCAGGTCCAGGTTTTATAGCTGAAAATAACGAAAATTAAGTGGGAACATGTATTTATACTTGGAAATTATTCGGCCCGTCGGGACTTATACGGACCCTATACGGCCCGTATAAGTGTCTGTATTTCACCATCAGGGAAAACATCTTTTCTGTTGGGTTATACGGACCGTATAAGTGGTCATATAACTCCACTAGTCTGAAATTATTTCCGTCGTTTCATTTGATCTCAATCCTTATGGAACCTTCTTAGCACTTGTTTAGCACTTCATTAACAACCTAGGGAGCGTTATAACTTTTCCTCAAGACATCATTAAATCAACATTAGCTCGGTACTTTCAAACCTCTTTCAAGACTCGATTTATACTTGGCATTCTTCAACGAGCTTTCTTCTCTTGCCTCAAACGTCTTTGGAATCTTAATTATAACCGTTAAGTAACCTTTCTTACTTGTAGGGACATCGCATACATCTCACCCTGCATTAGTCTATCCACCACACGACGACATGAAATTTTTCGAGGTGTAACACGTATATCGAGCGACGAGCTCCTTTCTACAATGATTCGGTCATCATCTCCTCTATTTCTCCTCCAACCCTAAACTTAATAACCAAAACAACAAGAAGAGCCATCAATAACAAGTCAAACTATACTTCAAGGGTCCTAACCACAACCAATTCAATATACATAATATACCAACTATACTACTTAATTTTCCTGTTTCATAAACATGGAGAACATCAACCACAACAATCACAATAACACATTCCAAATCACCCCTCATAATTTCCTGCCAAATCATAGACCAAGAACAACACAAATCAGTCCACAACACCTATAACAAATCCAATATAATTTCTAGCTTTCTTTGTACAATTTCTTCATCCAACACGTTAATCAAAGCCTAAACAAACTTAATTACATGTAGAAGAGATGAAATCTTACCTTAAATAAGCAAGGACAGCCCCAACTCCAAATTACTTCACCATAAAGGAACTCCAACTTCGCCACAAGAAAGACCAACTCAACTCTAGCAAAGTTTCCTTAACTTCTTGGAGTGTGAATCACCTTGATTCACCTTGGATTTAACCTAATCTAGTAATGGAACTTAGGGAGAGGGTTAGGGAGTGTTTTGGGTCTGTAAATGATGAGAAATGAAATCACAAAGTGATCCACGAATTAAATAAGCAAAACTAAAATTAAATCGCCACAATGTACGGTCAATTGTACGGGCCGTATGTTGGACCATACTTGGTCTAGGAAATATTCAAGATTCTGCTTAAGACATACGGTGGAGGGCCCGAGAAATACGGGCCGTATCCCATTTGTACAGCCCGTACAAGGTTGTCCAAAACTCGATTTTCGTCGAAACATATTCTCTTCGATTCGTTTAGCCTCTAAACCCTTCAATATAGCCTCAAACCCTCCGATACTTGTTTTAAACTCTCGTATACTTAGCATTAGCATGACTAGTCTCTCATAGCTTCAAGGATAGTCTCATTTTCCATGTCTACGTCGATTAACTTATAGCAAAATTCGACGTACAAAAGTACAAGGTGTAACAAATCTCACGGGGAATTTTCATAACTAGTAACCTGAAAACAGAACTATTTAAAAAGGACCTAGGAACATAACAATATAAATTCAGTACCATTGTTTTCACTAAAAAGTGTTGTCTCACTTCTATTTGGTCTAATAGCATTTGAGCATATCGTAAATATAAAATAAACTAGTTAACATTTATACTTTTTTTTGGTTAAATAACATTTATATTATCTGCTTGGTTGAAAATAAATTTCAAAAAATTAGAAAAGTTAAAAGAAAAAAGGTTTTAGAACACTTAAAGTCTTAAACGTAACGCCATTGTATCTGGCCATGAATATAAACGTGCAATTGTACCTACTTCAACTCCACTAAAAGTCCCCAACGATTTGCCAGTCAACTTATTTATTAGTTCACGATTTGTTGTTTCTATTTTTCCCTTTGCTTTAATCTAAAGAATATCACATGCGCGCCTCATGGTTTTAAAGCCTTCTTTAAACATCACGTATTGCACATCAAATCTCGAGCCAAAAGCTCTACCTCATTTGTCAATGGGAGAGATCGGTTTTATGAAATAGTATGACTCATTGCAAATGTGCTTGTAATTATATGGTTATTTTTACGAATGATTGATAAAAAATCGCGCAGAGATCGACAAATAAAATACGAAAACACTTTGTAAGATCAGCTGCAAGTAGTTGAAGAGCTATTTGGATCTTATGCAATGTAATGCTTAATTATCAAGTTGTACGTGCTCGCACCAGACCAAAAAAAAAAAACAAGGAATACGTTTCTAATTATCGAAATCGAATAAAGTAATTAGTTAGAAACTGCTCTGATTTATGTTATTGGGATCTTACTATTTAACTAGTTATATTCATGTTACTACTCTCTCATTTTTTAGTTTATTAACTCATGGAGTAATTATAAACAAATTCCACAATTATAACTTTTAAGTAACGTAAAAAGATATAAAAGTACAATACTAGTTGTAGAAAAGAAAACTAGGCCTCCCACCAACGTAAGTAACGGATCATTGTCTCTTTTGAACGTCCCCCGCCAATCCCTCTGCTCATGCCAACACCTCACTTCACTATTCTTATAAATATAACCACTCTTTTTCTTTATCACACTCATATATTATTTCTTTCCTCTCTCTCTGGGTAAAAATACTTAGCTAGTACAATGGCTTCTGCTGCTTTGAAAGATGAACTAGATATCGTGATACCAACAATAAGAAACTTGGATTTCTTGGAAATGTGGAGGCCTTTCTTTGAACCATACCATCTTATCATCGTTCAAGATGGTGATCCTTCAAAGACCATTAAGGTCCCTGATGGCTTTGATTATGAACTATACAATCGCAATGATATTAACAAGATCTTGGGTCCTAGGTCCTCTTGCATTTCCTTCAAGGACTCTGCTTGCCGCTGCTTCGGTTACATGGTGTCCAAGAAGAAGTATATCTACACCATTGATGATGATTGCTTTGTAAGCTCTTTTTCCACCTTCCATTCTCTCTCATTCTAGCATGTATTTTTTTATTTCTCCGTGTGAAAGAACTTTTACACTATTCAAATCACTTAAAAGTTATAAAATAACAGTCAATAAAGTATGAGATTAGTTATAACCTAGAAAAAAAAATTATGATCGATACTATGGGTGTCGATCTATAAATTAGATCGAAGTTTTACATGTTCACTAGAATGTAATAATGCTTACATGGACAAATGCAAAAGGTGGATCTAGATCGAGTCCAGTAACGTATGCAAGATCTCGTGCATGTTATGTTGACCTATTATCGTTAACTCAAGTTGTCTATAATTTTAGGTCGACGGGAATTGTAAATGTTAATAAATCTTTACTTCATGCCTCAAATTGGTGTTCATTTTACATTAATTTAAAGCGATGCTAGTCAAATATATAAATGCATAGGTTTCATTAAAAATAGTTTAGGATATATACTTTCAGGGAAGCAGCGTAGGATGACACCCTTGGAGAAGGGTGTCTCCATAACTTATCAAATCATGTGCGTTCAATCAAACTTAATTATTACTTTTAGCTAAAAATATTCATACAAACGAAAAGAAATTAAATTAAAAGTACATATGTACGATAAGATTACACTTCTTCTGAATCTGCACTAATTACAAATCTTATGATGAATAGATATTAGTAATGCATCTTATTTGTGTTTTGGAAAAACTTGAAATTTTGCATAGGTTGCAAAGGACCCAAGTGGGCAAGACATCAACGCGCTGGAGCAGCACATAAAGAACCTTTT
The DNA here is from genome assembly GCF_029784015.1 of Lycium ferocissimum. Classification (NCBI taxonomy): domain Eukaryota; kingdom Viridiplantae; phylum Streptophyta; class Magnoliopsida; order Solanales; family Solanaceae; genus Lycium; species Lycium ferocissimum. Next base: position 39,799,325 of record NC_081343.1, read on the forward strand.
GTGCCCATCTACTCCCAATTTCTTCAACACTTTGTATGACCCTTTTAGGGATGGCGCTGATTTTGTGCGTGGATACCCTTTCAGCCTTAGGGAGGGCGTGCCGACAGCAGTGTCTCATGGCCTGTGGCTCAACATCCCTGATTATGATGCACCTACACAGCTCGTCAAGCCTCTCGAGAGGAACACCAGGTCCCTTTTTCACATTATCAGTGTAATTTAACTTATTATGCCACGTTAGCAATTATCTTCATCAATGCTAGCTGATCATAGAGATGTGGTTATAGTAATTAATTACAAGTGACCTGATTGTGTAAGTGTTTACGTTATCAGTTTAAAATTACCTAATTTAATAGCCTATAGGTGCAATATATAACATGTTATAATCTATTACAATACACTGAGTGGTGGTTTGATTGTTGGTTAGAAAGGGAATTATTCATTTATTAAAATCAGTATAGTTAACACCATGTCTAATAGCTTTTTTATTGCTTTGTATAAAATTCAGCACACCTCGTATGGTGTCTGGTTATCATTTTACAGTCCCATATAAATAAAATATGTATAAGTTATAAGTCAATTTATATTTATTTTATACGAGATAGAAGATGCAATAACTAATGTATGGATAAAAAATGCATAACTAACTAATGTATGGATAAATAATGCATAACTAACTAATGCGTCTAAACCCCACATAACTAATGCATAACTAACTAATGCGTCTAAACCCCACATAACTAATACATGCAAAACTCTAACTAGCAACCGAACGAGCCCTAGTAGTATAAATTCAGTATCAATAAAATAAACCCCAAAGACTCTTTACATATCCTTTTTGATTTTAGTTATGTACTCCGACAATATAAAAAAATATATACTATCAGGGTAGTTCTATTTGTAATAGCAAGTTAATTGGAGTATCATTTTTACTAGATTATCAGTTATAGTGTTTATTATAAGAATTTACTTGTAATAATTTTACAAGTAATGTAATTGAGTAAATATTTTAACATCGCTAATTTGTAAAACTTAATCAACTCTGCTTTCTCGTTTCTGTGATATGTAACAACTTAGATCCATCCAACTTAATCCCAGTTTTTAACTTGTGGTAAATATTGGTTGAACAGGTACGTTGATATGGTGTTGACAATCCCAAAGGGCACCCTTTTCCCAATGTGTGGTATGAATCTGGCATTTGACCGTGAGCTTATCGGCCCAGCAATGTACTTTGGACTCATGGGAGATGGCCAGCCCATTGGACGTTATGATGATATGTGGGCTGGTTGGTGCTGCAAGGTTTGTCATTGGGTCATTTTCACTTTTCTCCCTATTTTGTGCCGGTCTTTAAGATTTGCCCCTAATATTCCACGAGTTGTGCGATACACACTTGAAGAACTTTGTCCCTATTTTGTGCCGGTCTTTAATTTGCCCCTGATTATATTTTCGCACCATAATATCCCACGAGTTATGCCACACACACTTGAAGAACTTATGGCCTGCAAGACATCAGTTCAATTTTGAAGGTCAAAAATTAAAGACCAACCCATTTGAAGGGAAAATCGTGCAATTTCTTCTTTGTCATTTACTTTTACAATCTTAACGTTTTCAGTTAGGCGATTAGAAAAGAGATTCACCCGCCTGGTCATAACCATTTGTAGTCATCGTTGGTGTATGCTGAGTGTATAATAAGTATGCAATCGTCTATAATGTATACACACTAATTATACACAAATTATATAATGATTATACTGGCTAAAAACTAAAATCAAAAATATATTTTATTGTGTGCTTGTGGCTGCTATGCTATGTGAAAACCGCTTTACTTTTCAATTCTTCTATTTAGATGGTATAGTAATTTAGATTTCATTATATACATCAATAGTATATAAATATTTACATTATAATGTATTTAACATGTCGTAATAGGTAATCTGTCTTATTTTTTTAGGTTAATAATTTTACTTCTTATGGATGATTATATTTATAGTTATCATTTAGTGATCTGATAACGTTAAATTTCTTACATTGTCGGTATGCAAAGCTAAACTCTTAAGTGATTTTGAAAGAAAGTTTTATTTTATTGAACAATTTTCAGGTAATTTGTGATCACTTGGGATTGGGAATCAAGACTGGATTACCCTACATCTATCACAGCAAGGCTAGCAATCCCTTTGTGAACTTGAAGAAGGAATACCTTGGCATTTTCTGGCAAGAAGAAATCATTCCTTTCTTCCAGTCACATACTTTCTCCAAAGACTGTACTTCTGTGCAAAAGTGCTATGTGGAACTGTCTAAGCAGGTCAAAGAAAAGCTCGGTAAAGTAGACCCCTATTTTCTGAAGCTTGCAGATGCGATGGTCACGTGGATTGAAGCTTGGGATATGCTCAACCCTGCTAATAAAGACTCAGCTAAACTTCCTACTGGTTCTTCAAAATGAAATTTTCAATATCATTAATTGTGATTAAATGCGATTAGCAGATCACGTGTTATAATCAAATAATAGGCACCGACTAAGGTTTGGATTGTCTTCCCGTGAGCGTAGTGATATAAGCCTGCCTGGATGTTTACTTTGTAGTAATAATAGTTTTCTTTGAGTTTACTTATTTGATTTTCTCAATTGTATTACTTAGTTGATTTGTCAATTGTATCCTTCTCATACTTTATTTTTGTGGTCTAGGTTTAGCGATATTTCGACTTGTATGTTGATAATATCAATGGATGTAGTCCTCTTTTATTACGTTCTTGTAAAATGTAATGAACCATAATGTAAGTTTTCTACTCTGGTTATGTACACTTATATATGCTAATGGTGCATTTTCCCTGTGTCTTTGACTTAGATATGGGAATGAGGTTAAGACTGGTTTTACTTCCCTGTTGTTGCAGATTTATTGTTTTATTATATATGACGATAATTGTAATTTAAGAACAATCTTTGGTTCAAACTTACCTTTTCGCCAACAAATGGGTACTTTTGTTACATCATTCACAATTTTGTGAGTTTGTTGGCGTAAGTGACTAAGTGTATATTCAACGTATAATAAGTATATATCAAGTATATAATAAATATATATTAATTGTATAATCAATGCATATTGTCTACACGCTGATTTTACACAAATTATACTGACTAGAGTCTATAAAAATAACGACTAAGGTCATCTTTTTATATCGACCACTTTGACCTGTTGTATAGTGTGAAAATCTCTTTAAAGAATGTAGGTAAGTTTTCCCTTATACTGATAAGATTCATACAGAATTCAATTGTTTGCCGCTTGAGCTTTTGTAACTCGAGCTTAATCGTCTTTCAACTAAGCCAAATGTTTTTGGAGTTGCTCAAAGAGAGAATACTTTTCGGCTGGATCATTTCACCAGTTAAGAATACAAAATTAAACTCTTTCACCAGTTAAGATACAAAATTAACCTCCACCTATACTTTGAATGAGCAAAAAATTTTATGACAAGAAAGAAGTATATATTATGAAACTCACAAAATTATGAATGATGTAACAAAAGTACACATTTGTCGTTAAGTTTGTAAACGCATAGTCCTACGAATACAATACAACTAAACGTAAAGAATAAATTCTACGAAATTTCACCAAAATGGCAAAAGAAAAAAACAAATAGATCAAGGTTGCCAAAAGCAAATGTATTTTGCATTTGGAAACGACATCCTCGTGGAGTCTAACTACAGAAATATATTTTTACACGTCATTCTCCATTTAAAAAAAATTAAAATTTGTAATCTTGAAAATAAATTAAGTACTCATACAAATTCATCCCTTTCCTATGGATTTCTGCAATTCTAATTTTTTTTAAAATACATACACTTGTTCCACGTATCATATTCTTTCTTTGATTTGTTTTAATCTTTTAAGTCTCGTTATTTAGAGAGAAACATTCTTTTTGGTTTACTATAACTTGTACTGCTAAGAGTGTATAGTACAAAGTAATATTCCGCTCGATTAGTGCTGCAATTTCCTTCTTGTTTTGCTGTCTACATTCAGCCGCCGTTGCCACTACTCTGATTTTTAATTTACAAAATCAGGGCTATGTTTGCTAGGATACGCATAAAATTCTTTATGAAAAATCTGTTTTTAACTAAATTCTCCTTAGCAATAATGTTAATGTGGTTTCTTGCCTATAAAAAGTATCGAATAATTTAACTTGTCTGATTGGGGCCTTAACAATTTGTTCTTTTCCTTTCGTTTTATTTTCCTTCTTTGATCAAATATTCGCACCAAACCACATTAACTTACTATAGTTAAATTATAAATCAGTATGAGGTTATATATCAGTTAATTGCAGTTAATAAGTGCTAAAATTGTATGTATAAAATACATATAATTCATTCATTGATTTGACTTAAATATTGAGGGTGTGATTGATTAAGTTTCTGTGGTCGTCAATTTGCTATATACTTACATCTCAATTATGTAAAAGAATTTCATGATTAACCCGGAATATTCTTTCCTTTTAAATATAGAATTCTTAAAGTAGCTCCTAATAAAGATAGGTATAAATGTTGTTCTTTTTTCTAGGGTTTCTTTTTCTTGTATTTTTCAAAGTATAATAAAAAAATGAGGGAGATGAGCTATATAATGAATGTGACAAAGACTTGAGAGAATCTAAAGAAGTTTCCATACTTGGTTATAGATAGCATATATAGTAGCATTCTATTCTTGTACAAAAGGTTCGAACTAGAAAAGAAAGGCACAAAGGAATTAATACTGACTTTCATTAAAAAAGAACATGAAGAAGCTGGCCACAATTATGCTCATATGAAAAGAACAGGAACCATATTTAGAAAATAATTGAATGGGAATACATTTTTTGGAGATGATATATATTGATCTGAGCTACGTTTCTCTCTCTTACGTGCAGGTTGATGTTCAGTAGCTAGAAGCCAGAAGGAAAAATTGGTTACTAAAATTAGAACAGCCATGAAAACACTCATGCTTTGCCCAATTTAGCCACACCCCTTTTACCATTTTGTTTGTTTATTTATTTATTTGAGGAAAAAAAAGGTCATATTTGTCTGTTACACTTTTGGTTCATTCATACTCTTATTGTTAGCAAATCATCTCCTAGTTTTCCTTGTCACTAATAATGGAGCTATAACGGAAAATGAATTGACTCTGTGTGTCCGAATTCTTCGAGAAAAAGTGTTCAGATTCTCCCTCAACTTCTTAATGTGTTTAATATTGCCTCCAGATTGAAGCTTCGTTAGGATCAAGGACAAAACTGTTTCCTAACCAGGGAGTTGATATTACACCAAATTAGTGGAGGGGAAATTAAATAAGTTGCTCAATCTTGAATAGTATAGGGGCAAAATATGACCATTTTCCCTTTATTTCAATTTTTGGAATATGGCTTTATTTTAATATGCATGTAACATTGAGCTTTGAAGTAAATAATCATGTTGAGAAAATAAATTACAACATTTTAAAAAATAATTTTCATTCTTAATCGTAAATTTACCCTTTCATACCTCTCCGAAAGTATACCATCCATTTTGTTAATTACGTACTTCTCTTCTTTGATGATACGATCCTCTCCCCGTCCAAACATCGATCATTTATATACTTTAATCTTAAGTAAATTTAAACTTTAATCTTAAACAAATATTACATTTGTTCTTTCTTTCTTGAGTATTGAGATTTTTATACATTTTCCCGTGAAGATATGACTCGTAAAATAAAATGTTGGAATGCTTCAGCAAGAGTTATGCTCATTTATTTAGGGAAGTAAGAAATCAATTTAGGAAGTTAAAATATTTTACTGTAAGGATAATATACTTTTTTTTGTTAGGCTAAATTCAATAGATCTGTTTAACCTTAAATACGTAGAACAGTTAAATTTATATGAGATGCCAAAGATATGTGACTAAATTCAATTAAGGATTTAAATAACGAGATATATAAGGAAAACGGACAAAGAATCAGATCTAACCAAGTGCTGGATACGTGTGACCCTGCTAGGAAACCGAGGTCGATATCCTTTCGTTACGAGCTATAACGAGGCACAAATAAAATGAAACTCAAGAACAGATGGGAACTGATTTAATAAAATTCTTATGATCGTTGATATGAACTATTTCTCTCCTTATTGTTGCTGACCCCTTTCATGAATGATGACCTCCTCTTTATATAGTAGAGGAGTTTCAAACCTAGTACAATTCTAAATAAAGCAAGTAACCGGTAACAAATGTATCGCCAAGATCGACGCCGAAATATCCGGTGCGCAGGGCCGATATTTCGACTTCTGTTAATGGCAGTCAATCGCCCTTTCTTTATCGCCTCATCCTGGCCCGAGCTTGGGACCTCGTTCCCGGTGAGATGGTCGTATTGTGACCAAGCATAACCATGACGATGGGAAACCGAGCGTGACCGTGTCCTCGGTTTCACCCGCATACAGATAGTCCCCCTATTTCCCGTGGTGCAGTTACTGACGGCGGGGAATGGACCTTTAATGAACTGTGCAGTCGGCTCTAATTACCCGGGATGGAACCTTTAAGTCAAATCTCACTCTGCCCGATGCTGGGTCTTTATTACCCAGCCGCCAAATCTTTTTGGGGAATCCTCCTTGAATCAGAACTCTTGATAAGTCCATGTGCTCCATTTGAAATCGAGCCACGAACTCGCGGAAGGTCTCGTCATCTCGTTGCTTGACGTTGAATAAATTCAACTTTCGGGTTTCAACCTTGATGGCCTTGGCATGGGCCTTTACGAAAGCATCAGCGAGCATGGCAAATGAATCAATCGAGTGCTCGGGCAAGTTATGATACCAAATCATAGCTCCCTTCGACAAAGTTTCCCCCGAATTTCAAGCACCGATTCCCCGTTCGTCATTACTCCGCGAGGTCGTTGTCCTTGACAGCGCACGTATACGCAAATACACGCTTCATTTCGGGGTCCGTTGTCCCGTCGTACTTCGGATATCGGCATGCGAAATCTCGGGGATTTTCATCGCGCCGCACTTGGTGGAAACGCATTTGAACAAACTTTTTCGAATCCGACCCTTCAACATCGAAGTGAGCTCCCGGATTCGATCGACCCTCGAGTTGTAGTTCTCCACCTTCTTATCGTTCGCCCTATCTTCTTTTCACCGTGATTCTCGACTCGTTTGGTCGGGCTTCTTCGAGCATTCTTTTCAAGTCGGTATTTTGTCCGGTGAGTCCCTCATTACCTCGCGAGACATGTCTTTCCTCCGTATCCCCGGGTCTCCAGTTCCGACGGGGGCAACACGGTGCCCGACCCCGATTTTGCAATGCACTACGATCTCTCATTGGCTCGTAATCGAGCCATGGTCATGTCTAATCGGTTCCGAGGCGCGGCAAAGATGGCCCCGTTGTTCTCACCGACCGGCACGTCGCCCCGCCGACGACCCGACTTCGAGCAGATTAATCTGGCGCGCGCGTTGTTGTTCGGTACGTTCCCGTCGTCGTGCTCGCGACGGCTTGGTTCCACTTGGAAGTCGACGTAACGTGAATCCGACATTTCGGTATAACCGAAATCAAACCCTAAAGAACAAGTGTAAAATATCGAGCGCGACCGTAATGTTATATCGAACCGCCACTACTATCTAAGGCCCCACGGAGCCAAACCGTTTAACCTTAAATACGTAGAACGCTTAAATTTATACGAGATGCCAAAGATATGTGACTAAATTCAATTAAGGATTTAAATAACGAGATATATAAGAAAAACTACAAAGAATCGTATCTAACCAAGTGTCGGATACGTGTGACCCTGCCAGGAAAACCGAGGTCGTTATCCTTTCGTTACGAGCTATCACGAGGCACAAATAAAATGAAACTCAAGAACATCGTACGGAACCGATTTAATAAAATTTTATGATTGTTGATATGAATTATTTCTCTCCTTATCGTTGCTAACCCCTTTCATGAACGACGACCTCCTCTTATATAGTAGGAGAGCTTTCAAACCTAAGACAATTCTAAATAAAGCAAGAATCCGGTGACATACCGTATCGCCGAGATTGACGCCGAAATATCCCAAAGTGAGGTCGAATATTTCGTACTTCTCGAATTAATGGCAGCCAATCACCCTTCCTTTATCACCTCATCCCGCCTCGAGCTCGGACCCTGCTCCCGAGAAGGTCGTATTGTGACCGAGCATAACCATGACGACGGGAAACCGAGCGTGACCATGTCCTCGGTTTCACCCGCATACAAGATCAATAAAACCAAAATTGCGAAGTTAGTAGGCAATTAGTCGAGGAGTAGTGCCTTTTGTTTTGTCCGAGCTTCAATACATCTGTACGATAATGAAAACATTGGCGCCATTCTCTGCCATAATTTAATACTCTAAAAGAAGAATGATACATATTTCGCCACTATTAAACATGATATTAAAAAAGATACAAGGTTAAATAATATCTAGAACAATGGTCTAATTAATAATGTTTTCCTAATTAACTGACGCCCAACAAGATGAGATGGGGATCTAAATTTGAATGTTTTACAGAATTTATGGAGCAATGTCTCTCCTTATTATGTAGTACTATTAACAATAAAATAAATGACTTAAAAAGAATAAAATAGAATGAATTGAACTTGTAACGCTTTGGTCTCCCATCTATATTCTTTTCATTACTTAGATTAGATTATTTTTTGTTAACTTAACTTCCTTTAATTTGTGTGCGTTACATGGTCCCCGACTTAAAGCCTGGTATGTGGAAAATTTAAAGGAATTTGAAACCATTTGTTAATGTACGTACTAATGTGTATTATAGTCTAATGTGCCTGATTGCCTCTTGCATGTCATGGTCCCGGCCGATATATGGTTCAAAAATATTTTGTTTTTATAGTGCGTGCAGTATCTTTACAGAGAGACAACTTGTCGTACTCAAGAAGGACCACTTGAATGGCAAAAAAAAAAAAAATACTTTTAGTTGTGTAGCTCTTATAAAGGATGGACCACTATCACAAGACAACAAATATTGAAAAGACAACAAGTGTGTTATGCCTGGTCTGTATAAAAGAATTTACATAGTCAAGTCAACTATGAGATAATCAATAAATAATATAAATTACTAATTAACAATCTGATAAAAATAATAACTAATCTACTATAAGGGGATGAACTACAAAGAGTAAAGAATATAAAATAAATTCGTTTGGAAATTATTTGGGTGATGAGAAAACGGCAGCTTGGACTAATAGCCTGTTTGGCCAAGTTTATTTTTCCTCCAAAAGTATTTTTTTTTAATAAGTACTTATTTGAAAAAAATGATATTGGCTGGCCAAGTTTTATAAAAATAAGATTTTTTTGTTGCTATAGCTTTTTCAAAAGCTAAAAAAAACAGCTTTTGCCCAAAAGCACTTTTGAGAAAAATACAAATAGACACACTTTTTAAAAGTTTAGCCATACACTAATGACTGGTCAAAAGTGTTTTTTTAATTAATTTATCAAACACAAACTGCTTTTCTCTAAAAGTGCTTTTTTGAAAAGTACTTTAAAAAAAAAAAAAAATTAAATCAAGTTAATTTTAGAAGCTTGGCCAAACAGGCTATAAGCCAGTCAATAGTATCGCCACATGATCCATTTTCACCGTAGAAATAGCGCCTATTGACGCTTTTCCGCATTATCTTTGAAAAATAATCAATGTACTAAAAATTTAACTTTCACAAATAAGATACCAGGTCTTATTAATTTTGAAACACGGGATGATGACTATTTTCTAGTTACACGGTCAAAAAGTGACTATTTATGATTTTATTTTTCCCATTTTCACCTGCATCCATGGGTTTAATTTGTTTTAGATTTTGAAAAACAAACAATTATGCTTTAAAGTAATCATTAAATGACTCAATTGAATAGGCTCAGTTGAGTTCGGGCTTGATCAACTAAACTCTGACTAGATTTTAATTGAGCCGACTGAATCCTAGTCGATTTTTCACTGAACTGGAGTGGAGCTAATCCAAATAAGACGTAGGGACAACTTGCTAGTACTAGGATCATTGTACATTGGGACTACCAATATTTAACGTGTTGGACATATAATGCACAACTTGTGGCAAGACGACAAAACATTACGTAGCTAGCCTGTAGCCTGTAGCAGTACTGGAGAGTAGATTGATCATAGCTAGCTAGGTAATGGCAGTATTACTGTGGCATCAGGCATGGGGTTTCCTAGTTAAGTTGTAGTGCCAGTGCTCCCATGAATCTTTTTGCCTTCGATTGTCCTACGTTTATCTTAAAATTCACATGTGACACTAACAACTACAGTCCTTTCACAGTGTCCTCTCCAATTACTACTTGACAGCACATGTCCCTCCAAACAACATACTTTTTTCAACTTTTTTAATAGTATTATGCAGTTCTTCTCACCAGCCCTTAATTAAAATACCTGCGTCTTCTCCATATATACACTTGCTACCGTGAATATACAAATAACCTACTATACATATAGAACCTTGGTTCCCTTGCGCTACTTTCCCTTTAGGAATGAGCTGCTTTATAACTAGGGTTTCTTCTTGACTTCTTTGTTGCAATCTGACATAACATACGCAGATTCAAAATTTAAAACACGGTGAGTTTCAAGATAACAGTGTGTTACTCTATAGATGTATACATTTTTTCCCACATATATCTCTTGCATAATTCCCCTCATTAAAGAAGAGTATCCTTGTATAATTAGAGTAAATTTAAAATAAATATTTTGGACATATATATATAAATCTTTGAATCTAAGGTTCAAAATTTTTTTCTTTAGGTTGCAGGTTCTCTTTTTAGATGCGACGGTCTTGACTCTGCCACTATTATTTAGGTTATAGGTTCTCTTTTTAGATGCGACGTTCTTGCACTTTTTTTAATCTATTTTGTTAAATATCCTGACTCTGCCACTATTATTTAGGTCTAGAATAACTTACAGAACTCGCTTTAGATCCGCGTCTTCAAGATGGGGAGGGGTAGGGTTGAAATGAAGCGGATTGAGAACAAAATAAGCAGGCAAGTTACTTTCTCAAAGAGGCGGTCAGGTTTGTTGAAGAAGACACACGAGATCTCTGTGTTGTGTGATGCTGAGGTGGCATTAATTGTCTTCTCCCCCAAAGGCAAACTCTTTGAGTACTCCACTGATTCCAGGTTAAATTCCTACTCACTCACTAATGTAATTACTTATCCTTTAATTTCTCTTCAAGCATTTCGTTTACTAAGTTCACCTTAAAATTTTCTGTTTGTATAGCATGGAAAGTATCCTGGAAAAATACGAAAGTTACTCATTTGCCGAGAGGAAGTTGAATGCAAATGACTCTCAAACTTATAAGGTGGAGTATTTTACAATTTATTCATTCATTTCTCTCTTAAATATTGAGGCATCACTTTGAAGGAGTCAACGCAGAGGCGGTGGCATTTTCCGGAGTATGAATAACATAGCATAGTATATATATTGAAAAATATTGGTACTAGTAATATCTGAATTGATGCAAATTAAGTTCTCAAGTCTTGCATCTGATTCAATTGGAGTATGACCGAAATAATTTATTACAATGTGTATAAGCTTTTATTTTTAGTAGGTTGTTGCACTTCTCTAAAATGTATCAAGCAATTAATCTCTATGTTTTTTTATTTTGGAAAAGCATCAGTTGGTTCCAAAACGTCAATATTGGAGGACAGTTGCCCAGAAAGAAAATTTAAGCAGCTAATAAGAACATTAAAGAGCTTTTGAAAAGAATAGATTGGAAACAATTTATGTGTAGTCTTGACTCTTTAAGTACTTTTTTCTCCTTTTACATGATTTAGGAAAATTGGACTCTCGAGTACCCAAAGCTCAGGGCAAGGACTGAACTTCTGCAAAGAAATATAAGGTAACCTACTTCACTTCATACCAAGCACAAAGTGAATCCTTCTCGATACGTTGCAACCAGTGTCACAGCTTCTTTAGATAGATCAAGATTGATAAATGAGTCTATATTTTGTTGGAGTGGCCGAACTCCCTTCTGCTCCTCTTTGTTTGACGCTATTTTATAATTAGTTCATTCAAAAAAAAAAAATGACACATTTTTATATTTTCTAAAAACTCTTATTGGCACAAATTTGTCAGGACATGTTTAAGGCCATAATATATAATACCGGTGTAATTTAACATGATGTAATTAAGGTGTGTTCGGTATGCAGGAAAATGTTTTTCAAGAAAATAAGTGAGTTTATACTTATATTCTTATATTTGGTTCGTAAGCAAAAGTTATTATCCTAAAAATATTTGTATATAATCAAAACAAATACTATGGGAGGTGGTGGGATGGGGTCTGCGAGGGTGAGGGTGAAAATGAGATGTGTTGGAGGGTGAGGAGGATAAAATTAATGTAGAATGCCGCTTGTAGAACTTGTTTTTCCTACTTTCACTAGAGAAGTGATTTAGCTCATATTTAAGGAGCTTGTTTTCCATTGGAAAATATTTCCAGAAATTTTGACCAACCGAACATGAAAAATTGGAAAACATTTACTAAAATTGTTTCCTCCACACACCCATAGACATGTCTCATTTTCCAAGTTACTAGTTCCACTTTTTATCGAGAGTTACTTATAATTATCTTTTAAGTGATTTGATAATGCAAAAATTCTTTATCAGTAGATAAAAATTAATTAAACTCGATCAAGAATCACTCGGTTATGAGTAGCACTAGCTTTGTTGCATTCATATAAAATTATATGTGCACATTCCAAAATTGAATGCAGGCATTTTATGGGAGAGGATCTGGATACCTTCAATCTGCGAGAATTTCAGGGTTTAGAGCAACAGCTCGATACAGCTCTCAAGCGAATACGAACCAGGAAGGTAGGCCTTGTTTTTCTATTTAGAGTTTAATTTCTATAAACGGATCATGCAAATTTTTACACTATTCTGTCATTTAAAAAATAATTGTACATGACTACTCATAATAAGTGGAACTAGTAATCTGAAAAACAATACAAGTGATCACCTCCAATACATAATATGTTAAATTACATTGACAGTGAAAAACATTTAGTATAACATTGTCGAGGTATACAAGTTAAATGAATCTACTTATTCCTTATCTTAGTTTGTAAATTGCAGTCATTTAGAGTATTGTTCATCTCTAGACTCGTGCATTGTGCTCAACAAGTCTGTCACTTGAATTTGCAGAACCAACTGATGCATGAGTCCATTTCCCAGCTGCAGAAAAAGGTGAAAGTCTTTCTTCAACTTGTTATTGCTACTAAGATGTAATGCTGATCTTCCTACAAAAATGACGTCACTTATATGACGTTGATTTCATAAGATTATGTTTAACACTTCATAACCTTATTTAATATGAGATGGTAAAGTCGACAAACTATTTTTCGTCACATTAAAGTAAATGAACTATGTGTGAATTTTTAGAACATAAAATGACTAAAAGGTCAAATTTCTAGCACGGAGTACTCTTCGATTTGTAAAAGTCGTTTAAATTGCCTTTTTGGTTTTTTTTTTTTTAAATGTACGTAGTCAAAATTTTACACAGTGAATTTTTTAATTCTGAATCAGAAATTGACCTTTCGGTTTTTTCGGATCAATTCATGCATAATTCATTTACTTTTAAGATGACAATAAATAGTTTTGTGCTTTTACCATTAAGTGGGAAAAAATCCAGTTACTTTAACGTGATAAAATAATAATTTTGTGCCTTTATTGTTATAGAGTGTAAAATTATGCAATCTTTAAAGGATCCGATAGAAAGGAAATAAGTAGAAAATACTACAGTGTTTATGTTTCGACAACCAGGTTAAGCTATCAGTTGAAAATACAGTAGGTGCTTTATGATTGTTGGAACTTGATCGCAGGAAAAAGAGCTGCAGGAGCGAAACAACTTAATTTCCAAGAAGGTATACAACCTGTTTCTTTGACATCTTAATATTAATGTGGAATATAGAAACGTATCCTTGTGCTCTTAATAAACTACTTGTCAACTGTTAATTAAACAGCTGAAAGAAAATGAGAAGAAGCAAACTGTGCAACCGCAGTGGGGACAAACAAATCCAGGCCAAAGCTCTATGACTTTCATGTTACAACAACCTCTATCACAATCTGCCCCCGACCCTAATCTAACAATTGGGTACTCCTTTCTATCTTTTGGATACTTTATATGAGTTTATATTTTTATAATTTTAAACAAAAATAAGTTTTATATACTCAGATGAAGAAAACAAAGTCTTGATTATTCAATATTCAGATCTTAATAATATTTTAATATTCAGATTCAGATATCTTAATCTTAAGACACATTTTAATATTCAAATGTGTATTAAGATATAGACGTCTTGATAGTAATAGAAACAAATGGGACCAAGTGCAACCTTTATTATGTATGTATACCATATATACACATAATGATAAACACACACACATCTAGGACAGACCATGGTGCATTAAGCTTTAGCTATGCGCATGATCCATAGAAAGATTGAACTACATAGAGGGTCTGTTTTACATAGTCTTACCTTGTATTTGGCTGATTATTTTAAGCTAATTAATTATCAAAATTCTGGATTCTGGATCTCAGCGGTCCTTTCCAAGCAACGACTTTCACGAGCACGGACGAAGGGCAAAGTCGCCATGGTGTTAATACCTTGATGCCTCCATGGATGCTCCCTCATGTCCACAACAAAGGGTGAAAATTGAAAACCCCTCACTCTACTCGAGTATATTTGAATATATAATTGTACGGCTCTGTTGTACTAATTGTAATCTATCTGTAATACCTGCATCTACTTGCTCAATATGGAGCAGAGATGTGGAGCTAACAAACAGCCTTATAGTTTTTATGACCTATTAAAACTGTCTCCTCCGTTTGTGTTTACTGCGATTGAAAATATGTTCTCTAGAATATTTTCAATGTTTGTGGAAAGTATCTTTTGGTAGTATATGTTAAAGATTAATAGTAATAATATCTAAGTGCTAGTTGTAAGGAAAATGACTTCATCCACATGTGAGGGAAGATATAGGCTACCGAGATATAGTTGACCAAACACACTAATCCTTTAGGAGAACTTAAGTGGTGTGGTCGATGTTAACTCATTTCTTAGTGAACCCATTTTCCTACTGTTAAGGTAAAAAAATCTGGTTAACCATAATGTTTGAAATATGTCGATGAGGCATACCTTGGGGCTTGGACTTCTCATGATAAGCCTAAATCAGAAGAGCGAAGTCGACTAAAACTTACGAAATCCTTTTGTATTGCACAATATGTTTGCGAAGGACAAAAGAAAAGGTCAAAAAGGAGGAAGTAAAGAAAAAACATGACTATTTTTTTTTAATAGGTATATCATTCAAATAAGAGGTGCAATATTTAAATAGGAATCCTCCTCCTTTAAAGTATCCTAACATTTTTTTTCGTTCTACAAACAAGACAACCTCTCTTCTTCCTAAATTCTTTGTGAATGATTCCTAAAAGGAACCCAACCTTCTACGAAACATTGAAATTTATCTGTAACTCAGGTACGGTTGATTTTATAGCAAACAAATTAGCGAATCTTGGAATACTTGCATGAATATGGATTAGAATTAATATTGTGCGTTCTTGTTGTTTTCCTTCAGTTTGAAACTCAATCCTAACAGAATAATAAGAATATGAGATGGAGGTTGTCAAGCTCTGAAGCTTCACCATGAGTTTCTGGCATTCAAAGCTAGAGTTTCAGTAGCTCGAACATTCAAACTTACAGTAAAACTGTTTGAACCCGACACGTATATCTAAAATGACAGCAATTATTCCTCAATTCCAAGTTAGTTGGAGTCCGCTACAGGAGTCCTCGCGATCAATATCACTCCACTTAAGACCCACCTTATAATTTTGGCTCTCCAAAGGGTAGCCCGGTGCACGAAGCATCCCAATTCATGCAGGGTCCAGGGCAAGGTCAGACACTAATGGGGTTTGATGAAGGTATCCTACCCTTGATGCATCAGTGGTTATTTTCACGGCTCGAATCCGTGAGGCCATGACTAATTGGTCACCCAAAGATAATTGCTAAAAAAAAAAAAAAAAAAAATTGTATACTCTTGGCATAAATTGGACCTAAAGTAAGTGTATAAGCATGGCTCAACCTTAATCTCAACTAATGTTACGTTAAATGATTCGTTCTGTTTCCATGTCCTATTCTTCGTTAAGTCTATATTGCACTTCAAGAGATTGTAAGTCTTCCAAGGCCACTTCATATGTTTTAAGGTTTCCCTTCAACACCTTCAATTACCATAGCTTCACATCTATGCACCAAAACATCTAGAGGTCGAAATAAGACATAACTAAATTATCTCAAGCGATCTTCTCTTATTTTATCCTCCGTGTGCTATTCAGACCTGCTGCTAAACAATTATTTCAAATCCTGTTTAATTGGTAGGCTGTACATCCGTCATAAATAATATTTCTATACTTTTCTCTCTTAGTAGATTTTATTTTCAGAAAGAAATATGGATACAATGAAGAAACCTTCCACGAACCAATATTATAACAAGATAAGCATCTCTGAACTATGTACCTGTGACAGCAGTGAAAATGTATCTGGAAAATCCACCAAACTGGGGGTGCAATATTAATGTGAAAACAATAACAACATGGAAACTCAAGCATTAATCAGGGATATGTTCAGCAATTACTTATTTTGTATTCACTATACACAACATATTTAGCAAAATGGTATTCACACAGACTTTAATTCATCTGTTCCGATTTTATAATCCCTTACTACTGCTGGTTTCACCCCCAACTGTAACTTCTTCAGCAAAGATCAGGTCGATTCATCAAATGCCATCACCTAGAAATAAAAAAGACGGCCAAATTGGAAATCAGCAAAATGCTTTTCGAAACAATGTCTGTATACATGTATTATCTACTTTATTAACTCTAATGAAACATTGAAACATCTAGTCTACTCTGTTAACACAAAATTATAGCAACATTAGCATCAATTGAATGTTGGGTCTATGGAAGACCCATTGATTCTCTTTTTCTTTGGGTTAACAGAACTGAAAGAGTCCCAATGCATATCTTTTATATTGCATGATGTCAAACCTTGGTGGACACGAGATAGCAAATTCTGGGCTCTTAACATGGTCCTCTTCAAATTTACTGACAAGATTTTTTTTATCTTACCTCTATATTAGAGGTGTCCAATACCACTTATCCTTCAGGCTAAACCCTGATATAAGTTAAGAGATGGAAATTAACTAGATTTACCCAACCTTTTCATGAATCTCGTCATAGCCTTTTCAACAGATCTATTAAAATCAACGTAGTTTGAAACTTCCAATCACTCTCAAGCTATGTCCCGTCGCGAAATTTCCCTAAGAACACTGCCATATGCATTGTCAATAGCAGCCCTACAGAGTTGTGTGGATAAACATGAAGCAGGCTCAGAATCAAGGTATGTAAAGGGCTAACTGGTTGGCTAAAGACAACACCAGGTCAGGGTCCTCGGACAGCAGTCAGGTACAGTTTGACTTGAAAAAGACAACTAGGGAATAAACAGTCCGTGTAGACTGCCTTAACAGCCCTTACAAACTCTTAAGTCCTTATCTTGAACATGCATATTTTTGGGCCCAACAAGCCATGGACTAATTCACTAAGCTCAAGCATAAGCCCAAGTCAATTAGGCCAGGCAAACTACCAGAATAGTTGCCATTTTTCATCATTCATAAGTAGCTTGATTGAATACCTGAATCCTAGTTTTGTTAGTCAGCTTTACCGATAATATCTGAGACTGTCCAAATTTAATGGAATTGCATAAAACTTGTGAGAATCTCATCTTCTCAAACTACCTTATCACCTTTAGACCTCAACACCTTCATTTCAAAGAAAGTACTCCCTCCGTCCCAATTTTATGTGGCAGTGTCTGAATGGGCTCGGAGTTTTAGAAAGAAAGAAAGACTTTTGAAACTTGTGATCTAAACAAGTCATCGATATGTGTGGCTATAAATCATCTCATTAAGGGTAAAATGAGAAGTTTATAGTTAATTTATTTCTATATAAGTAAGACATTCTATATAAGGAAAGTATGTCACATAAATTGGGATGAACATAAATTGGGACGAAGGGAGTACTATTAGGGTTGTAAAATGAGAATTGGAGGCCAATAAGGCTGGAAGAGGCGGCATCAATCATAGAGGATGAGAAATTGTTGTTGGGAAGACCCTTTGAGGAATCTGAAATACTTGAAGCCATAACAGAAAGTGCTCCCGACAAAGCTCTAGGCCCTGATGGATACACTATGGCATTCTACCAGAAAGCTCTGTGTGTGCGTGTGGGTGTGTTTTTTTTTTTTTTTTTTTTTTTTGGGGGGGGGGGGGGGGGGGGTGTCAAACATGATATCATGGGTGCTCTTCAACACTTCCATCAATTGAGTCACATGGTCAGATCATGCAATGCATCATCATAGCTCTAATTCCTAAAAGGGAAGGGGTTGTTGAGTTGAAAGAATAGAAGTCAAATAGTTTAATTGGCAGTGTATAAAATTGCCTCTAAAATTTTAGCAGAAAGATAGGGAAACAGGTTTCATGGCATCAGAATGCATTCATCAAATCAAGGCAGATTACATATGCACCGTTGTTAGCTAATGAGGTGTTGAATTAGAAGTTGTAATCTGGACAGCCTGGTCTTCTGTTCAAGCTGGACATTGAAAAGGCCCTTGATCAGCTGAACTGGTCATATCTTTTTTTTTTTTTTTTGGAAACTGGTAACTGTATCTATATATCACAATGAGAAAAACAGTTCATGGGTTGTACAGCTGGACTTGTCATATCTTTTCACTATTTTGAGGAAAATGGGATTTGGAGAAAGATGGCTCAAGTGGATCGAATTCAGTGTTACTTTGTCCTAATAAATGGTGGACCTGTAGACTTTTTCTCTACAAAGAAAGGTCTCAGCCAAGGAGATTCCCATCTCCCCATTCATATTTGGTTAGCTATGGAGGGGCTTAGTAATTGAGAAAACCAATCAACTACACTTGTTGGAAGGCTTTAAGGTTGGAAATGATGCTGGGAATTCTGTCAGTCTCTCATTTGTTCTACGCAGATGACACTCATATTTTGTGGAGCTGAAAGATCACAAGTACTGTAATTGAATCTCACACTTATGATCTTTGAAGACATATCAGAACTACATATGCACTTGTTAAAAAGCACCATATACCCAATTAATGTAGTCCCTGAAGTGGAAGCTATATCTGAGATAATGTGCTGCAATGTGGGCTCCTTCCCAACAGCACACCTGGGCCTCCCTCTAGGAGCAAGATACAAGTCAGAGGAAATTTGGAATGGAGTTATTGAGAAGTTCGAGAAAAGATTGACATCCTGGAAAGTGCAGTACCTATCTTTGGGGGCAGATTAACATTCATTAATAGTGTCTTGAACAGTATTCCAACATACTTCATGTCCCTTTCTCCAATACCAATTAAAGTACAGAAGAAGTTGGATCAGCTAAAGAGTAAAGATGTGCATTTCTTTGGGAAGGAAATAGCCAGAGAAATCACAAATTTCATCTGATCAAATGCCCAAGAGTTATCCTACCAAAGGAGCATAGAGGTCTGGGTGTGAAAGATCTGGCACTAAATAGCAAAAGTATGCTAATGAAATGGCATAGGAGCCTGGAGGTACAACATGGAAAATCTAAGGTTGGGGAAAGCAGTGATCAAAGCAAAATGTGGAGAGTTGAACAATTGGTGCACCAAGCAGAGCAGATTACCCTATGGCACAGGTCCTTGGAGACATATTTCTAAATTGTGGGATGAGTTCCAACTTAACTCAAAACTTAAATGTAGGGAATGAAGCACAGATAAAATTTTAGAAGGACAAGTGGCTGGGATCAGTGGAACTAGAAAGTCAATTTTAACTTCTCTATCAATTGGCATCCGGAAGACTACAGTCCCAACAAAAGTTGCTTTCTTTTGGTTGGCTAGTGTCTCATGGTGCATGTCTAATGCAAGAAAATTTGAAGAGAAGGGGTAGGAAAATGTGCAGCAGATGCTACTTGTGTGAGAAAGCTTGTGAATCTGTGGACCATATTTTTATGCATTGTGAATTTACTGGCAGGTGTGGACCATGTTCATAGCTATCTTTGGCATTCATTGGACAAGTCCTATGACGTTCAGGAACGTGTTAGAGTGTTGGGAAATGTCCTGATGCATCCTTAAAAAAGATCTGGAGAGCTATTCCTCTTAGCATAGCTTGGACTATATGGAAAGAAAGAAATTTGAGGTGTTTTGAAGGCAAAAAGGAGCAGTGCATTAATGGAAAGAAAGAAGTTTGGTAGAATAACTCATGGGACATTCAGATCAGGAGAAATTTCCAAGACTGGGCGTTGAATGCATTAATGGAACTGTATGCCAAGCTAGAGGGACTAGCATCCTCAGAGAGAGGATAAGTTGTTATGGGGAATTCTAAGCATCATGCATTTTATGTGAAGGAAGCATAGGCACATTTATGATTCAATAAGGAATTATTAGACAAGTGGCCATGGAAATTGATCTGGAGAACTAAACTACCTACTAAGGTGACCTGCTTCAGCTGGATAGTATATGAAGCATGCTTCACCGAGGACAACCTCAACAGGAGAAGTATACAAACAGTGAATAGGTGTTACATGTGCCAGCTGGAATCAGAAAGTGTTAAGCATCTTTTTCTACATTGGATACTAGCAACTATATATGGAGTATGTTTTTTTATCTATTTTAGGAATCATTTGAAAGCCGGTGTTCATGGAGAGTTGGAAATACCACTATAAAGTTTTTTGCTAACATTGCTTGCTTCTATTCTATGGTGCATCTGGAATGAAAGAAATCGTAGATGTTTTGATGGGAACTCAACTCCTCATGTACTTAAAGTCAAATGCTTACTGAATTTATTTAGTTGGCTCAGTCAGGCCCATGTATCTAGCTGTGAAAACTTTTTTTCCTGCTCCTTAGATATAGATTAGTTTATGTATATGAGCAGATACCATCTAGCTGTAATGTAACTTTTGTAATTTTTGTTCAGCATCTTCTTGATGCTTATTAACGATAATTCCCTTAATAAAAACGAAATCTTTTATTCTCTCACTAACTTTATCAACTTTTTCAAAGGAAGTTGCATGTCACATCTCCCCTTCAATAATCTCTCTCTAATCTTGTATCATCTCCAAATTTTTACTAAACGTCAAGATACTACCCTTGTTAATCGTGAATTTCTTCTTGCTCTGACTACTGGCATCGTTCTTCATCCGTCTGATCAACCTTTTTTAGAGACAAATTCCCACTTCCTCAAGATAACCACACGTCATGGGCTTCCACATGTTTAGCCGCATAGCAAGCCACTAGACTCCAATCTCCACAAAAAAAAAAAAAAAAAAAAAAAAAAAAAAAGTAGCAAGTCACTAGACTTTGGCACCATAATCGCCAGCACTTAAAGAAATCCTGCAGGTTGTTAGCCAATGTAGTGGCAGAGCTATAAGAAGTCTCTTAAGAATAGGACAAGCTTTGAAATAAACATGCACATGCAATGTAATCGTTAATGTTCAGGTTGTATCATTCTACCACCCCGTTCTGGAATAGATTTCCACGCTTCCTCAAAGTTTATTCTACTATTCATCTAATGTTATTGACTTGCTTCTGACAAGCCTAGAAATGCTACAAGAATCCTTGACAAGCTTTCTGCTCACTTTTCCGCTCAAGCTCTCACTCTCCATTTGGTATTTTACACTAAACCTTCTACAATTGACTGCAATTCGGCTCTTTTCAACCTCATCACTTGCATTCATTGAAATAAACCTCTCCTAGAGATTTCCCAGTAACCTCTTTTCCTGAGTTTATCCCATACAACTATCTTTATGATATAGAAAACTTGTATTCCATATAAAGCAGTATTGTGCAGGAAAAGCTAACTTTGCTCATTTGGGTATAATTAGCATAACTAAATAATGAGCTAGTCCTGCATGTCTTCTTTTGAGCCGAGGGTCTATCAGAAACAGCCTCTCTACCCCACAAAGGTAGGGGTAAGGTTTGCGTACATCCTACCCTCCCCAGACTCCACTTGTGGGATTACACTGGGCATGTTATTGTTGTTGAGCTAGTCCTCCATGTCAAAACAAGCTAATGATGATAGGATAAATGGTAGCTATATCATGTGCATGTAATTGTATGAGCTGGCCCGCGTATCATTAATTTTCCCAGAAGAATCAAGAAAGAAGAAAGAAAATTCGAGCAGGTCATGCTTTTTGTGCCTATTAATGCACCAAGAAGATGATCTGAAAAATACAGGAGTGTGGTTGGGAATAAGAACTGGGTAATTCATGAATAATCATAAACTGGTAAACACGAGGGAAACATACAGTACCTTACACCCGTTCCTATTTTTCCCTTTTCTAGTTCTCACTTTCTCAACAAAATGAAACAAGCAGACAGAATTTAGATGTAAACAAAAAGACAAGAAATTTAGATGTTTCTTTTTAACATATAGAAATATAATTTAGTCTTTACACCATGAAGATTCCTAGAAGGCTGGAACTGTCCCCTTATTATGGATCCACATTTTAAAGAGCGGCAATGTAGGGAGGATTTGTGCAGCATTCAATAAGGGATTTGAGTCTATATTGTCAGCTATATCTTGGAAATAATTGATTGTCACTAAGACAGAGAGATCACTACTACAAAAAAAAAAAATGCAGACATTTCCCTTGGAAAGCCTGGGAAGTGAACTGTGTAGCATAGCAGAATATATAGGATAAGCTCAACCATAACACCAAATCAAGCATCAAAAAGAGAAGGAGATGGCACATAATATAAACGATATCAAAATTACCTTTCCACAAACTGGACAGCTGTCACTTCTTTCCATCCACTCATATATACAACTCAGGTGGAAATGGTGAGAGCATTTTGTCATTATTTTTGGGTTTTCCTCTGTATATTCTGAAAGAGACAGGATCATCAGGGTCATGAAGACTGATATTCAAAAGATCCCTTGAACTTTGATAAACAATGCCCAGAAACCATTCAATGTATGCCAAAAAGCTCCAAAAATTTTACCTTCAAGACATGTCGGGCAGACATCTTCATCTTCTGAATAATAATAGATATGAGCATCTCCAGAAGCCATTTTAGCTGTTGAGAATTCCACAGAAGATTTGTTGTATTCTTTTGATCCTTCTTCAAATGTAGGCTGACTCCATTTATTTACATCACTTAACGATTCAGGGTCATCGAAACTTCTTTGTAGTGGTTCAGTTTCATCATGTGAGCGGCTTGAGCCTTTCTCCCCCCTTCTTGAGACTTGTCCATCTTGTTGCAAGCGGAAATATCTTGGATCAGCATCATAAGGCATTGGTCTCGGAGGAGAACGGTACACGTCAGATAGCGAGTCATCAAGAGATGCTGTAGAACTCAATGATGCTGCACCTTGTTCAGATGAAGGAATGACATGTCGTTCTCCTCTATGGAAAAGTGATGCATACTGCAAGATACGAAAATGAAGACATGTAAATTCTATGGCAAATAAAGGAGAGTAATTATCATCAGCGCCTATTCAGTGAATAAAAAGGTGTTGACATGAAGCTGATGACCATCTAAATACAAGACTATACCCACAGATAATGTTCTGTGATAAATATACCTAAACAGATTACGCAGATAATTTCAGCTATCAGATACTCTCAAAAGATTTCACAATATTTAGTTCCTTATGTTCTATGTGTGAAAGCTTTGGATGGTGAGCCTATTGAAATAGTAAAGGAAAAAAGTCCAACTCCTCAAGCAAAATTTGGCAAAAGAAACAGCCAATAATACTAAACTAACTGACTGATTACCAAGTAACGGCAGAGTTAACTAACATCTCATTGCAAATAGTATGAGAATTCCTATTTCAACAGTGTAAGAAGCGAATGAGTTTGCGTCACACTGCCCAAAATACTCAAGTATCAATTTCTGCCACCAAACTACTGATGCTATCAATTCACAAAACAAGTGCCGCTTACAAATGCACATTGTCCGATGAAAGGTACTGTCCGTTGATATATGACTGTATAAGCCGCAGTTGTGCATTCAAAAAGAAGGAACTATAAGGCTGTCATAAAACAATGTCGTCGAAAAGCATACCACATGCAAGAAGTTCTGAACAAGACCTTGAAGGCATATACAGTTCCTATACATTGAGCTGTTTGGGTTGGCAAAATCTTCACATTCGTCTCGCAAGCAGCAACAAACTGCACCCATGGTATCTATCACCTACAACCTATGTTGGTACCTCAAAAACCTTTTCAAGTGTCATCGACAATCACCAATTGTTCTCTATTTCCTGATTGTAGAAGCAAAAGTTGTTGTGGTCGGAACTTGGAGTAACTAAATAGGAGCGAGGCAATTGGGCACCCGCTCTCTTCAGGAGACCCCGAATGAGTGAATGCCCTTTCTGATCAAGGCCTTAAGGAAACAAAAAGTATTAAACTCAACACCTGTAACAGTGAAGACAATTTAAACCATCAGAACTAACATATATATACAGAAAGATATGTACTTTACAAGACAAATACTTCCAAACTTGCATCTCTTGAAGAGGTATAGCTTAATTCCAAACAACTCTTGTCTGCTATATGAATCCTCAATATTCATTCAACTCCACTTGGACCCTTTTATTTCCAAAACTCAGAGTGACCAATACAGTAGTTAAATGTTACATCTTTTTAAGCAGTCATGAAACTCAGAAAAATTTTATACTTTTTAGGTGGGGTAAGCACCAAATTCTATGAGAACTTAAAACAAAAGAAGACGCACAATAATTCCAAACAACTCTTGTCGGCTATATGAATCCTCAATGTTCATTCAACTCTATTTGGAACTTCCAAATTCCAAAACTCAGAGTGCCCAATACAGTAGTTAAATGTGATATCTTTTTATGCAATTGTGAAACTCAGAGAAAAAAAAAATTACTTCTTTGGGTGGGGTAATCAAGCCACTATTCAATGAGAACTTAAAACAACAGACAATAAAGGAAAATTACAAAAAGTAGATACAACTTATAAAACTTCAAAAATTTCCAGGGATTAGAGAAAAGATTCCTATTTTCTTTAATGGACATCAAGGGGTTCATTCATACAAGCATACTAAACAAGCAACCATAAATGATCAGCTCAATGGTCATAATCATAAGGTAAAACAGGCAAACCAAGAATTGGGTAACTTTTAATTTCAGATTAATCCATTATTGAGTCAAAGAACATAACTTTAACACATCATCTGATTATCAACCAATTCAGATAATACCCATTTGAGGTTACAAGATTTGCTGGGCAGATAATAAAGTAAAAGATCAAAGAATTAATTAAGAATGGGGGTAAAGAATAGCACCTCAAACTTAAGAAAAATGGAGAGACAAAATGGATGATTGTGTTGGAGAAAAGAGAGAAGCCAAGAATTCTTGATTTTGGATTGTTTTAGTTTTGCTTGCTTGTACATAAGGGACGATGTTGAATTTTCGTCAACATATGTGCACCGATACGCGTCAATAGAAAATACCTCAATCAATACAGAATACCTCAGGCCTGGCTTCTCCTTCTTTTTCCCATTTTTATTTTGTTTAAATAAAAATAAGATTATTTTTTATTTTTTATGACCATGGACCCGCATCCGCTACCTTTTGGTGGCAGACTGGATAAACCCCGCTCCCGTGTAATAACCCGCAAACCACACAACAGAGATAATTCGCACAAGACAAGCCCCTGCAACGAGCTCGACCCAGAAGGCAAATCTCCTGCTGTCATATATATTGAGAGGTTGAGAAAACAGAAGCTCTTAATTATTTAGAACATAAAAATTAATTAATATCTAAATATTTAGATGTATATTCATATCCAAATATCTAAATCTTAATACATATCTTAATATTCGGATATGTCTTTTAAGTTTGGATGTTTTAATCTTAATAAAAACAGATAATGCTAGATTGATATATGAGAATTTGGAGATGGGCTCGTCTTATACCAAAGCGTCTGTATATAACAGATTGCGTTCTCAAGTTGATCATATGATCCCACACCTTAGGTGCTACACTTCTCTCAATTCTTTGGTAGGTGAAAAAGAGATGAATAGAATATATTACTTAAAGGGATTAGCTGGTATATATGCTAAAAGTTCAATTATATTTGCAACTTGAGCCTCAGGTAATTAACTTATAGTATTTGACATTTCTTGGTCGCTTGTTGTTTCCTCCTTTGATTTACATTGAGTACCTTGATTGGGCCAAACGAGTTTATTCACAGAAAATATTCAAGGGAAATTTGTGTGTGTTTACCCCGAAATCGGATAATCAATTGAATTTATAAGCGGGTATAAGATATGTGCTTGGGTCTTGGTATATATGAAACGGGGAGAATATATATTCAAGAGTGCTCTTAGTGAAAATGGCCTATGGCGGCGATTCGTTTGCAAATACGATCGCGTATGGACAATACGGAATAGTTGATGGATTAAATCACTCTACAAACTTGAACAAAACAGCCTTGGCCAAATTAGAAACTGAAGGAAAGATTGTATATATATATATGATCTATTCTATTGCAAGTGTTCTTAGAAAGCATGAAGGAGCCAACCCCCACAAAGGAGGGGGATGCTCCATGTTTATAGTGTTGCCTCCATGGGCTTCGTACAATGTGAACTAATAAAATAATAACAAGGACAGCTCTGAACGGATTTGGTGGGATTAGACCGACGGCGCCGTCCGACACACGCGGTTGGTGGGCGACCATGGCGGCAGACGCCATCGACGCGTGGCTTACGTGCAACCGGTTATTCGGACCAACGGTCGCTCGGGACAACATGCGGACCACGTCCACGGACATTCGGAGCAATGCGGACTTGGCCGTTTCGATAACGGAGAGAGAGGCTCGTTTTGCTCCGATAGAGACCCTTCCCCGGAAAGGACCGGGTAACATCCGGTATATTCCTACTCCTTCTCTTTCTCCGGTTTGGACCATATCCGGTTTTAACCGTATACAGTGTGCCCATGATCAGATGCAAGAAAATTATCAGAAAAATATTCATTTTAAAAATAGTATATTGTATACTACATTGGCGGAGCCAGTATTTTCACCTAGGGGGTTTAAAAATCTGAAGAAGTAAATACATAAAGAAGGCAAGGGGGCTCAACATCTACTATATATACATAAGAAAAAATCTAACCTTATATATACACTGTAATATTTTGCCAAGGGGGTTCGGAACCCCCTGGAGCCTACTTAGCTCCGCCTTTGGTATACTATTTAGTGAAAAGTATTTCCAAAATATTCAGTAAGTGTATTCATTTTACACTTTTGAATTATATAATTCACATGTTATATACTTTAATAGTACACTATAATCAGGGGCAGATTTAGACTATTCTATGGAGGTTTTTGGAAACCCTCATACATTTGCGCGGATTCTGTATTTATATTGAAAAATTCAATAAATATGTAAAATATACAACTTCGAAATTCATAACAAAGTCTTATTGGTCTAGCTTAAAGAGAAGGAACTCTTTAAGCCTTTGCTCCTCTTGGTCAAGTGATCAAATTCCCTTAGTCACCATGTAGGCTTTTGTTTTGTCTCTTTTTATTTTTTAATTTGAGATGAGTGGGAATTCACAAACTTTAAATCTTGAATTCGCCTCTATAATGTGATTTAACTATTACTAATGTTATATACCTTCTGGGTATATAGTTATATGAATTGTATGCTTTGAAGGTATATAACGCATAACGGACGAATTTTATAAATTGGTACACGTAATTTCTTTTAACCATCTTGATAATCATGTAAAAGTTCCCATATCTAATTAGTCCGTGATATTCTAGCCCATTTAATTGTTGCGAGCTCATTCGACTTCAATTTAACATTAGTTCTGTAAAAATTAGCTCAGACAACTAGTTCCCGGACCACTTGTTAATATTTAACTATTGCTTGAAATGCAATTGAGAAATAATCATATTTGAAAGGAAACAGTATCTCAATAAAACTATTTTTAACTAGAACAAACAATAATCCTAGTACAAGTTCGACACTTTAACAAGTGAAACTTCACACAGGCTTTACTGAAGTTCGTGACATGGCTTTAATGATCATCGTGGGGATCCTAACCCTGCTTCCTAGCATTACTGTTACATGCTCCCTCTTTCTCAAATTATTTATTGTGATTATTACAAATAATTATCCCAAATTATTTGTCGTTTTAGGAGTTCAAGGCACAATTAATTATTTTTTTCTCATTTTACTCTTAGTAGAATTTTGTCATTATTATAACAGAGATGACACATAAATAGAGTAACATTTAATGGAGAGAAATTATACTTTTTTTTTAAGTTTGTTCCAAAAATCATGATATGCGTGTCTATAAATAGAAACAATTTAAGTTAAACTTTTTATTTTACCATTAATAGAATGATTTACAATCACATGAATATCTATGGTTTATTTAGATCATAAGTTTTTAAAGCTTCTTTTTCTTCCTTATTCTTTAAGATATGTCAAAGTGTATCACATAAACGGGGACGGAGGGGGTATTACGTAATTTTATGATTCTTAAAGAAGCTAAATGGCTTGATAAATTTAAGCATTAATCCAACGAATGTCAACATAAAAGCTTATTTAGGAAGTGTGCGGCCGACAACAAAAGGTCGAACTGAACCGCATAAAATATGACCAACCACACAATCAACATGGATGAGTTCTCTAGAATCGTCACAAGGGACAACTCTAACCGCTCTTTTCATAAGGAAATTTCAAATAAATGTGCCGTTTTTACAGCTTCATAGCTTAGGTAGACAGTGAGGTAAGACACACCCTTCAATAAGAGAGAGTATCATAAATGACTTGGCCGAGATAATTCATTAGAATATTCCTTTCTAAATAATAATTACTTCGTTTGAAAGTAATTTGAATAAAGTCACAGACAAATCAAGTGGGATATTAGGCGGAAATAATTTATGCAAAATTTTGCTTTATGCTGGTGTAGGCAAATGTGAGAATAGCCAATGAGACAAAATTTAACATATATCGAGTCAAATATTGCAGGCACAAAACGTGGAGATCGTGTAACTTTGTCACAAAAGAGAACAAATAATAACAGACCCAAGATTACTATCACATTTCATCCATGCGTGCCAGCCCAGCATTTCAGGCTAATCAGGTATTAATTTAATTTCTTGCTTATTTAAACCCCGTTATCTCCTCAATTCGTTTAAAAAATATTTTCACTAGAATTTTCGGGGACAATTAAAAAATGATGGAGAAATTCAAGTATCCAGTAACTTTAATTACACTCTTGGTCTATGTTCAGTCAATCAAATCAGAAATTCCTCTAGCACCAGCACTATATGTATTTGGAGATTCAATATTTGATAGTGGGAATAATAATCTTTTGCCAACTTTAGCTAAGGCTGGTTTCAAGCCTTATGGTTCTAATTTTAATGGAGGAGCTACTGGAAGATTTACAAATGGGAAAACTGTTGCTGATTTTATTGCTGAATTTCTTGGATTACCGTTTTCACCACCTTACTTAAGTTTACGAGGATCATTAAAACTCACAGGGTTAAATTATGCATCTGGGTCCTGCGGTATTTTACCTTATACAGGAAACTTCATCGTAAGATATGCTCTAATTTATTTGCGTTAGCTACTTGTTTTTTTGTTCATTTGCTTTATAGTATTAAATTATCTAAAACATAATTATTAATAACGGCAGAAACAAAGCTACATAGTCTGAAGGTTCAATTAGAATCTTCTTCATTGGAAGTACTTTATATTTTGCCATAAATATAATGGTTGAATATGCTTAACTCAAGAAAAGTTTCTAGTGTGGTGGTAAAGGTGGTTCAAAAAACGTTTAGTAACTGGATTCAAATCCTAATTATGATACTGTTACAATTTTTTTAATCTCCTTGGTAGAATTTCTGTTATAGTTGCCCATGATATGTAAATGGTTATCTGAAAAATAAGCTGTCTGACATGTTATAGCATACTATTAATTATAATAACACTATTTATAAAAATAAATGTACTGTCAATATGTAGAAGTAGTTAAATCCTAACCAATAGTTAACTTATTATTTTCTTTTCTTGGTTTTTGGTAGGGCAAGTGCCTGCATATTTCTGAGCAGGTTGATTTATTCCAGCGAACGGTAGAGCAAGAATTGCCTAGACAATTTGATGATCCTGAGGAGCTTACCAGTTATTTATCGAGATCGATTTTTCTCATCTCTACAGGCAGCAATGACTATGTAAACAACTATCTACAGGCAAATATATATGGCACAAGCAAACATTATACTTCCGAGTCATTTGCCAAACTTCTCCTCGATGCACTTTCTCAACAATTTCAGGCAAGCCTTTCTTATTGGAGTATATATGTAGGATATGATAAAGCTTTTGCAGGTCATCCATTTTATGTTTGTTCATAAAGAACTTACCAGTAAATCATATAAGAGTTTTAAGTTCTACGCACACATAAATAATATTTAATCGATCAGATCCCTTGAAAAATGTTTATTTTAAAAAAAAAAAAAATCTTATTTTAGTGAGTTGAAGTGTTAGGCCAAGCTTTTTGAAAAAAATAAGTGTTTTTGAATAGTAGTAAAAATAGTTTTTCAAAAGCTAAAAAGAGTACTAGCTTTTAATTTCCTAGAGCACTTTAATTAGAAAGTTTGGCCAAGTTGATCTAATATTGACAAAAGTGTTTTTGAATTAATTAGTCAAACACAAATTGATACTAAACATATTAACTATAAGTAATATTATCGGATAAGTAATATTATTGACAAAAGTGTTTTTGAAATATTAAAAGCTTGATCAAATAGACTATCGATAACCTATAAGTAATAAGTAATATGCTATAACATATTAGCTTGCTATATAAATTAAATTCATATAAGTAAGGGTGAGATACGATTGAAACAAAGTGGCTCACATGAATATTATTTTGTATGGATTGTGCAGAGGTTATATCGGCTAGGAGCAAGAAAGGTGATAATGTTCGAGATAGGACCAATTGGTTGTATTCCATCACTTAAAAAGCAGCTTCGCCAAAATGGACTTTGTGTTGAAGAATATAACCATATGGCAGTAATCTTCAACAACCAGCTAAGTGACATGCTCAAAAATCTTACTTCCACCCTTCAAGGCTCGGCTTTTATTCTTGGCCATGCTCACTGGCTCGGCTACGAAGCCGTCACCAATCCTTCTACTTATGGTAATATTAATTTCAGAAATGATCATTGAATCAAAAAATTATCACAGAGAAGTCATAAAATTAATTTTAGTGACCAAATATACATCGCTGGAAATTCATCACTCCGGCGATGGAAATTAAAAATAGGTTGTCAAATTAGATAGAGGGAAAATTACACTCTAGGTAATTTTAAAAATATTTACGCCACGTAGCTCATATTTTCTGTATAAACACCCGATTTATCCCATATATGTATAACACTTTTTATACACTATTATACAAGGCTGATACATTATACATAATGTTTTTTTTCCCCCAAATATAATTAATGTAGTATAATACTGTATATTGGGCTATGTGGCATAAATATTTTCAAAAGCTGAATATTTAAAAAAATATCCCGATAGATAAATTTGTTATATAAACCACTACGTCATCTTCAACATATCAAACCTATATTCACATCGCTAGGCACATGTCATCATTTTCCTATTTCTTTCCACTTTTTACCTCCATTTAATTCATATTTTCTCCTCTTTAAACTGAAAATTTGAAGTTTATTAGCAGACATAAGCAAAAGAAGTTGAATTTAACTATGTGATGATGAGATGTGGCGATGCTTATTTCACAATTTTATTTTTATGCAGCAACTTAGTTGTCATTTACGGTACCATGCCGATATTTTTTTTTTTTTGGGTGATTTTCATATTTTATGCAAAATATAAGATATACACTTGACATATTTTTTCTTACAAAAATTAATTTTATAACTTTGTTGTGATTTTTATGATCATCCGTGAATTTAACTCCCGACAAGTTAAAATATTTAAGTAAACCATGATAAATATACTGTGTTTGTAGGTTTAATGGATCCAATTAGTCCGTGTTGCATCACTTGGGCAAATGGGACATCAGCATGCATACCGGAACTCGTGCCGTGCCGCAATGCAGAAAAACACTACTTCTGGGATGGTTATCATCTTACTGAAACCGTATATAGGGTTATCGCTACTAAATGTTTCAACGGCACATCTGTTTGTATTCCCAACAATATTAGTGAGCTTGTGGAAGGTTGACAAGACTTTGTTTTCTTAAGAAAAGGGATTTGACCTCCTGCTATATATGTACAACTACAAATCATGGAAAATGGAGGACTTAATTATAAGTGATATTAAACGAGTCCAAATATATGATGAGTACCTAATACTAGTATGTTATAAAGTTTCACCGATCTTTCTGCCCTTGTTAAGAGGCTCTCTTTGGATTTAGATGGGACTTTGCATATCTGCTAACGCAAGAACAAAGTGGTTCTATTCATAGATTCTAATTGAGTCCATAAATTTCCGAAAAGTTTAACAAACAAGATATTAAGAAAGAATCAACATTTAACAATTTATAGTATCTTGATTTGTAAACATGAAAATCCAACCAAATTAACAATATTTAGAAAAATATGTAGCCCGATATACAATATTATATATATAACATTCAGAGGCGGATCCAGGATTTGGAGGCTCCAGGTGCCATTTTTGTTTTTGAATCCAAATAGAGTAAATTTTTGGTCGATTACGTTGGCTTCGGGTCGGGTTATTAGTCTTTTCCATTTATATTAGATAAAACGATAGAACGAAAATACATAATTATTACAACAACTTGGCGCACAGATTAGGTCTTTCCAATTTGTTTAAATATAAAAGCAACTGATTTAGCGACATGTATTATTACCTTAAAAGCAAGTCAAGAGGAATTAAGGAAATGAAAAAAAAAAAATCAAGAGGAATTAAGGAAATGAAAAAACAAAAACAAAAAAATGAAAGAGGCAACTGATCTAAAAGGCCTTCTAAATTTGTGGAGTCAATTCGTAGATTTTACTATGTACGTGTGCTGTGCTGTCTATTTACTGCAACTAGACAGAAAAATGATTGCTGGTGAGGCTCGATCCCTGATCACCAAGGAGGCAGCAATTGTCCTTTGCCACTGGCACTATTAAGTCATTTGTTAGCCTGGGTGGCAGTATATCAATTTATACAATTTGATATGTATGTACACATATATACATAGCGTTTTCACCGAAACTTGCGAGTGGCGTGGCATCCCCACGGGCCTTAGTAAATCCGCCCCTGATAACATTATACCTGGGGGGTGGGGGAGGCATAACACATAGGGAAAACTACATATATGTACATGTTAAGGAGAAATATTTACAAAACGTGACGATAATTTTCGTTATTTACAAAACATAATGATATATTACGAAACATGACAGATTTTCATATATTTTTCATTTTTTTATTTTTTTTCCAGAAAATATATATTTTTTAAAAAAATATTTTAATTTTTTTAAAACAATAATTTTTATATTTTTTTTTTTTATTTTTTTGCTCAAAGGCTTAAAAAATTACCTCAATTTTTTGTGTATGAAAGCTGTATGAAATGTGTATATGTGATCGAAATTTTTAACATAATTTTCATACACAAAATTTTGAGCAAAAACTTTAAGCCTTGAATATTATATGAAAGTTGTTACAATGTTGTTGTAGTTGTATTAATTTTTCAAAAACCTAATATGAACTTTATGTACGAAAAATGTGAATGTAATTCTAAGTCTTGAGCGAGATATACACATTTCATGCCATTCTCATGCATAAAATTTTGAGCGTAATGTTTAAGCCTTGATCGAGATATACACATTTCATACGTTCTTCATACATAAAATTTGAGGGTACTTTTTAAGCCTTGAGCAAGATATACACATTTCATACACAAAAATTTGAGCGATTATTTTAAGCCTTGAATGTTGTACCAAAGCTGTATACAATGTTATTATAGTTGTATTAATTTTACAGAAATCTAACATGAACTTTATATACGAAAATATGAGCGAAATTTAAGACTTGAGCGAGGTACAAATTTCATACTGTTTTCATACACATAATTTTGAGCGGATTTTTTAAGCCTTAAACGTGATATACACATTTCATACACTAAATTTTGAGCGAACTTTTTAAGTCTTGAGCGAGATATACACATTTCATACAACTTTCATACATAAATTTTTGAGCGAAAAAAAGTATTTTAAAAATAATAATAATAATAAAATAAAATAAAATAATTAATTTTTTAAAAAAATAAAAAATATATTTTAAAAAAAATATAAAGCATGTTTTGTATAGGGTTTGTAATATTATGTTTTGTAAATATAAAACTAGCATCACATTTCGTAAATATTTCTCCTTAAGATGTATATATACGTAGTTGACCCTAATACATAATGTATCAACCTTGTATAAAGTGTATAATAGTGTATAAAAGGTATTTATACACAAATATGTTGAAAATTGCAAATATGTTGAAAATTGAAAATTGGGTGTTTATGCACAAAACATGGGCTGGCTACATGGCGTAAATATTTTCAAAAATAAACATAGAACGTAATTTTCCCAATCTTTTGTTTGAACCAATTATTAATACAATAATACATGGTGATAATATAAAGTTATTTACAATAAATATAAATTTAAGAGTATTATCACACGAAAAAAGACAAATGATGAAAATGGCGTGGAGAGGGATAGTAAAATTTAGGTTAAACCAAAAGTATTTACAAGTTGAAAAGGTGATCAACTTATAAGTTTTAGCTAATTTTACTTATAAGTACTTTTAATATTTACCAATTGTATTTCATTCAAAAAAAAAAAAAATATATATATATATATATATATTTACCGATTGTATAGACAAATAAAAAATTACTTATATATGCTAGTTAATAAGCTTATCCAAACATCCTCCAACTTAGAATTATGATGTTTGATTGATTTTGACTTGTAAATACTTTTGATATTTAATATATACTACTAATAAATTGATTTGAACAGCTTAAAAGTTTTCTTAAACATCCTCTAAAGTCTAAATCATATGGTTAAAAATAGTGACGACGGTGCTACAGGGGGAGTAAAATTCAAATAACCATTTTTTAATTTCGATGATTAAAAAATAGTTATTATTTTAAAATTCAGAAAGTAAACTACAGTATATGACAAAATTTTCACTTACAAAATTTAAAGGCTTAATGCATATGCAGCCCCCCAAACTTTTTTTTTTTTCATTTTGGCATCTCAATTAAGTTTTGTTCCCATTGAACCCTAGAACTTGATCTCAAGTGTGTCAATCAAACACAATCCAACTTACAAATCAAACGCAATTCAACTTACATAACATATATGGTGAGTTTCATTTTCTTTAGCCTTGCACGTGAACGTCAATCGCATCCTACGTGAAAAATTCAATCAATTAAAACCCTCCACGCATTTTAATTATACACATCATTAAAATATGTGTGTAACGACCCTTTTTCAAGAACCAAGCAATTCGGCCAACCAAGAATTGAAGACCAGACTTTTGAGATTGATTTTGAAGCATTTTTGGGATTCTGGAATAACATAATAGGATCTGGTGTTGCTTAATATCTTTGGCTTTTTATTTTCATTTTTGGTTTCTTATTTTTCAATTTTCAGGTTTAGTTTCCAATTTTGATTTCTTATTTTCCAGTTTTGTTATTTGATTGGTTTAAGTGGTGCTTCTTCACTTGTATAACACAGTAGCACACTTCTTCTTATCTGATGTGTATAATTAAAATAGATGCGGTGTTTTAGTTGGTTGAATTTTTCATGTATGATGCGATTAGCATTCACGTGCAAGGCTAGAGAAAATGAAACTCACCATATATGTTACTATGTAAGTTGAATTGTGTTTGATAGCCACATTTGAGGTCAAGTTCAGAGGTTCAATAAGAACAATATTTAGTTGAGGTGTCAAAATAAAAATAAAAAAAGAACAAATTTAAGGGGCTGCATATGCATTAAGCCACATTTAGTTGGCGTTTGGACATGCAATTTCATCTCACGAGATGAAATCAGCGTTTGGACATGTGATTTTATCTCATGAGATGAAATCCCAAATCATCCAAAAAGGCATGATTTGGGATTTGAAATCATGATTTCAAAAAATATAAATGTAAAATTTGAGCCATACGTTTATATTTTATAAAAAAGACCCATAAGTTGGTAGATATATTTACCAATCATGTTTACCAACCATTTGTATTAAATATTAATCTGCAAGTTGGTAAAATATATTTACCAATCATATTTACCATGTGGGAGGATTATATTAAAGAGTAGTTACATTACTATTCATGTTAAATTTTCCTTTTTATTGAACTAAAGTTTGATCAATTGATGTTGTATTTTTTAGAAAGGCCTTCTAGTAGCATATTAATTTTATTATGAACTATAATTTACTCATTTGGTAAGATTATATAAGAATTGACAAAATTTTGATGGTTTTCACAACTTGTGGGATTTTTATATTTATAAAAAAAACTGCAACTTAAAAATTCTAAATTGTAGTCATGAGATGAAATCATGTCCAAACAGCTCCTTAAATCAAAATTTAACTGTTCTTTAATCTTTGAAAACAAGCTGAACAAAGGTCACGCTGTTTCTACATGCTACAAGCCGTTCACAAAGGATGGACAGTACGATGTACCAGGAGATCATTCACACATAAAGCAGATATTACCCTGCCGCGTGTAAGTAAGGGTGTCAACCGGTTCCAACCGGAACCGGTTATGGAACCGGTTAAGGAACCGGCCGGTTCCGGTTAAAAAACCGGAACCGCTTAACCGGTTCCGGTTTACCGGTTTTAAACTCCAAACCGGAACCGGTCCGGTTTGGAGTGTTTAAAATATGTTTTTTTTTTGTTTTTTGTATTATATATATATATTATAGTATTTATTTGTATATTGTAGGTATATTTACATATGTTATACAACTTTATAATTAAAGTTTAAATATTTATCACTAATGTTCAATAAAGAAGTCAAGAATACGAATAGTGTTTTTCGTATACATATATATGTATAACTTACATATACTTATATATATGTATAACTTAATATATATAGTATATATACTTATATACTATATATACTTATATATATGTATAACTTAATATATATACTATATATATGTATAACTTAATATATATACTAAATATATGTATAACTTAATATATATACATATATACTATATATACTTAATATATATACTAAATATGTGGATAACTTAATATATATACTATATATATGTACTATATACTATATATACTTATATATAGGTATAACTTAATATATATACTATATATACATATATACTATATATACTATATATACTTAATATATATACTAAATATATGTATAACTTAATATATATATAGTATATATATTAAGTTATACATATATATGTATAACTTACATATACTTATATATATGTATAACTTAATATATATATATACTTATATACTATATATACTTATATATATGTATAACTTAATATATATACTATATATATGTATAACTTAATATATATACTAAATATATGTATAACTTAATATATATACATATATACTATATATACTATATATACTATATATACTTAATATATATACTAAATATGTGTATAACTATATATACTTAATATATATACTAAATATATGTATAACTTAATATATATACTAAATATGTGGATAACTTAATATATATACTATATATACTATATATACTTATATATAGGTATAACTTAATATATATACTATATATACATATATACTATATATACTATATATACTAAATATATGTATAACTTAATATATATACTTATATATATGTATAACTTATATATATATATATATATATATATACTATATATATATACTTATATATATGTATAACTTAATATATATACTATATATATGTATAACTTAATATATATACTAAATATATGTATAACTTAATATATATACATATATACTATATATACTATATATACTTAATATATATACTAAATATGTGTATAACTATATATACTTAATATATATACTAAATATATATATAACTTACATATACTTATATATATATAACTTAATATATATACTATATATACTTAATATATATACTAAATATATGTATAACTTAATATATATACTATATATACTTACTTATATACTATATATACTTATATATAGTATATACTATATATACTTATATATGTTTAAGTATACTATATAACTTAATATACTTATAAGTATATTCTTAGTATATTTTAGGTATATTCCTAACTTAATAAAAGTAAAAATATGAACACAAGTAAATAGAAGTAAGCTCAATGAGCCATATTTTTATTCATTCTTGGATAACATTTATTTGCAAGTTGTATTTTTTTTTAACTTGCAAATAATACATGAGTTGTACAAAAATAGTAGAATAATAAAATCACCAATTTTGAACCATTTCGTTAATTTCCCCCACATCATATTCGGTCATGGAAATATCTTCAAAGTCTTCCATTTGGTCCGGTCCACTAGCTATCAAATCTTCAATTTCTTCCTCTTCGCCTTCCTCCGCTTCTGAGTTTTGGTTGCGTCGCTCCGATCTAATCCAATCTCGAATGCACACTAGTACTTGCAAGCTAAAGCCGGATAATGAATGTCTATGGTCTCCAATTTGCTGTCTTCCTTGGCTAAATGCGCTCTCCGAAGCCACGGTTGATACTTGAACCGTAAGGATATCTCGAGCCATTCTTGAAAGTACCGGATAGCTTGCCTTGTACTTCTTCCACCATGCTAAGACGTCCACCTCATCCAAGAGTTGGTTGATATCTACATTTGGGTGCATCAAATAAAAATTATATTCATCAAAGTTTGCGAGAGAAGAAGAAGTTGGTCAGTGAATGTAAAACTTTTAAAACCCGACAAGCCCTTTTTGCTACTTTGAGAAGTAGTAGGGCGTGGAGCAACGGGTGCCGTACGTTCTTCCAAACTAGAATAATGAGTAAAAACTTTTCTAAACTCATCATCAATAGCGAGTTCGGCTTCAAATAAAGATGGTTGAGTTCCCGCTTCAATTTCTAAAAATGTATAAATTTGACTAACCAAATTTTTAGTATAAGACAGCTTTAAACAAGGATTTAAAAGGGAACCCAATATAAATAAAGTTGGGATGGGAAAAAAATACTTCTTAAATTTGATTATCATTTCAAAAATAGCCACTTGATAATCGGGTTTATGTTTATACTCTTGTAAAACTCTAGCTATTTCCGCTAAGTAGGCTAAAATTCCGGTTACCGTGGATAAAATTATCTAGAAAAAGCAAGAGTTGCATTATTAAAATTTTCTAAGAGTTCAATACATTCTTTAACATCTTCCCAATGCATAAAATTTAACCAATCCTGACTATCGGTATTATATTTGTTGTGAACTTGTTGTATGGGAATCCTATACTCATATGCTTGTTGTAGCATAATGTAAGTGTAGTTCCACCTAGTCTCAATTTCTATTTGAATTTTCCTAGGTCTAAGGTTATTTTCCACACAAGCATTCTTAAAATCTCTAATTCTTCCCCTATTAGCATTACAAAAAAGAAACGCAACGAAGATTTCTAACTTTTTGAACGAAATCATCAAAATGCTCAAGACCATCTTTAACAATTAAATTTAAAATGTGACAACTACATCTTACATGAAAAATATTTTTTAGAGAGGGTTTATTTCTTTTTTAAAAGACCAACCCTTTGTATTATTAGAAGCATTATCTAAAGCAATACAAAGTGTTTTTCTATAAATGTTAAAAAATCTCATAATAGTAGACATTGAATCGGCTAAAAATTTTCCATCGTGACGACCTTTTCCTTCGTCATATAAAAAAGCTATAATTCTTTTTTGCATAACCCAGTTGTCATCAACCCAATGACATGTAATAGCAAAAAAATCTAAATGGTTAATACTAAGACCCAAATCAGCGGTAAGACAAACATTACAATTTAAAGAATTAAATACGTGGCGCAAATAAAATCTATATTTTTAAACAAATCTATAACATCGGCTCTACAAGTACTTCTAGAATACCCTCAAATAACGGATTATAACAACGTTGAATGTAAGTAACAAACCCCAAACCCGAGGGAAAGGAAAATGGTAAACAATCATAAGCTACCATTTTAGCTATTTCTACGCGTTCTTTTTCTTGTCATACTTAAAATTTCTACCGGTTCGTGTCTATCGTCATTTGAATCCCCCACATTTGAACCCGTTTGCTCTCCCCAAGCATCCATATGTTTGGTTCTCATATGAGAATTTAGTGTACCCGTTCCACCATCCTTACCGTTCTTGCTTAAAACTAAATACTTGTCGACATATGTTACATGTAGCCGATTGGCTTTCCCTATTCTTAGTCATAAATTTCCAAATTTTAGCTGTTGGCTTACGAGTTCTAGGCGGTTTGTCTTGTGTATGTGATTGTACGGGGACATGTATCTCTATGGGATTTTCGGGGGGTTGTGTTTCATCATCATCATTTAAGTCTTCATTAAAAGTGTCGGTAAAATGTTGTTGCATTGCCTCATGACCTAAAAGTGGATTATTTCCACCAACATCAATACCTACATTAGGTGTTTCTTCCACAAATGTTTCCTCATTAAGCGCACCTCTAACAATACGACTACTACTACGGCACCACGTCTTAATCTCTTTGACATTATTAAATAGAATTAATTTAAATCACAATCAAATAAATCACAAGAAAATAAATTACAACAAATTAAATTGCGTAAATTAAATTGCGTAAATTAAATTGCGAAAAATAAAGATAGAGTTGGAACGAAGGTACCAAATTGCCGGATTAATTTCCAAGAAAGTCAAGGCGGCTAGAATTGCAAATCCACCAAAGCTACTTCGGATTGTTGCAAAATCACCAACTCCACCAACAATATTATAATTGCAAAATTAATAATTGAAAGTTGAAACTATAATAAGACTTTGTGGCTAGTTATTGCAAAATAATTATAATTGAGAGATTGAGATTTGAGAGAAAGATGAAGAAGAGAGTGAATTGGTGTGAATTAAAATGAAAATGAAGAAGGGTTTATATAGGGGTGGGGGATGGGTTAAAGTGTTAAAAAAAAAAAAAATTTGGGGGCAAAAAATTAACAAAATGGCCGTTTGGAAACGGCCATTTTTGCAAATGGACCGTTAACGGTCCATTAACGGCCGGCCCAACGGCTATTTTTTTTTTTTTTTTTTTTTTTTTTTAATTTTCACCGGTTAAACCCGGTTTAACGCTCCGGTTCGATTCAAAATATTGGGCAGGACGAGTATCAATTAAACGGTTAACCGGTTAACGCAACCTTCTTCTACTTGCTTCCCGCTTAACCGGTCCGATTCTGGTTAAAACCGGTTAGCCCGAACCGGTTGACACCCTTACGTGTAAGACAAAAACACCACCCAAATTAAAGAAAGAAAAAATCTCGTTGTCTCCAAATAAAAAAAAATCTCGTTTTCTCCGTACAGCTCCCATACGTCTCAACCCCTCATGATAATCACTCCCCTGAAACCTTACAACCATATGCATAATTTGTGTATGGATACATAGCCATAATTTAATTTTGAATACAACATAATTTAACATTCAAATTTGCAGGCTTGTCCAAATCATACACATACATGTTCGTATATGCATCAAAAATTCGTCACGTATTGGTGGGAAGACGAAACTGTTCTGTCAAACACATATCTGTACGTATACAATTAAACATATCTCCTAGATGATTCATTCTTTACAAACATAATCTCAACGTATAGATGGTCCAAAGGTCTAATTGATTGATTGAGATTTTTTTTTTTAATATACGTACATTAGATAGGGGAAGTGATGGGAGCTGTAACGTCGTCTATGGCGGCAAAGTTTGCGTTTTTTCCGCCAAATCCACCGTCGTATGGGGTGGTGGTGGAAGAAACGACGGGAAAACTTAAGATGACAGAGGTTGTGCAAGGGGAAGACGTGGACATATTGAAGCTAGGGACGAAGAAGGGGACAGAGATTATTGCCATGTACGTGAGGAATCCAGGGGCGAAGGTGACGGTGCTGTACTCTCATGGAAATGCGGCTGATTTGGGGCAGATGTATGATTTGTTCACAGAACTCAGTCTTCATCTCCGGGTCAATTTGATGGGGTATATATATATTCTTCTCTCTTGCTATTTTTCATTCGGAATATAATGTATTAGGATTAAAACAAGCCCGAATAGAGCAGAATGAATATAGAGATTCAGGGTGTGTTCAGTATGAAGGAAAATGTTTTCCTGGGAAATAAGTGGGTTTCCTACTTATTTTTTTGGATTCGGTATTAAGTGAAAAATATTATCCTAAAAACATTTGTATATAATCTAGACAGGCGGAGGTTGGGGTGGAGGCATGGGGTGGTAGGGGATGGGGGCTATCAGCGTGGGGGTAAAGATGAGGTGTGTTGGAGGGTGGGGAGGACAGAATCAATGTGTAATGCCACTTGTGGAACTTATTTTCTCTACTTCCACTAAGGAGGTTTTGGAATTTCAAAGAAGTAGGTGCACTTCTTAATGTGAGTGTGCGCGCATATTTACATATTAAAAGAAAATTTTAAAATTTGTATTGAACTATATAATTTTCTATATACATATATAATCTGAATTTGAAACAGTGAGTTGTTTATATGCTGGATTCTACTCTGTGTCTGAATACTATGGGAATCTGTTATGTATGGGCTTGCCAAATTAAAATAGAGTTAAGCTACCTTAAGCCTAATGTAGTTGATGCATCTAGTGATTCAGAAATAAGCTTGTGCTTGCCACAGTAAATCTTTTAGTATCACTATCTGATGTGTAAATTTTGACCCCAGGAAGATGATCTTATTACCAGTTGTTTTGTATATGCCCATTTCATGCAAAGAGAACACTAGTGGACAAATGATCTCTTTGTTGTTGGTATTACCCTCTCCCCTTTGTAAATTTGATGTTGCAGTGATACTTTCACATGGTTTAGGAACTCCCGTTTGACCGACCTCGTGGATATGCCTTAATGTTGAGGAAACTTGTTTCTTTTATGGTGAAATGCGTGTTTTCTTCTTAGCTATGTGGATTTTGAAAGATAACAGAAATGTAACATTGATGTGTAGCATCTTGGAAATATCTCAGGCTCATCAGAGACTTTCTGATATTCAAAGTCGAGGAGATGCTCACTTTTCCTTGTTCACTGGATTTCTTACTCTCCTCTCTTTTAATCTGAGTGCTTAATTTTATTTGAACGGAACCTTTGGGGCGGGGAGAAGCTTGAAGGGAGAGTTGTTAGTTTTGGGAACTTTTCTCAAGAGTTGTT
Source organism: Lycium ferocissimum (assembly GCF_029784015.1). Classification (NCBI taxonomy): domain Eukaryota; kingdom Viridiplantae; phylum Streptophyta; class Magnoliopsida; order Solanales; family Solanaceae; genus Lycium; species Lycium ferocissimum. The sequence continues at coordinate 39,842,744 of NC_081343.1, forward strand.
GTTAGTTTTGGGAACTTTTGTTGTTAGTTTTGGGAACTTTTCTTAGTTTGAAAAAGATACACATATATGAAATCCAAATTACCTCAAAATTTCTGAGTGTCCTTTCTTTTCTGGCAGGTATGACTATTCAGGATATGGACAGTCCACTGGCAAGGTATGGAATATTTCTTTAGATGATTAAATTTAGGCAGTTCCAGATGAAAGCACTTGACTCTGTATTCTTATTTTTCTATAGCCAAGTGAACAGAACACTTACGCCGACATAGAAGCTGCATATAAGTGTCTTGAAGAGACATATGGGGTGAAAGAGGAAGATATAATATTATATGGACAGTCTGTTGGCAGTGGACCAACATTAGATTTGGCATCTCGCTTCTCAAGATTGAGGGCTGTGGTTCTACATAGCCCGATACTCTCTGGAGTTCGCGTCTTGCATCCAGTTAAGAAGACATACTGGTTTGACATATTTAAGGTTAACATTCTATTCATGGCAGTTATCTGGAACTCTATTTGACCAAATTTTAGTATTTCTTCTTCCTTCTTGTAATTAGCTGTTTTTCTTTCTTTTCTCAATGCAGAACATTGACAAGATACCATTGGTCGAATGTCCAGTCCTCATTATTCATGTGAGTATCCATATTCCCTTCATAAATATATCATATAACCTTAAAAGTGATTTTTTCTTTTTTCACGGATTAGTAACTGTTGATAAATTAGCAAAACCAGAGGGAATGGTAGAGATAGAAGGCCTGTAGTTTGGATGAATTGACTCTTTAGCATCAAGAACTACAATGTGGCTATGATTCTACAATTACAAGCTAACTCCCCATATGAATTCTTTTGACATTTCTAGGGCACAGCGGATGATGTTGTGGATTTTTCCCATGGTAAGCAGTTGTTTGATCTATGTAAGCAAAAGTATGACCCGTTGTGGGTTGAAGGAGGTAACCATTGTGACTTAGAGCTCTACCCCGAGTACATAAAACATCTGAAGAAGTTCATATCAGCTATTGAGAAATCGACGGTTTCTACCAATGGAGAGAAATCGACGGTTTCTACCAATGGTGAGAAATTGACGGTTTCTAACAATGAAAATGCACCAAGTATGGACCCAATAGATAAAAACCTTGAAACGTCGAAATAGCAGAGATTGTAGACGCAGGCCATGCAGAGACCAGAAGGAGAAATTTGGACCTAGTACAGAACAGAGAGAAAAACTACAAACAAGCACACACCGGAGAGATATATTGAGAGCCAGCATGGGCAAGAAAGAAACGTTAAGCAAAAATATGGATCTAGCAGAAAGGGCAGATAACAATTCAGAACTACCAAAAGAAAGCAAGAAACATTTTTTATCTGTCATATTATATTAGCCGGCTAAGAGTGTTTTTCATCTTCTGTTTCCTTGTACTAATTAGCATGATCTTGTATAAAGTGTGATAACTGCTTTAACAAATGATTGCTTCATTGGTGTGTTATCTTGCCAATTTGTTGCCGATATTTTTTTCGTTTAACCTGTTTTTGGTACTGCGTCGTTGAGCTGAGGGTCTATCGAAACTCACCTCTATACCCCACAAAGGTAGGGGTAAGCTTTGCATAGGTAGGGGTAAGCTTTGCATACATTCTACCCTCCTCAGACCTCACTTGTGGGATTACATACCCTGTTGTTGTACTGCTTTAACAAATGAAAGATACTACTGGTGGTTTACTTGTTTTTGTAGTCATCTTCCATATCACTTTTTCAGTGAGCTAGATGAGATTGCTAGCCATCTATACATTTTATTAAATTGTCTATGTGATTATGTATGTGCATTTACCTAAAAATAAAACTTAATTATCTCAAAACAGGGACCAGGAAGCGCTGTTTTGGCCGATAGCAAATTCCTGTTGCAGTCATCTTCCATGAATTCGGTTCTGATGTTTTAGTTATTAGCTACTACTATTTGATTAATAACGAAAAAGACATTATTTTAGAAGCATTTGACAGTAATGTTCTTTGGTTCCTTCAATTTACCCTTTGGGCAGAGCCAATTAAATTATTTCAGTTGATTAACTCAAGATTTTGAAGAAGCTAATTTGGTAGAGTAATTATGGTTCAATTTTAGTATCAATTTTTTTTTCTTAAAGTAAACTAATGAGATCTGTGAATTTTAAAATCACTTATTCAAAAATCATTTAGTTGAATATTGAGATTCCATTATCATGACCAACAAAAAGGAGCACCAATTCATGGGTGACCCTTCATGGGAATTCTTCTCATTTGCAAAAAAGATAAAATTATTAGTACTTCGGACTTCAATCTTCATAATTGAGTGATTTTGGCCCTCCAGCGAAATCAAGAAGCAAATACGAGAATTGAGAATACTATAAATTTAAAAGAACGAGTAAATAAGAACAATAAAAGTATTCATACAACTGCAAAATGATAAACAAGGAAAAATCCAACCAGAAGTTCTAACAAAAATTATCGCCAGCTTTTTTTTCCCTTTTGCGGGCATTGGATGGATGTATTATGTATATTTAACAAGGATTTAAGTTATTAAACTATTTGTATAGAGCATTGTACACTATTATTCATGCAACTAACCTGCTATTGCAGGTTATAATCCACCTATTTCTAAGTTATCATATCAAGCTTGAAGATCTTTGTTATTTATCAACTTAATCTGATGGTATATATGCATTGCGAGTGCACATAACATAAACTCATTCAGACATCCTCCTCCTGTTTGAGATTAAACGGTTGGTACATTCTTTTTTTTTTTTTTTTTTTAATCTGTACAGCATTGCTTGATAACATACAAATATCAAGTTTGATAAGATCCAGGAACAGCTCTTAAGGTATTGCCACAGAAAAGAAAAAAAAAAAAAAAAAAAAAAAGATAAAACTGTTGATTCATGGTGGAGGAATTTGGTAAGCAGATTGCACTTTGGATTCCAGCAGAGAAACATACTTATCGAGCATCGAAATAACAGCTTCAAATTCAGTAACCTGTTGTTCTATCGTGTCAATCTGTTGAACATACTCGTCAAAGCTGCCACTTTTAGACTTCAATTGCTCCACAAAGATCCTCAATCCTGAAGCCACGTCTCCAAAGCCTTTATATTCCTCAGCAACCCTTGTATTCATTTTCTCCACAAGTCCAAGTACATTGTCGGTTTCCTGGGATACAATGAACAAAGCAGCATAAGCTTGTATTCTGCAATATTGGTTTCTAATATACCAAGGTCAGGAATGAAAACTATAAAGAAAAAAATTTCCCAGTATTTTCTCCCTGCAACAAATAGTAATATCACTGGGTATGATCACTAACAAATAGAAATACCATTAACTGATCATTTCTGAACTACACATTTGTCAGACTCTTCAAGAAACAATCTTCCACTTCATCTGTGCAAATTATTTCTAAGCTGCCTACTAAGGAAAACTATCCTGTTGTTATTGGGATGGCAACATTTGCAAGTATGATTACCGTGAGAAACAAGAGTGAGGAACATGTAAAAAAAGGTTAATTTCCTTTGAAATTTCTGTCCATGCTTGCTACACGTAAGTGCAACACTAATTGCATATTTAGTAAGACACGGAGGTAGGACAACATCCCAGAAGGAAGAAAAACTAATTTCTACAGAAGTTTATCAACTCCAGTAAATGAGAACGCCCTCTCCTCACATCCCTAATGAAAGAAAAGAAAAAAGGAATTGACGATATACAAAGCAGCACTGTTGAATTTTTTTTACAAAAAACAAAGACTTTCTTATACCTGGAGTTCGCCTCTAATCATCGTGGAAACATTCGTGAAAAGGTCATTGAGCGACTCAGCCAAATGGTCCTGCTCCATCTTTTGCAGAAATTCACTGTTTAGGAGCCTGAGGGGGTGAGAAAACTTGGTTAATGTTGGTAGATATACTGTTAAAGTTGCTTTATTTTTTCATGAAAATTTATAACCAACCAAAACAAAAGATATGGAACTTGGTGTTGGAGTGTTGTAAACAAATAAAAGAAACAAAATAGCTTGTCATGTTCGAAGAAAAATAAAAGAATGGGATTTTTAATGTGGAAATTGACTGTAAAATAATTATTTCCGAAGGGGTAAACAAGGAAAAGATAAATAACTAGGTAACTTCAGACAACATTTTGAAGGGTACATTTGACCACCTTCAATTATTGCTGGAGTGCTAATGATACAAGACCAAAAAAAGGTATATCTAAATTGAGAAAAATTACTGGCAAAGGTCAAAGTTTGGAGCATAAGTAGAGTACTGGAGGGAAACTTCATACTAAAGCATCAAGATAGTATGTATAGAACAGTTGTTGCTACCATTGCACAAATTTTGCCTCATGTCTGAAGCCACCATCGCTGAATACAAGCAAAATAATAGCTGAGGTATCAGATTTATACAGAGTTGTCAAGACTGGTAAATTGAAAGCCTAGCCATGTGGAGTGGTTATATGATTGGGTAGATACCTTAAGATGGAATGGTGATAGACGAGAAACATTTATAGCGAAGGCCTGTTACAACACTCTGTCCAAGCATGATATTTGGCCCTTCCATACGCTTTGGAATATTAGAACTCCACTTAAAGTAACTTGCTTGGGTTGAATTGTGTTAACATGATGCTTGCCTAACAAAGGACAACTGGATAAAAAAAGAGTTGGAAAGTCCTATTAATCTCCCCTTGCACCGCTCAATAGCAACAGAGAATCGGAGCATGCTTATGAATCTATATGGTATCTAGTGGGTGATACCTAAGACACTTATAGATACTCCACTTAGCTGGAAAGCAGGAAAAACTAAATAGTAAATAAGTACATATTATGATCTTAGGTATACAATCCCAGCTTGCATTTGAGGGTAGTGTTGAGGGATAGGACTTGCAGATGTTTTGAAGGAAGAAGAAAGACCCTACGCGAGTTTGAAATTTAGTACTAACATTTTATCTTATTCCGAGTAATTTAGAAGTAGTAAATGATAGAGCTATTTTAATGGAATTTATTAGTTCCCTACATAGCTCAGTAGGGGAGCAGACTTTTGTACCTTTTATTACTTATCTGGAGAAAGAAAAAGATAGAATGTCAAGAATAAGAGTGCCTGAAGATGGCAGGAGACAAGGCAACCCACACAGCGACACATTTGTATGTTCAGGGATTTGAGAGTGGAAAAGAATAAGTACAGATTAACTAGACTATAGGTGTAAATTTAGTACACAAAAGGCTTTTGTTTCATGTCTCAAAATGCACCACAACATGAACCAACTTTTTGTAAGGATCATCTGTCATGAACTATGCAAGAACCTGTGATATTAACATCTCCCCTTTCAATTTACCCAAGAACTTAAACTACATCACAAGATTGACACTCACTCGTTCTTGCTTGGTAATGTACTATCTCAGGCATGGACACCATAGACACTAGTGTCAAACACAAATATTAGTTTATCCCACTAGATGGAGAGAAGAATATCTAAAGACTCTTATCCCTTCCCAAGCTGAACGCTTAGGGTGTGTTTGGCATTTTGGTTGGTCAAAATGTTCTGAAAAACGTTTTCTCTAGGAAAACAAGTTTCTTCAAAATGAGGAAAATGACTTCCGTAATGGATGTAGGGAAAACGAGTTCCATAAATGACATTCCAAGTTCATTGTCTCCTTCCCACCCAACCAACCCCCATCCCTTGACAATTCCAACCCCTCCCCCCACCCCGCTATTAAGCTAGATTACATATAAATTCCCTTGGGATAATATTTTTTTGCTTATTTACCGAACACTAAAAAATAAGTAAGAAATCCACTTGTTTTCCAAGAAAAGATTTTCTAGAAAACCATTTTCCATGGGAAACATTTGCCTTCATACCAAACACACCCTCAGACTCTTAACCTCTTTCCAAGTTGAACCAAAAAAATGGAAAGAGAAGTCCTTTTGTTTCTTGTGAAACCATGAGGTTCCATTTAGTATAGATGACTGGATGTTAAGAGTAGTGTTTCTACTTTTTGTATACCACTTGTATACAGGGGAATTTTCCTATTTAATCAATACAATCATCCCTGGTAATATATTCTTTAAAGCAGATTCTGCAACGAATCATCAACCAACACACAAGGCTATTTTCAGTACTTATGTACAGGACTGCAGGTCAACTATCGAACCCATATCTGGTTTTCTTGAAACAGCCTATATTTAGTGCATTGATTATACTAACTACAAAAAATTGTTGACAGTCCTTATATAAACAATAAAAATAACACCCCCAAGCACACGAGATTCTAACCAAATCTTCCATTTTTTTTCCCCATTTTTGTTCGGGAAAGTTAATTTAGCTATCAATTGGGTCCAGTAATTCTCCCCCATTTGATGAAAAACAGAAACACTTAACAAATCGAGAGACGATACGAAGCTTAAAGTATAAATACCTTTGTTGATGACCGGAGAAAGACAAGTATGAAATGGAGAGTCGTCTTCCGCTGATGACAAAACACAAGAATGTATTTAAGTCATTTTATACTCCATATACAAACTAGGAGAAGAGAACCATTTTTCCCACTATTTATCCAATTTAATGTGAAAATAATTATTATTTCAATCTTTTAGATTTTTTATATTAATTTTTTTTATATAATTGTAGGTCAACTTAATTAGATGTATAAATTTTTTGTATATATGTTAGTGTACAAAATTAAGGCTAAAATGACGTCTATGCTGATAGAAGGTCGCAAGTTACATGTATCAGGTTATTGGATGAGCATAGATTGATCCTAACATTAATTAGTACATTACTATGATTAAAATTATCAAGCTTAATCTGAATGGTATAAAACATTCAGTAAATTTAACAATGAATCATAATTAAACTTGACATGTCAAAGTTAGTCAAAATATTCTAAATAATTATAAAAATCATGAAATTTTTTCCAAAGTTAGTCGATATGTACTAAATTATTATTTTTTCTTCTATCCTTTAGAAGAGCCAGTAAGTGGCACCTTCGTCGTCCGTCTGTGTACCGCCTATAAAAAAAAAAAAAAATTTTTTAGGGCCCCATATTAATCAACCCCTAAAAAAAAAAAAAAAAAAAATGGGCCCCATATTAATCAAGCCCTTAAAAAAAAAATTGTGGGCCCCATATTAAACAACATCGAAAACATTAAAAAAAAAAAGGCTACCATCCAAAATCGAAGGAAAAAAAAAAAAAGTGGACCCATATTAAACAAAATCGAGTAATATTGAAAAAAAAAAAAGTGAATCCCATATTTAAAAAACAAACACATTAAAAAAAATGTGGGCTCCATATTAAACACGATGCGTATTAAGTAGAAACACTAATATAATAAAGATTTAGATACGAAGACAAACTAATATTATATTAATCGTATTTTGAACATAGTCTATATATATATATATATACATAAAAATAATAAAACTAATAATGTCCAAAAAGGTGGGCCCCATACTAAATAACACCAAGTAATATAAAAAATGAAAATAAAAAAAAAGGAAGAAACTATATAAAGCATGGGTTTAGACTCATGCTTCATCGTCCGTTCGTCCCCAAAAAAAAAAAAGGGTGGGCCCCATACTAAATAACACGGAGCAAAGAAAAAAATTGGAACTCACCATCTCCAAACTCATGGAAAAAAATAAAGTGGACCCTATATTAACGAAATCAAGCAATATTAAAAAAAAAAATTGAACCCCATATTAAAAAATATAATATTAAAAAAAAAGTGTGCAGACTTTTTATTCGTAGCAAACACTAATATAATAAAGTTTTAGATACGAAACAAATTACAATGTTATATTAATCGTGTTTTGAACATAATATATGTATATATATTATATGCATAAAAATAAGACAAACTAATAATGTCCAAAAAAAAAAAAGTGCACCCCATAAAGGGTGGACCCCATACTAAACAACATCACAATATATATATAAAAAAAAAAAAAGTAAAAAATGGAACTCCACCATCTCCAAACTCACGATAAAAAAAAGTGGACCCCATATTAACAAAATCAAGCAATATAAAAAAAAGTGAGACCCCATATTAAAAAAAAATAATGTCAAAAAAAAAGTACGAGACTTTGTATTCGTAGTAACACTAATATAATAAAGTTTTAGATACGGAGTACAAACTACAATGTTATATTAATCGTATTTTGAACATAGTGTGTGTGTGTGTGTATATTTATATATATATATATATATATGCATAAAAATAGTGCAAATTAATAATGTCCAAAAAAAAAATGCACCCCATATTAAAAAATCAAACAATATTCATGTAATTTCAAAGTATCCATTGAGTCAATAATGATGGATTCGTTGCGCGTGCGTATCAATTAATTAAGTGGGAGCAAATGAAATTCTTTTCTTCAAAAGGTTAGGTAGTCAAACCATACAATTTTCTTTCTTTTTTTATTAGCACAGATCTATTATTTATTAAGCGTTGTATTGCTATTCCGCCATGTCATTTATTTGTTATGTTTACTAAAATAAATATACTTAAAATATTTATATTTTAAAATAAGATAGAATTTAATTACTTTTTTATTTTTATTCTTACTCCAATAAAAGTGAAAGAGATTAATGTCGTAGAAAAATATATATCAAATGGAAATCAAATAATGAATAAGGTAAATTAGTCAAATCATAATTCTAATCGACGTTTTTCTTAAAAAATATGCAAAAGACAACATGACAAGTAAAATGAGCTAAAAAAGCGAGAATATTTACCAAAAATTAAAAAATAGTATTTCTTCATTTAAATAGAAAATCAATTTCTACTTTGTTTTGTTTTAAACACGTAAAATTAATTTAATAATTTAAATTAGAATTATCCAAATCAAAATTTGATAAAAAATAATAAGTATTTTACACTTTTAAATTAATCGAATTAAAATTAAAAGTATCAACGTCTTAAATATTGCTATTATTTTATCTCAAAGAGACGAAAATAGTTTCTTTTTAAACAAGTCTTCTCTTTTAAAAAATATTAATAAATTTGCCGATTTTGTATTAATAGCAACCATTAATATAATAAAATTTTAGATACGGAACACAAACTACAATGTTATATTAATTGTGCTTTGAACATAATATATATATATATATATATATATATATATATATATATATATATATAATCACCATTCAAAGACAACTATATACACGTAGATGCACTATATGTGCAAGTGTTGGGCAAAGTGCGCGTATAGACCGCTAGTCTACTATAATATAATAGAAGCATGGGTTTGAGAATAGGATCGTCAACATGCTTCAAGGGCAAATCCGTCATTTAGCTCAAGGGCAAAAGAGATATTTAACTTTTCTCAATATATTCAAGAATCTTTCGAGTTCTTTCATCTTTTTGTTCCAACTATGGAGAAACATCGGTAATTTTAGTTGTGGTGACAAAAAAGTGTGATAATTAGAAATGGTGACAAGTTTGACCAGCCAAGGTCAAACTTGTCTTAAAAATGTGATTAACTTAAATTGGGACTGATTACAATTTTTAAAACTTATAATCTTTTACAA
>NC_081343.1:39852370-39958022 GCF_029784015.1 Lycium ferocissimum
GTGTAAAAAATAAAGCTTGGTTAAAATGTTAAAAATATAACTTTGGGGTGAGTCAAATTTCTCTAATCACTAATCCAAAGTTTATCACCTTTACTCAATTAAAAAAACTAGAGTTACCCCAACTCAATTTTAAAACCCATTTGTCACCTATAATTAAAACCCCCGAGAAACATGGGTTGGAATTCTCTTTTCTCCAAACTTTCAAGAACTGCTCTTTGACTTCATCTTCTCGATTGGATGTGCAATTTTAGTTCAGTTTTTGTCTCAATCTTTACCCTAATCAGATTTTTCAATTTCATAGCTAATGTTTAAAAATGGGCTCAATTTTCTGTCAGAAAGAAGCTGATGTTTCTTCGTTATGCTTTATCGGATTATGCTCCCGCTCGGTACAGAAAAAAAACTTTTATTAGCTTCAAATTTCTTGCTTACCAAACCAGTAACCGGTACCTATTTCAGTAGTGAATGTAATTTCTAGAAAAAATATAGGGTTATCTTTGTTTCATACTCACAATAACGAAGAATTAATGGTTATGGTGTATCCGCCTCTATTTATTTGCAGGCAAGAGGTGTCATTATGTGTTGGAACTTGGAACCTACCTAATTCCACATTCTAACAAGGCAAGTGGTAATTCATATTGTCCTCTGACTTGATCCCTTTCTCTATCGTTTTCATTAAACTTTACAGCAATCTGGTGATTATTTTGTGTTTTACAATAGTCTATCTAGAGGGATCCTCGATCAATAAGCTTATAGAAAAGGTCTACTGACCATGCTACAATAAGAGCATAAGCACATTGAGTTGCCATCTTGACCAAAAAATGTAATTAAAATGGAAGAACTTTGTGCAGCTAAGGTGTTTGACGATATGCCTAAAACAACCAAATAGTTTTATTTTCCCATAAGTGTTTTAACATAAATATCTTTCCTTTTGCAAGGCCGGAACTTTTGATAACACAAATATAATTTATTTGAAACATGTTATGCGGCGTATTCTTTAATGGGAACCTATTTGGAATTTTATTTGTATCTAAAAAGGGAAATTTGTAGAGACTTACTTGGAGATTCAAGATGACCTGCATATTACTATATTTCTTAAACATGACAGTTTTTATACCTTAGAAGATTTTAAAAGCAATGAATTTTTATATTTCAATACATTACAATACCAACTAATTTTTCATTTAGTTGAAATATAATGGATGCACAATTTTTGTTTGACAGATTTTCAAAAGTGAAAGTTGCTCAAGGGAGAAAGGACCATTGCTTTGGCTGTAAGTTATAAATTTTATCATTTGTGTTCTCGTGATTAAGTAGTGAATGGTTTCCCCTGTTGTGTTTGTGCCATTGTGCTGAACAAAATTAGCCTTCTTAGATCGACTCTCTCCAAGCCTTTATTAAAGGTCGTAAAGCAAAAGACAAAAAGGTATGTTGGCTGCAGGGAAAAGAAGAAGTCTTCAAAAATGCTCTCATTGTGCCTTGGCATTCAAGATATTTCACGGATATGAATACAAAGTCTCCTCTGGTATCTCTCTAATTTGTAATTGCATTAGTTTGTTTTCTGGAATATTATTTATTGTTGAAATATTTTTGGCAAAGTTAGGTGTGCATGATATAAGCTTCTGAAGCAAGACAATTGTCATGCCCCGAACCATGGCCTAGGCGTAACACGGCACTCGGGCCTTGCTTGCATGTGTCCGAGCGAACCTAATGGCTTGCTTGTCAACATGTGCATCAAAACAACATACTCTATATGATGCAATTTATATGAATCATGAAAATGTAATTTGCGGAATAAAGTCTTGAAATTATCTCATAGCGTGAAAAATCATGAAAACGTAATAGTGAAGCATGAAAACATAACCGACTCGTGAACTAACAACCGTGTCTATGAAACCTCTAAAACATGTCGAATACTAACTACCAGGACATGGCCCGGACTACCATAAACCGAATACTAATGCGGATCCATATCGAACCCCGGAGGAGCGGGGCTCACCAATAAGCCGATAATCGAGGTGATCCTACCGCGTAGCGTATGCTCCGAAAATCGATATCCGCACCGCGTGCGGTGCCCCGGCAAAAGTGGACGTTAGTACATGGTGAATAGTACTAGTATGTAAAACCTGCTCGAAATGAAGAACATGGCACAACATAGGTATAAGACATGAATCGAAATCGAATGTAACTTTAACATACGAAACGTGAGTAAAGTCTCGAAAACGTAAATCAATGGAAATACATGTATATAAAACTCGTTGTAACGTGGGGAAGGCTATAGTATAACCGACAACATGGTCCGGTACTTGCATCCTACCAAAGAACACTCACACCTTGCCGTGGATATGAGATTTAAGTAATAATAGCATGTAAGGATCCAAACCGTAATATAACGGTGTTGCCTCCTTGCCGACAACCCTTATCCTACGGTGGCTACGTAGTTTCAGGCTATCTGAGCCTTCTCGGTTAACTAAGCAATCCCAAAAATATGAACATGATATAGTTGGCTAAAAAGCCCATGATTTTCGTGAAATAACTTGTAAATAACTTGTAATCATGATTTCACGAAATAACTTGTAACATGGTTTCATGAAATATCTTGTAATATGGTTTCATGAAATATCTTGTAATATGGTTTCATAAGATAACTTGTCATAGTATTGCAAACATGTTCTTGATTCATGAGTAATAACAATAGTTCATAATTATATATATAATTGACTTGAAAACATGCTTGTAACTTGCTACATAAAATCATAAAATTTCATATAAACATAATGAGAACACATGAGGAAGAATTCATGATCCATGGATTAAGCTAGGGTTCCTAATAACCGTAATGGAAGATTAGGAATACAATAACGAATATAGATACAAAATTCATACACATAAATACATAACTATGGGCTACCAATATGTTGGGTTTAATGCCCTGTGGTTTGAACTTCATGGATATCAAGAAACGGAGCATGGGGAAGAACGTAGATTCCCACACGTGACGGAAGTTCTACATACCTTAATTGCTCCAAAACTTGAATTAAGGACTTGAATTTTGGAGAAGATTTCCTAAATCTTGATTCTTGAACCTTGAGATGGGTTTTCTTGAAAACTCTAGTTTAGGAATGATGATTTCTTGTTTAGATTACAAGGATATGTATTAGAATTGACTTGGAATAATTAGAGTAGGCTTACCTTGGTATTCTTGATGATGGAAGAGGGTAGGAGGTCGTTCTAGGGCTTGAAGGAATGAAAAATAATGATTTGAACTGATATAGACGAATATATAGTGTTTTGGAAAATTGCATTTTACGTCCAAAGAAGGTACTGGCCGTATTTTGAAATACGGTCCGTATGGACTGCACTGCGTCTCTTCAGTAAAATGGCCATAACTCTTTGCACAGACGTCCGTTTGACCCCCATAATATACCGTTGGAAAGGTATTTCAAAGCTCTACAACTTTCATCAAGGACCCAAATTCCAAATACGTTTTGAAATACAGGCCATATTTTGAAATACGATCCGTATTTAACGATGTAACCTCTAAGTGTCAAATTCCTAATGCTCTCGAAATCTTTGGTACTCTCCCTTTTACGACTTGAAATACGAGCTGTATACTGAAATACGATCACTGTTCATGGGCGTAAACCACCATCTTACAACTGAAGAGGAAATTTCCAATTTTCACATTCTTTATCGGGTTTTCTAAGTCTAGGATCATGGTCAAAGCTTAGGTTAAAGGTACGGGGTGTTACAACAATGTAGTAGATATTTGAAGGACATACATACTATGTTGGATTTGTTGTGTTAGAAATGATTATTGATACAGATTAATTGGTTTCAAACAAATAGAACTTTTCATCCTTACATTTTTTGAGACAAGAACTACCCTCCAGGCAAATTCATGAATAGGTATTTGGCATAAGTTGCATTATGATCAACTCAGTTTATTGTTATTGTCTATTTGAGCCAAGGCCAACCATTACGGTTGCTTATTTTTAGATGAATGGTGTCTTAATTTCCTTCTGTGCAAACTTACAATGGATAGCCATTACGAGACACGTGGAGCACTATGGTTTAGATAATACCAGTCTCCTAGAAACTTCATATTTGTAACTTTGGTCAATTTTCTTAATCGTTGTTCTTGTGCCTTTTTTTGGTTATCATGTACTCCTTTTTTTAGAGTATGCTTGCAATCCCTTTTGGGATAATATGATAACATAAGGTGAGGAGCTTTATTCATGCTATAGTTTTCATGATGCGGAATTCAAGTGTTTGTGGTAACAGATTGAAGGAAGTGCCATCTTCAGATTGCAACTCAGGACGACCATCTGTAATGTGGTAAGTGTCATACCTTTTGAATGAACTTTGCACACTTCTCTTCCTAGAAACATTTCTTTCAATGGGTTTTAGGTGTTAAATATTTATCGAGGATGAAGTAGTAGCAAAACAAATAAGGTGTAGTGTCAAGACAGAGGATTAAGATTTCCTGCCTTATGAAAATTTGATTAGAAAGGCTTACCCCTGGATAGTTATTTCCGGATTATGCAAACTGCTATAAAATGTGATGCTTTTGCCTTAACTCCAGCAAGGGGAAAAAGAATAGCAAAAATTGTACCTTCCCGTGGTTGGTCAATTTATTATGATCAAAGCAAAGATATGCAGTCTTAACTGCTAAGTTTGTTTCTGAAGATAAATATGGGCGCCTCTGTCTAGCTATGTGCTTCCTATTTCACCAAACTTCATATATGTTGCAGAGTTTTCCTAATTATTCTTTGGAATTAATAAAATTATTTCTTTATACGACATATGTAATCAAATGTTTTCAGAGTGATCCATAAACCACATATACTTCTAAGCTTTTATTCATTTTGGTCTTTTATGATGACAAAATAACAACCACTTTCTTATTTCACGTAAATATACTGCGTTTACATGCAGAAGATGAGCATCACTGAATGAAAATTTATAAACATGAACTGATACTTCAAAATTGAAGTTATTATAGAAGAGCGTAAATCAAGTATAAGCAACTGGAAGGTGCACTTGAGGGAAGAAGAGTATAATTCGGTATTATTTTAAGACCAGCTTATATAATTACGCTGTCCAAGTTCAGTGACATTTTGATCAATGAATTTTGTTCTGTCAGTTTGGTGGAGAGATTGCACAAGATATTACACATGTTGGATGGGATAAATGAAGCTTATGTGGATGAGAACCATAAGCCATGATGGCCTCTGTTGCCTCACTTTTGGTAACTTTTTGCCTCATGTTCTTTTCTTTCTCTCACCGATTCTGGCTTTACTTACTGATTTCTGGGAAAATTTGTCCACTTTTTCTTCGATGTTAGTTTTTCTAATCTTTTGAACAATATATATATTGAATACAGTTGTGTCACGACCCGAGCTACGGGCCGCGACGGGTATCCGGGGTTAACCACCGAACACCGCTCATGCTGTTACTTATCTGCTCTCATTTATACTATATGCTCTTATTCATAGAAATATCTCATCGTTTGAAACATGATCACTTTTATTAACATAAGCCTTTTGGCTAACAAAATAATATATACATACACATACATATACATGGAGACCATGGGACCATACTACCCACACATGCGTATCTACGAGCCTCTACTAGAGTGCTAGACATATGGACGGACAGACCCCTACAAGTGCCCAATCATGAATATATACATATGTACCAAAAGAATAATCATGTTGGGCACCTCCGAAAAAATGGAGTGCTCTCAAATCAACTCTAGCTCCTATGAGTTTCGGGTCACCTCCTTCTACCCGGGTACGAACACACGTCCGAAGAAAAGGACGCGCACGAATGTTGTACTGAGTATGTAAGGCATAAACAATAATGAAACATCAACGAAATAAGGAGGCATCAATAAGGAGCAACCTGTAGCTGACTGAGTCATAAAGGAAGCAATGCATGCTAGCTTACTTTCATACTCATTATCATCATGTCATATATGCATAAATGTATATTTGCCACCATATAGGTACGTGTAATAATCAAGAATATTAGCATCATCATTAGCCTGCTTCCACGCATCCCGCGTCCGGATATCATCTCATCTCGCCCACTAAGGTGCGATCGCCTACGCCATCCGGCTGATGGGTGTATAAGGCAACAGCTTGGTGTTAGGATTGGTAATGCCATTTAGGCGAGTAATATCATCATATGCTCATTATATCACGCTCATCATAATATGCTTATCATAACTCATCATGGTATGCTTGACATCATATACTTAATACAATACACGCAGAGATTTTAGCTAATCATACTTTATCGGGGTGACGTAAGGTCGTGACCCCCGATGTCGTTATGAGCATTCTTACGTATTTTGCCTCACCTTTTAGGACAAGCATAAGGTGAGTGTGCACATTGATCAATATCATTAGATTACATATATTACATCATTAGATTCTTAGAGCATCATATCATAGACTATAGCATCTCTAGACTTTAGCTTACTATCATCATTATCGTATTCATCTCATATCTCTTATCTCGTATAGCTATTCATGAGTGGGGACTTTTAACTTTCAAGCGGAGATAGAACATTCATAGTAGAAGAGGAATTTCATGCCATAGAACTCATGCCTTGGAAAGAAAGGGCTAGCCTCACATACCTTTGTCGTTTAGCTATTTTATCGCTTGCTCGTTCTCCGTTAGTGCACTCGTTTATACCTTCAATGGAATTCGTATCGACATTAGCTATATCATCATGAAAGCATACTTACTAAAGCTATAGAAATTTGGGCAGCACTTCCTTTGTTTATACTACTTTCCGCCATATTCCATATCAACTCCCAACATTCCTAACAATCATCACAATACCATTAACAGCAATCGTCATTCATTCATCTTATTCGCATTTCACAATTTCATACCAATTCTCCATAATTATGGCCAAAGTTCACTATTGCATTCTTTCGTATCCAATGCTCGTTTCATGTTCTAAATATCATTTATAACATATTTATAACATCAACATATCCATTTCCATGATTCCATTCAACTACTATTTCAAAATGACATTATTCATCCATTTGATGACCCATTTGCTATACACTTCTACAATCCATGAGTCTTGACTCAATAATACTTCAAATAGCATGTAAAGATCATGAAACTTACCTTAGACAATAGAGGAACAAGCTTGGAAAACGGTGATTCACCCTTAGCACCAAAACCCTAATTTATCTCTCTTGGATTTCCTTGATTTGGATGACTTTTAATGGGTTTCCTTCCCTTGATTCTCTTGATTTCTTGTCGTTGATCCTTGATTTCTATGGTTTTCTCATGGATGAAATGCTTGGAACACTCTGAGGCTTCTTGTGTTGGAGAAGTGAAGGTGAAATGAGAATGAAATAAGAATTGGTCCCTTATATAAATTGAACTCGAGACTCATTTATTGAAATATACGGACCAACATACGGTCCGTATAAAATCTATCGACCGTATGTTGGACCGTATATCTGGTCCAAGTGCGAATCATAACATGCCGGGCCGGATCTACGAACAACATACGGTCCGTAGATATTATACGGCCGCATGTCCAGAGTATGTTTGCCCAAGCTTTTTCGAGAGTTGTTTCGTCGACTCGTTTGATCTCCGATCCTTATGGAACCTTCTTAACACTTGTTCAACACTTCAATATCATTCTAAGGGACGTTATAACTCTTCCTCGAAGGGTCATTAAGACATCATTAACTTAGTGCTCGAAATTCTCATCCGATACATTCAACTTATAACTCGCTTTCCTTAACAACTTTCTTTCTTTATTCGAATGCCTTCGAAATCCTAATTAGAGTCATCACATACTATTTCTTACTTGTCCGTACTTCGTATTCGTCATGTCCCTTGTCAGTCTATTCATCGTACGATAAGAGGAATTTTCCTAAGGTATAACATTCTTCCCCCCTTTTGGAACATTCGTCCTCGAATGATAAGTCATCGGGAATTCTAGAAAAATTTCGCCAGAGTTTCCCCTGTAATATGGCGATACTATCCTGTCACAATGAATAATATCATTGCCTCACAGAAAGCACAACACAATAACAGTATAAATTGGCCACACACGACCCATGTGCATAAAAGAAAAGCATACATACCTTATCATCCCGACGTTTCATCATATACTTCTTCTGGGGGCTGAAATAAGTGCGGATATGTAGACTTCATCTTCTCTTCCGCTTCCCAAGTCATCTCTTCTCGTTTGTTATTCCTCCATAGGACTTTAACTGAAGCTATTTCCTTGTTTCGAAGCCTTCGTACTTGCCTGTCTAATATGGCAATAAGCACTTCTTCATAGGCTAGCTTTTCTTCAGTAATAAACATCATCTACCGGCACGATCTCGCGGGATCTCCAACACATTTGCGGAGCATCAAAACATGGAATCTTTTGGATGAACCAATTCAAGCTCAAGGCAAGTCTAATTCATATGCTACTTGACCCACCTCGTATTGATGATTCCGTAGGTCCAATATAGCGAGGACTCAACTTCCCTTTCTTACCAAATCTCATCACCCCTTTCATCGGCGATACTTTCAAGAACACCCAATCATCGATTTGAAATTTTAGATCTCGCCGGCGGTTATCCGCATAAGACTTTTGGCGACTTTGAGCTGTTAATAACCGATCTCGGATCATTTTGACTTTTTCTACTTCTGTCACGACCCGAGCTACGGGCCGCGACGGGTATCCGGGGTTAACCACCGAACACCGCTCATGCTGTTACTTATCTGCTCTCATTTATACTATATGCTCTTATTCATAGAAATATCTCATCGTTTGAAACATGATCACTTTTATAAACATAAGCCTTTTGGCTAACAAAATAATATATACATACACATACATATACATGGAGACCATGGGACCATACTACCCACACATGTGTATCTACGAGCCTCTACTAGAGTTGTGCTATATATAGGACGGACAGACCCCGTTGCCCAATCATGAATATATACATATGTACCAAAAGAATAATCCGTGGCACCTCCGAAAAAATGGAGTGCTCTCAAATCAATCAGCTAGCTCCTGAGTCCGGGTCACTTTTGTCTACCTCGGGTACGAACACGCGTCCGAAGAAAAGACGCGCACGAATGTTGTACCGAGTATGTAAGGCATAAACAATAATGAAACATCAACGAAATAAGGAGGCATCAATAAGAGCAACTCCGTAGCCGATCGAGTCATAAAGGAAGCAATGCATGCTAGCTTACTTTCATACTCATTATCATCATGTCATATATGCATAAATGTATAAGCTGCCCGACCATATAGGTACGGTGTAATAATCAGTAACATTAGCATCATCATTAGCCCGCGTCCAGGCATCCCGCGTCCGGGATATCATCTCATGCTGCCCACTAGTGGTGATCGCCATGCCATTTGGCCACGTGTATATAAATGCCGCCTTAGCGGTGATTTGCCCGGCCATTTAGGCGCGGTGTAATATCATCATATGCTCATTATATCATGCTCATCATAATATGCTTATCATAACTCATCATGGTATGCTTGACATCATGTACTTAATACAATACATGCATAGAGACTCTTAGCTAATCATACTTTATCGGGGTGACGTAAGGTCGTGGACCCCCGATGTCGTTATGAGCATTCTTACGTATTTTGCCTCACCTTGAAGGGACAAGCATAAGGTGAGTGTGCACATTGATCAATATCATTAGATTACATATATTACATCATTAGCTTCTTAGGAGCATCATATCATAGACTATAGCATCTCTAGACTTTAGCTTACTATCATCATTATCGTATTCATCTCATATCTCTTATCTCGTATAGCTATTCATGAGTGGGGACTTTTAACTTTCGTGGAGATAGAACATTCATAGTAGAAGAGGAATTTCATGCCATAGAACTCATGCCTTGGAAAGAAAGGGCTAGCCTCACATACCTTTGTCGTTTAGCTATTTTATCGCTTGCTCGTTCTCCGTTAGTGCACTCGTTTATACCTTCAATGGAATTCGTATCGACATTAGCTATATCATCATGAAAGCATACTTACTAAAGCTATAGAAATTTAGGCAAAGACTTCCTTTGTTTATACTACTTTCCGCCATATTCCATATCAACTCCCAACATTCCTAACAATCATCACAATACCATTAAAGAATCGTCATTCATTCATCTTATTCGCATTTCACAATTTCATACCAATTCTCCATAATTATGGCCAAAGTTCACTATTGCATTCTTTCGTATCCAATGCTCGTTTCATGTTCTAAATATCATTTATAACATATTTATAACATCAACATATCCATTTCCATGATTCCATTCAACTACTATTTCAAAATGACATTATTCATCCATTTGATGACCCATTTGCTATACACTTCTACAATCCATGAGTCTTGACTCAATAATACTTCAAATAGCATGTAAAGATCATGAAACTTACCTTAGACAATAGAGGAACAAGCTTGGAATGGTGATTCACCCTTAGCACCAAAACCCTAATTTATCTCTCTTGGGATTTCCTTGATTTGGATGACTTTTAATGGGTTTCCTTCCCTTGATTCTCTTGATTTCTTGTCGTTGATCCTTGATTTCTATGGTTTTCTCATGGATGAAATGCTTGGAACACTCTAGAGGCTTCTTGTGTTGTGGAGAAGTGAAGGTGAAATGAGAATGAAATAAGAATTGGTCCCTTATATAAATTGAACTCAGTCACGATTGAAATATACGGACCAACATACGGTCCGTATAAAATCTACTGACCGTATGTTGGACCGTATATCTGGTCCGGTGAATCATAACATGTTGGGCTGGATCTACGGCTGGACATACGGTCCGTAGATATTATATGCCCAGTTTTCCAAGAGTTGTTTCGTCGACTCGTTTGATCTCAGATCCTTATGGAACCTTCTTAACACTTGTTCAACACTTCAATATCATTCTAAGGGATGTTATAACTCTTCCTCGAAGGGTTATTAAGACATCATTAACTTAGTGCTCGAAATTCTCATCCGATACATTCAACTTATAACTCGCTTTCCTTAACAACTTTCTTTCTTTATTCCGAATGCCTTCGGAAATCCTAATTAGATTCATCACATACTATTTCTTACTTGTCCGTACTTCGTATTCGTCATGTCCCTTGTCAGTCTATTCATCGTACGATAAGAGGAATTTTCCTAAGGTGTAACAAGTTGTGTCAGGATGAAGCATCTCTGAAAGGTCGCAATTGAATTAAATACTGTAAAAGAAAGTAATGTAATGAATAGCTCTTTTAGATTACTTGAAACGAATAATTCAGTTAAATCCCGATGCATCTCCATTATGTAATTGGAAATTAAGTTTCTCATTTTAATCAGAATCAAGTTACTAAGAATATAACAGAGACATGAAGTTAGTTGAGAAAATAAGTGAATAGAAATTAGTTTAATGATCCTTTGAAAACCTGCAATTGGGTCTGCTTCAAGGAAATTAGTAGTCCATTGTGATTTTTAATTATCTGCTTTTGATCATCTAAAATACTTATTTGAGATTAAAAGCTGTATAAATGTGACTCTAAGCTACTATTAAAGTATTGTGTACTTTATCCAGGTAACAGTAACAGGTGATGCTCGCTCTGCCGTAGAAATATGTCAACAAGTTGTAATACTTGGGATTATCATGCAATTGATGTTATCTCCATATTCTGCTGCATCAGGTAAGAGCTAAGCCTCAAAATTTATACACATTACCAACAAGAAAAATCTGGACTTTCATTAGATTCAATACATTTTGTGGGAAATGAACAACTACAATAGATAGAATGTAGCATATATTTTTGTGTTTACATAGTTGAATGACATGCTACCATGCTAATAAAGACTTGCTTTATTTCAGTAAGGAGAAGATGTTGCTGGCCGCTTTTTCAATCTATAAAGGATTTCTTTTTAGCTCCACCTCTAGGTTGCAACCTACCTAGATATTTTCATTCTCGAACAAGATCACCGGATGAGAAATGTATAAATGCGTATATTGTATTGACTTTTGAACAGGAAGAAACAACCCAATAAAAAAAAAAAAAAAAAAAAAAAAACAACCCAATAAATAACTTTATATCAAATTTACTGCTACGTCTTATTAATTAAAATCAGCTGAAAATCTCTCTAAATTAAGTAAGCATGAAACATTCTCTGAATTAAGCAAGCATGAAACATTCTCTGCTATCTATTAATCTTTTATATTCGATATGTTTGTTCAGCTTCTATTTTGGGACAGTTAGTTTGTCCCTGTGAAAGCTTTTATTTAGCACTACGGAGGGAACTATTCCTATATTGCGATATATTTACATGTTCATCCTCTTATGGTATTGGTTTGAGAGACACTTTGTGCACTTCTGCCACTGACATGCTAAAGTTGTCCATTATCACATTCATTCTTTTGTTTCTTTAGTGTGATCTTCATCCAAGATTCTTAATTTGGTATTTCCAGAAAGTTTTTGAAGCAAATTAAACATCAGGCTACTATCTTTTTGCAAAATTGCACTGCCTGTTTTGAAAGCTGGATTCCCGAAGAACATGAATATATGCAACGCACAATGCTTTAACAAGGTATGTCACACAACTAACTCAACTCTACTGCTACTACACGCTCTACTATCTCCATTACACACTTCTATTTTAACAAGAAAGCCATCGTTAATAGCCTCTCCAGGTATTTTTTTCAACCATGCATCACACAGCTACAACGTTAACTGTGAAGAACAAGATGACTTCCAGCGGCATAGTCGGAGATTGTGTTACTATATTGCCTTTTGCCACTACCGGCTTCTATCAATATGCAAATAATGTGTGTATGCATAGACAATGCAATCATCAATGTGTATATAAACATTGTGCTTCAGTTATGCAATACTTTAAACTGTTTAAACGATATGCTTCAATTGCCCTACATATGTCACCCTAACTTTTACATTAGATGTGTGTTTATATAGGTAACTATTGGGCCCGTGCGTGCACGGGCAAAAACCATCTAGTAAAAAAAATATGACATAATTTATTGTGTTGACATCGGTCAGAGTCAAATATGTTAAAGAATACGTAGTCTAACCAATGACGGAGCCAGGATTTGGTTCAAAATATGAAGAGGTAAATACACGAAGAAATCAAGGGGTTCAACTTTTACTATATATACATAAAAAAAAATATTAACCATGTATAATAATTTTCCGCTAAAGGGGGTTCAGATGAACCAATTATCAATCTATTTAAGTATTTTGAGAATAGCGTGATACTCCCTCCGTCCCATAATAAGTGTCACCTTAGCCAAAAAAAATGTTCCATAATAAGTGTCACCTTAGGAAATCAAGACATAAATTAACTAGTTTTTCCAATTTTACCCTTAGACAATAAAGTAACATCTAAATGATGATTAGAAAAGTCACAGAATAACTTGATGTTGTTGGATTCCGAATGTTAAAAGGTTTACTTCTTGTGCATGCTCTAATCAAAAGTTAAAATTAATTTATTTTTATTATAGAGGGGTAATTTGATAAACTTCACATTGCATTATTGGTTTCTTAGGGCCCGTTTGGACATGGTTTGAACCCTGGTTTGAAACCATGTTTGGACATGTAATTTGAATATTTTAAGGAATATTTTCTCTTATAGACATAAAAACCCCACAAGTTGTAAAAACTATCAAAACATTCTCAATTCTTAGACAATCTTACCAAATGAGCAAGTCATAGTTCATAACAAAACTAATACGCTAATTCATTACAACCGGCTCAAAATTAATACTAGAAGACCTTTCTAAAAATGCAACATCAATTGATCAAATTTTAGTTCAATAAATAAAATTAAACTATGGGTCTTTTTTTACAAACTTAAAGGTTGGTAGACATAAATAAAATTTGGTGGAAGTTAATGAGATTGGCAAATGATTGTTGGGGGTAATTGTTAAAAATATTTACCAACTTATGGGTCTTTTTTTATAAAATAAAACTTATGGATTAAATTTTATATTTTAAAAAGTTGAAACCATGGTTTCAAACGCATGTCCAAACACTGGTTTGAAACCATGGTTTCAAAACTCATGGCCAAACGCCTACTTAATATATATGTTTTTGGCTAAGGTGGCACTCATTATGGGAGAGGGATTATATATTAGTAGCATTAGCTAGTTTGATATCCTGAATCTTATTTAAACTTGGGTCTTTGTATCTACGTAATTTGTCTGAATTTATTTATTACTCCACCAAATGTTGGATATTTTTCAGCTCACTATCCAAATTAAGTGAACTTTAATCAACACGTCAAAATGTATTCTTTTTACCATTTTTATTTGAAGAGGTAAATTATACTACTTTTTGTACAGCTCAGATCAGTCTGTGAAAGGTTTTTTTTTTTTTTTTTTTTTTTTTTTTGTGTGTGTGTGTGTGTGTAACTAGCAGTCTGTAAAAGTTAAAAGGCAAGAATGCATGACCATGTAAAAACTCCATCAACCATCACCATGGATATCAATACATGAAGGGGGAAAAAACAAATACTTGTATACAACTCAGGCATATTCAAGCCATCCACTGGCTGTTTTCTCATTCCAATTTACAGACATCATTTATGTAATACAAACCGGTAACTTAATAGCACATGAATGCCAAGATTTGATACATCTTGAACAGAGCTACTCATGTTTTGATATGTAACATATATATAAACTTATTAAAAATCGCGAACCAGCAACTTCAAGGAAATGCACTATCTCCTGGGCGATAATGATCCTATCTTCAGTCTATCTTCGCCAGGAATAAGTGTGATGGTTCCATCTCAATTATTGCTAGCAGGCAACATGAGAAATCACTCGATTGGTGATGAATTCTTCTTAATCAAAGATAAGGCATCACTATATATGGCCACCACGTTCGAAAAGACAGCAAGGACAATCATAAATATACACAAGATCTTGTCCTTATTTGTTGCTATGCCATATCGATCTCTGGAACATGATATACAGCAGCTTGATCAGTAAATGGGAAGGAGAAGTATTCGGGGATGGGGACCGGGAGGGAAAGGAAACCATGGCAAAACTAAATTGACAAGTACACGTGATCATCCTAGTAGATCTTAAAATTCTGACAGCTACAATATTTAGATACTGAATTACAACTTACTTGATCAACAACAGTACCAACAAAGCCAAACCACAAAGTTTACTCCTTAGCCTTGTCTATGAAAGTCTAATTAAGACAGCTCAAGGGCTTAGCAGATAACACTGAGAAAAGAAAAGGATAGAAAAGGGAAACACTATTTGCATGTTTAATTCTTTAACACCAGTATCTGTTCAGAGAAACCTGTACATAAATGCCAAATTCTCGCCCTTTCAATGGATTTAAAAAAAACAAAGGATTAAAGACTGTTCTTACTAGCATATGTTTCTCGGGACACGACTTCTTAACTCCCAAGAAGCCATATATAAGCATAAAGAAGGAACACTCTAAACTTTATACTGACAGTAAATATCAGCTGTTTCTGGACCAAACTC
Organism: Lycium ferocissimum; assembly: GCF_029784015.1. Classification (NCBI taxonomy): domain Eukaryota; kingdom Viridiplantae; phylum Streptophyta; class Magnoliopsida; order Solanales; family Solanaceae; genus Lycium; species Lycium ferocissimum. The sequence goes on from NC_081343.1 coordinate 39,867,903, forward strand.
CCCCAAATACAGAAGTTAGACGTGCAAGTGCTAGTTCCAACTTAGCCATTTCAGAAAGAAAGGAAGGTGCACATAAGCAGCAACAACTACCTCCTGACTTAACTAAATACACAAATAGGAATGTAAGCATCCCCGAAACTAAGATGAGGTTAATGGCTTTACTAGGAAAATGACAAATAAGCATGTTACAACCTAAAATTATAAGTTCATCAAATGCCCTAGTAAAAGACATTAATCTATTTTTATCAGTCACAATGTCACATGATGACAGTCAACATGCCACAATCAAAATTCGGAAGGACTTTAATCTAGTGAATGTTTAATTCCAATATGTGGAACTAAGACTTGCTCCTGATGGAGCATCCTTATGTTCCCACTTTGCCTTTCAGTCTGGCTGAGAAAATTAACAAGATCTCTATGCAAGATTTAGATCTGAGGTTTTGGATAAGAAAAATATTAAAACAAGCTAACATGCTGGAATAAATTCTGTAATAAAAATGGTTTTACCTGAGAGTAATAGCAGCAGGAAATATGAACCCAATGCAAACAGCAGCAGTTGCCCCAGTGAATTGAAAAGCATCCCAGATGCTTGGGATGAAATTTGCACCCAGAAAGATGATGGCTATGAGCCCACTGCTGATCGATGCAAATCTCAAATTGTCAAAAGTCAGAGGCCTTGCAGAAGGAAAGAGAAGACCGTCCAAGTTAAGCCTCAATGGATAAAAGACAATGGGAAAGACAAGCATCAGGTGGGCAGCATAGCTGACACGAACAACATCATTGAGCACGGAGCCCAATGGAATTCCAAGATTTGTATCAAAGTTGGCAAGCACGTCATCAAGGGTTGCATCACCAAATAAGAGAAAACCAAACAAGCTCGTCAACACATACACGCTTGAGCAAAGAGCAAGCGAGCTTTGCACCACCGCTCTGATCTGTGTGCTGTCTTCAAGTTCATTTTCTATGGAGTGAACTGCAAAAATTATCACTTTCAGAAAATGAGTATTTCTTAATGTTGCATTTCTAATTGTATGATGAAGAGTTAACTTTCCTTTAACTATAAAATTTTCCAATATGACTAGCATTTCGAATAAGGAAGAAAAGTGGAATAGAATATTACATTGAAGTCAATAAGAGATACGTCAGATAATATATACTACCTCTGTCCCAATTTATGTGAAGGTATTTGACTGGGCACGGAGTTTAAGAATGAAAGAAAAACTTTTGAAACTTGTGGTGTAAATTGTGGCTATAAATCATTTCAGTAAGAGTAAATGGGAAGTTTAAAGTAAAATAGTTAGTAAATACAGAAATATGTCATTCTTTTTGGGACTAACTAAAAAGGAAGCAATGTAACATAAATTAGGATGGAGCGAGTAGTAAAATGGAGCAGTTGGTTGAATGAATGTAGATTAAAACCAAAATAGCACACGGTTGGATTATTTAAGTTAATACCAATTGTTTAAGATAGTATGTATAGTGATTAACAGACAAATAAAATTATTAGGATAGACTAAAAGATACAAGAGTAGGGCAGTCACAATGCAAGGATTATTAAACTTGAAATATGAAATATCACTGATGAATCATCAAAGGTTAAAATGCACCAAATAACCAAAATTTTGCAATTATAGAACTTTCAACACAATAGATCCTATCTGCACTTACATTTGAGATATATTTTGGTTAATAAAGTACAGAGACTATGGTAAAGCATCAAGTTAAGATTTACCAGCGGCAGGTAGTGAAGATACTATACTAGAAATGCTTCATGTAACTTTATCTAATTTGGCAGAAAACCTTGTATAGCTTTTCTTTCAAAGAAGCATAGAAATGGCAACGTATGCATAAAAATATAGTTGGGCTACGGATTACATACCATTGTAGTGGCATATATATGCGGTAACGAGTACAGGAACAACAGTAAAGAGCTTAAGGAATGATGTCATGTCAAACACATCAGGAAGCAATCTGGGCATAAGAATGGTTCCATTCATTAGCTTAAATACGGTAATTCCCACAGTCACGACCAGGAAGACAACAGCCAAAGCGACTGATAATGCAGACGTAAATCTCAATGAATCTGCAAAGCAAAATAAAGAAGAGTAAGTGCTAATCTGGGCTTGAGTCCCTTAAGAGTCAGAAATAGAATTCTATTGAACTCACCAAAGAGCAACCAGATTCCATAAATACCCAATTGACTAATTAATTCTCAGATTCAAGTGATAAAATAGCATTATAAAGGTAAAGATTTGGAAATTAAAGTGTACCTTCAAGAACTTGAGATACACTGGAAGGAACTCACCTATACGCTTCAAGGAAGCCAATGGTGCAAATATGCCAAGAGTGGTGACAAGAAGAATAAAGAACCGACTATTCCACCATTGAGCCCCAAACCACCCTTCCAGGACACCAGCATGGTGAACTCCACTTGAGTTTGTTCCAGAGAGCACATCACCTTTAAGTGGACAATATAAAGAGTGATTAGAACAGCCTTAAATAGAGTATGAAAGTGATAAACAAATGTAAGCTCAAAGGCTGTTCAGCTAATTATTTGTACCTACCTATGATAATCATGTATACAACAAGAACGCCTATGTTGTTTACAAGTATACATACTTGGAGCAACATCTTCCCATACTTTCCAAAAGTGTCGCCCATAAGACCTCCATAAGAAGCTGATTTAGAAGTCCTGCTAAATCTAATCAACAACTCAATTGAAGCTTCTGTCAGAAAAGCCATGAATATGATCATAGCAATCCCAAGAACAAGACCTAATGACTTCATAGTCGCAGGCAAGGCCATGATTCCTGCACCAACAATTGTTGTTGATAAATTAAATACAGCCCCACTAAAGGAAGCCCCATCGAACTCATCGAATCCAGCATCGTCCTTATGCTTAGTAGGCAATAATGGTGATTGCTCATCAACCACTGCTTGTTTGCTTTTTCGTGATTTCTTCTCTTTCGCATGTTTAAGGTTTCCAGTCGTCATATTTGAATTCAGAAATATACTCACAACCTTACACTTATTGGTTTCTTTAGAAAATATCTGCACATGACAAGTACCAAATATCAGCCATTATTATTACAAAAGGCTACAATAACAACACTTCAATCTAAAACTAGCTTGGCTAGCTTAAATAATATCAGCCAGTATTATAACATCTAATATACAAACTTCAAACTACTAAAAGAATGAATTGAACTAGTGAAGCTCCAAGAATGCCATACTAGTTCATTTTCCCAAAACAAAACAACATACTACAAAACAAAAATCAAATTTTTAAACCCCAAACATGCCATTCACCATACCAATCACTATCAATGATATTGATAAAGATCAGCCCTTTATTCATTTTTCATGGAGAAATCAATAAAGCAATTAGCACTAGACATAATTAAGCATTCACCAAAACAAAATCAACTTGATCTGCATAATTCTAAGTAGTCAAAACTTAAAACCTACTAGAAAAGGATGACAATTAACTAAAAAGCTAGAGAATTTAGATAAGAAGGAAACTGAACAGAAAATTAAATTCCCAAAACAGAATGAATCAAGAATCAGTAGCTAATCAGAAAATAGTAAAGACCAAGAACCGTACAAAGATGAAATTGATTAGGCTAAAATTCAATGGATTTCATCTTAATATAAGAGACAACATATAGAGAGATGAAAGGCAATGAATTATTGTATTAGTATTGTTATTATTCATATGTACAGTTCCATTTGACAACGACTTTAAGGGAAAAAAAACAGTAGGCCATAAAGATTTCTGATATTGAAGATGACAAAAGAAAAAGTATGTGGCACTGAAGGGCTTAGCAAAAATCTATTTCCATAGTAATATATTACTACTACTACTTGTGTTCGTATTAGGTAAAAGGGTATTAAAAGATTTCATGTAATTAATTTAAAGTTGTTGATGATACCTTTAATTTTTGTTTAACAAGAGAAGGGTGTGTCTATTAACAAGTTGTTAATAGATCTACCCTTCTTCTTGAGAAATGAAGAAGGTTGGTGCTATTTGGTTACCACTGGTGATTTTGATAACTGAAATTCTCTGCAGAATAGTTATATACTCCATGTGAATTCCAATTTTCATAGGAAAAAAGAAAAAGGAAAAGAAATTCCAAAACTCATTGGGTTGGATTATTTTTTTTTTTTTTAAGAATGAACGTCGTTGTCCGTAAAAAAAAAAAAGTTAACTACGTCTCACTTTCATGGCTTGAAAGTACTTACTCGAAATGACCCAAAATTATGATATCAATAGGCCATAAATAGTTCCTTATCTACGGGAGTAGGTCTAAAATGGTCCCTTAACTATACACTTATCGATTTTAGTCCTTTAACTATTCAAAAACTTATCAAATTTGATCTCCGTCTATTTTTTATACAAACAGCGTACAAACCCATAAACCTCTGTGAGATTAATGTTAAACGATTCCTCAAACCTGTCACCCTCTCTCTCCTCGCTTCTTCTCTCCTCGCTTCTTAAAAATCGACGTACAAACCCATAAACCTCTGTGAGATTAATGTTAAACGATTCCTCAAACCTGTCACCCTCTCTCTCCTCGCTTCTTAAAAATCGACGGACTCCCGTCGGGTTTTTTTTTTTTTTTTTTGAAAATTAAAGAATAAAATGTAGGAACTTGGAATAGAACCCGGGTATGTTCCTTGGCATTAAAGGGCTTTACCACTAGACCACTGATATTCTTTGTTTATATATTTACATTGATTTAATTTATACTATTTTTTCGCTTTAAAAACCGACGGAGTCGGTCGATTTTTTTATTAAAAAATTAAAAAAAAAAAAAAAAAAAGTGACGGACTCCATCTGTTTATTTTAGAAAATAATATAAAAAATAATATATTTTTACGTGCATTTTTGCGCAAAAAATAACCGACTCAGTCCGTCGATTTTTGCCAGTTTTTTAGTAGTGTTTGAGAAGAACGGTTACAGAAATTATGTTCCTGAGTTTGTCTTTTCGAATTTCAAAGACTCAAGAGCGACACCAATTCCAGAATGCTCTTTTTTTTTTCTTTCTTTTTTTCTTTTTTAACAAGAAGAACTCGAAAAAAAAGAAGCGGGGAGAGAGAGAAACAGGTTTGAAGAATGGTTTAACATTAATCTCACGGAGGTTTATGGGTTTGTACGCTGTTTGTATAAAAAATAGACGGAGACCAAATTTGATAAGTTTTTGAATAGTTAAAGGACTAAAACTAGTAAGTGTATAGTTAAGGGACCATTTTAGACCTACTCCCATAGATAAGAGACTATTTATGACCTTTTCTCGTATATAAAATATACTGAGATGTTTCATGTTCATTTATTTAAAAGACACTTTTTAAAAAAAAAAAATACTCTATGATACCATCGTTTTATATATACATATACAGTGATGGTATCATGAGGACTACTTCAATCCTTCAATGTGACACTCCTCAGTCCTCTATAATACCATCATGGTACATAAATATACTGAGACGATATCGTGGAGGACTGTTTCAGTCCTTCTCTTAGTCATTCATGATACCATCATAATATATAAATATACTATGATGATATCATGGAAGTAGGCTTTCGGACGAGGGATATTCAAGTAAATATTTTTAGCCGTTTGGGTAAAAAGCAAAATTAGTTTAGAAAAGGGAATGGGAAACTCAATATTTTATATTTTAGGGTATTTTGTGTTGTTTTTCTTTTTTCCTTTTCTTTTCTTCTTTCATAAAAAATTCTTTTGGGCAACCACCTGCCCCCTTTCCCAAAAAAAATGCTTTGTCTATCCCGATTTCCTTTTTTGACATTCTTACACATTTAGTTAGTTTTAAAAAAGAATGATACTTTCTCATATTTAATATATAATTTAATTTTAAATTTTTTATTTTATTTTATTTTAATGAGATGATCTATGGTTAATTTATGTCACAAATCTCAAAAAAGTTCTTCGTGATATTAGTGGTAGACTTGTAGTAACGTGAAATACCTATGATTTTTAGTTAACGTGAAATGCTTATTTTGTTCCTATTTATGGCACTGAATCAAACAATCTACTTTAAGAATTAGTACATATATTAAAGTCAAAATAAAAGTATAAATGACATGTGCATTTCACTCAATTTCGTAAAGCACTATATGTGACTATTTCTTTTTTCTTGTGATACCTACTATACTTGACAGAGTTGCTTTTTAAAATAAACTGCAAGAGGTTAAGTGTTTGAACTTTGAATAATGTTCTGATTTTGTAAAGCAATAACTGTTGAAACTTTTGCATTTGTTTGAAAAATTAACTACGTAATTAATTCATCCAAAACTAAGTTTATATCAAATACACAATGTACATTCATGATTTGATGTTACAATCATTTTCAAAATCAGTTCCTAACTCAAATGTAAAAATCACATGATTATCTTATAAATCGTAGTACTTCTAGTAGTAGTATATTATTATATATTCATATTACACCACTGCATTAACCAAAGCCAATACTCCTCGTTCAATTTATGTGATATTTTTCACTTATTGATAGTCAATTTAATCAAACTTTGAAGCTAAATTGGATTAAATCAACTCAATATTTTACTATAAAGTAAAACTTTTCTCATATCAATTTGGTGAAAAAAATATATCTTAAAATGTTAGTCAAAATTCATGCGGTTTGAATTTCGAAAATCGAAAAGTATATCATAAATTGAGATAAAGGAGTAATTTATTCGATTCATGAAGTGAGTCCCGCTATTTTATTGGAATGATTAGAGGAAAGAAAACTGTGGCAAAGCTAGTCCAAAGTGACTTCCTTTTCCCCCCATTTTTTAAGGCCATTTTTTACCAATTGCTATTACACTTATTAAGAGCATCTGTAGCTAACTTAATTATTTATTGCGTCCCCCTCAATAGAGACAATAATTATAGGCTGTAACAGATCATTAGTGCTAATATGTAGTACTCTCTCCGTCCTATAACAAGTGTTATCTTAGTTAAAAACAAGCATATTAAGAAATTAATAATGCAATATAAAGTTTATCAAATTATCCCTATATAATAAAAATAAATTATTTTTACCTTTTGATTATAGCATGCACAAGAAGTAAACCTTTTGACATTGGGAATCAAAACAATACCAAGTTATTATGTGGCTTTTCCAATCATTATTTAGATGTTACTTTATTATCTAAGGGTAGAATTGAAAAAAATTAGCCAATTTATGTCTTGATTTTTAAAGTGACACTTATTATGAAATAATTTTTTTTAGCTAAGGTAAGACTTATTATAAGACGGAGGGAGTAAGTAATTTGATTCAAAAAGATTCTAACGTTTTATGGAATCCAGCTGTCGTTCCAAATTTGCACGAGTCCACCTTGTGTCATCGAGATAAAGCCAAAAAAGAAAAACTACTTTTATACAGTGAGGATGAGAGAAAGGAATATCTAAATTTAGTGATTAAAATTTATAAGAGACTTTTTATATTCATTTATTCAGATTAAACATCGAATTCAAATAAAGGATTTCTCTTCATTTCATGGATTCCTCATTTTTTTTTTTTAACCTTTCAATCACATAAGTGATTACATGATGTTCACAATCATATCCTCGTATAGTAAAATTTGTCAGTCTCAATGAGGACATTTGTATTTTTTTTTTTTTAATATAAACACATGGCCATGGTTGTGACAAGCAAGAGATTAGTGACTAGATTACCAAGGATCTACGCAAGTTATTTCATTGGTAAGTTGTGATTCATCAATTTTTAGGACAAAAACGACCAAAATAGAGTATTCCTAACCCTTCTTGTATTCTTACGTACTAAACTGTTTTATCTGACGGAGCTCCTTCATTTGAGTAATTTATTTTCTGGTTATCATAATTTTAAGATTGTAGTAATTTATTTCATTGGTAAGTTGTGGAGTCATCAATTTTTTTACAGCAGAAATAGTGAGCTATGTATGTGTAAGTTGAAACATTTTATTATGTACCTCACACAATTAATATTCATTGTATGAGGCTTATCTTTGTCTCATTAAACTAAGGTCAACTTAAATTTTATACTTTCGGGCCTACTTTTAGTGAGATAAAAAGAAGCTTCACGTAACTAATATTAATAGTGTGAGTCACAATATAAAAAATTTCATGCAAGCTTGTCGAATTTCTCACGTCAAGTGGATAGGCTAAAGTCTTAATACTACTAAAAAGTAGGCAAAAACCGACGAAAAATCGACGGAACATGGTCTGTCGGTAGGGGTGTACAAAGTAAACTGACAAACCGCACCAAACCGATAAACCGAGTCAAACTGAGAAAAAAACCCGACTAGTGGTTTGGTTTGACTTGGTTTGGTGTTGAAAAAAAAAACTCGACCATAATTGGTTTGGTTTGGTTTTAGCTAAAAAAGTCAAACCGAACCAAACCAACCCGACATTACACGTATTCAGTTTTTAAAATATTTATTTGTAATGTAATTTATAAATATTTCTTAAATTTTTTTCAGCTTTTTTATCTATTATCATATTATTCAAGCTTGAACTTAGAATTTTGAATGTCAATAAGTTTTATATCCTATGGATGTTAGTAACTTAAATAAAGTCCAAACCAAAACCAACTCAACACTAATGCACAAAAGAAATTCAATCTACCACTAAGAATGACAATAATGTTGGATATCTATTCTTTAGTTTTGTATAATTAGTTTAGCGAGTGAAAATATATAGCTTAAGTTTTTTTTTCTTTGTCATGTAACTAATACTTGTTATTGTACTTATTTTAGATGACTTAGTATTTTTAGATTATGGTCATTTTCTTTATGGCTTATTAATTAGCAATATCTATTTTAACCAATTTTATTATCTTTTGCTGAATATTTAATACAATGTCATCACTCTTCTCACATTTTATGTTATTTTCTTAAGAAACACCTTAATTATATAGTTGTATCTTACTAGGACTAAAGAAATATTTGAAGTAAAAGTGTATATGTTTTGTATCAAGACTATTCCGGAAAAAAAAAAAAACCCGAGAAAACCGAATAACCCGAGAAAATTCGAGGTTGAAAAACTCGAATTTTATTGGTTTGGTTTGGTGTTTAAAAAATCTGAACCAACCCGGTCCATGTACACCCCTATCTGTTGGTTTTCATCACATCGCTTTTTAAAAAATTGACGGACCGCGTCGCTTTTTTTGCGACGGACAGGGTTGGTTATGACCTCTATCGTAGGTTTTTAAATTATTTTATTTTTATTTATTTTACTTCAATATTTTATATTTCAAAAATAATATAAATATTATAAAAAACCGACGGACTGCGTCGGTTTTATATATAATTTTTTTTAAAAAGCAAAGAAATTGTTGCATTTTCTGCAGCCACACCTGTCAAAAACTAAGAAAAAACAGCAATACAAATTCAGCTACAAACCAACATTAAATGTTGTCAAATCAATTCTAAAAGAGCTACAATATCTAAAAACATCATAGGAATCAAACACATCAAATACTATCTAAACATATCAAATATGATCTAAAAAGTCCACCAACGTTCAAACTATTCAAAGGATTCCAACAAAAGTACTATTAACTAGTTCTACAAAATTTTAACATAAATCCATAACTGAAATCCAAAGTAAGGCAACTCATCATTTGGTGTCAGGGCTACGAATTCACCGTCCCCATCCATGTTTTCATCATCTTATGGGTCGAGGAGGGAGGGGGGGGGGGGGGGGGGAATGAGGCACACCAAATCATCCACATGCAATGTGGTTTAGAAATTGCGCCTCGGGCGATTTGAGGTTCCCTTTCAACCTCCTACATTCCTCAACTCTTTGTGCCTCGAGCAATTTGAGGTTTTCTTTCAACACCCTACTTTCCTCAACTCTTTGTACCTCAGTCTCCGCTAATTTTCGATTAAGTTGTTCGATCTGCTGGGCCATAGATACAACCTGAACACCATCAACTCCCTCGGCCTGTCGAGAAGACCCTTCACCTCGCAGTCCTAACTGAATGTGACTTAAGTTGTTCCTTGGGCCTAGACCGTACACTCTAACCTTTTGTACTCCCCCAATTATGTTGCACTACAATTCCATCTCCAATTCTGGTGGAGGCTGGGTCGGCTTGCCTTCAGGCTGAGGTTGGTTGTACTCTTGCACTTGTTGCATAGACTGATCTTGTACATTTTCCACCTTTTTGGGATACACGGGAAACCTTTGCCTGCTCAGACTCAGGCGATAAATGAGCATGTCCACACAATTTACATTCATTTAAATCAGCATCTTTGAAGGAGAATATTCTATTGATTAACTCTATGAATCTCTAAATGCTCTTTACAATCTCCACAACATAAATAAATAGCAGCAGCCCTATTTATAATAGTATAAAACCTACTTTAACTCAAAGTAGGAAAACCTATTCCTATACTAATTTGACTATAAATCCTAATTGGACATGGATTAAAATATCAAATCCTAACCAATTTTGGTTTCCTACAATTTTGAATTATTATTTCCAACATTCTCCCGTAATTCAAAATTGTATATCTGATTCTTGATGCACTTGTCACCATCTTCCAATTGTTGAAGCACTTGTTTCCAACCCATCAATTGTTGAAGCACTTTCTCTTCAACCGTCACTCACCATCTTCCAATTTGTTGAAGCACTTTCTCTTCAACCTTCACAATCGTTGGAGCACTTTCTCTCCAACATTCCAATTTGTTGATGCACTTTCTCACCAACCTTCAATTGTTGAAGCACTTTCTCTTCAACCTTCACAATCGCTGGAGCACTTTCGCTCCAACACTCCAATTTTGTAGATGTACTTTCTCACCAACCTTCAATTGTTGAAGCACTTTCTCTTCAACCTTCACAATCGTTGGAGCACTTTCTCTCCAACATTCAAATTTGTTGGTGCACTTTCTCATCAACCTTCAATTGTTGAAGCACTTTCTCTTCAACCTTCAAAATCGTTGGAGCACTTTCTCTCCAACATTCCAATTTTGCTGATGAATTTTCTCACCAACCTTCAATTGTCAAAGCACTTTCTCTTCAACCTTCACAATCACTGGAGTACTTTCTCTCCAACATTCCAATTTGTTGATGCACTTTCTCATCAACCTTCAATTGTTGAAGCACTTTCTCTTCAACCTTCACTCGTTGGATCACTTTCTCTTCAACATTCTAATTTGTTTATGCACTTTCTCACCAATTTTTTTTTTTTTTTAACTCACTTCTCCAATTTTTAGAGAAGATCGTTCCTTCCTCTTGTGCAAATTTGTTTGCACCTTTTGAAATCTGCTATTTTTTTTAATCATTCTCAGCATGACTATTTTTCATGTGCATATTATTGGCCCGGCGTGTGCCAACAAAATCATTGGCCTGATGGGCGACATATATGGGTTATAGATGCCCGCCGGCAGCGAAAGCTCTTTAATTCTTTACCAGGATCGTAGAAGCTCTAATACCAATTTGAAGGAGAATATTCTATTGATTAACTCTATGAATCTCTAAACGCTCTTTACAATCTCCACAACATAAATAAATAGCAGCCACAACATAAACAAATAGCAGCAACCCTATTTTAACTCAAAGTAGGAAAACCTATTCCTATACTAATTTGACTATAAATCTTAATTGGACATGGATTAAAATACCAAATCCTAACCTATTTTGGTTTCCTATAATTTTGAATTATTATTTCCAACAATCTTGCTTATAGAACAACATACCACTTGGACAACAATTTATTCTATCATACGACAATCCTAACTTAGAAACCTATTTCTTTGCCTGATAGTAAATTTTAGGCATGTCGAATTACGGACTAACTAGTTCCCCCACAAGCTTAATCATCGAGTCCATAGCAGCTTCAACAACACTCCAATCTAATTTGATATTAATCATTCTAACTGCAACAGACAACTTAGAATGCGGACTCCCTACCCAAAGTGTACGACTAGCGTCTTCTAATTCTTGATAGAAGCGCATTGCTTCATCATTGAGAGGTTGCTCAAAATTTTGTTCAGGTTCAAACCCATAATGTACCCCAAAAGCATCCTTAATCATATCATTAGCTCTATCATATTAGATATGACTATTTTCCTGTGACCTACAACTTTCACCAACAACCAAATTATAAAATAGACCATTGTCCCTATCAATCTCTCCATGATCAATCCAAACAAAATATCTCTCTTTAAACCCAGGACGATATAAACGTAACTTAACCGTTTCCGATTTCAAATACTTCAAACAGTTGAAACGTGAATAAGGACACTTAATTACCCCTTCACTTTGGAAAGGGTGTAGTAGCATTGCATGTATGATAAACCCTTTTAACACCTTCAACAAATTCATCATTCACACCCACACGATCACTATTATTCTTATTATACATCCACGTACGATAATCCATCTATAAAAATACCCACAAATATAAATATTAAGTTATAAATTAGGTTGCATTATTAATTAAACTTAATTTGTAGTTCAAATGTTAAGTTAGGTGTAATTCTAACTCTAATAACTTAAGAAATAACAATCTCAACAACCAACCATCAAAATTCAAAACTAGCGAAATAATTTCTACATTTTTTTCACAAATTCAAGAACAATAACATTAAAAAGTATATATCAGTGTTTTCAGGGGCGTTTTTGGGGCGAGCCTTGGGGCGGGGCGTAGGAAAAATGCATCTGGGCGTTTTCGAAAGGCGAAGATCCTGTGGGCGTATGCCCTAAAATTCGAGGCGATCGCCCGGGCCTAAAATTCGCCGCAATACTAAGGCTTAAGCCCAATGGAACTAAACAAATTAAGGGCAAAATTAACCATTTATCTTTTAATGGCTTTAACCGGTTATAGCTCTTTTTTATTCCACTTTTTCATACATAAATCCCCAAACTTCTTTTGTCAAACTCAATCTCACGTTTGAACTCCATCAAAGAGTCAAGAACTCCATTTTCATCTTGATTCTTGGTAAGCCCTCTTACATGCTTTCTTTTGTAAATATGTCTTCACTCATATATGTTTTACTTGATGCTCTCTTAGATAGTTAGATATTCTACCAATTTAGTTCAAAGTTATCATTCAAAACCTTTAAGGTTTTCCAAAAAAAAAAAAAGGTACTCTTTTTCCAAGTAAATTAATGGGGTTTCTTCCCTAACTTTGTGGAAATCTTACTTTGTATTGTGAAAAGATTGATGCAACATACTCTCTCTTTTTTTTTCTTTTTTTTTTTTTTTTAAAAAATTATGTTAAAGTTTGTGACTTGTGAGTTGTGATAGTAGATTGAGAAAAAAAATGAACTAAAATTGAAAGATAATAAAAGAAACAAGAACTACAAGAAGACAAGAAGTAAAGAATAAACAAAAAGGACTAAACTTTGTACTGTTGTAGTTGTTAAATTTTTATAAATGTATAATTAGTTGGTAGTGGCAGACTAAGAAAAATATGAATCCTGGGTTCAAAATATTTTTTCCCAAAAATAATTGTATATTTCTGCTTCTATATATTGATTTTGAGTTGAATTAGTAGTAAATTACACTACAATGGTGGTGCTCTTACTGTAGCTTTCTGTTATTCATTTTCATCTTTTAAACTTATATTTTTTGTGTCATTTTTTTTTTGTAGATCAGTTGACAATGGATGAAGCTGAGGTTCCCAAAAAAGTGAGCAGAAAGGATTTTGCATGGAAATATGCAATTGAGACCCCAGATGAGAAGTACTTCAAATGCAAGTTCTGTGATCAACAATGTAGTGGCACAATCAATCGATTGAAGCAACATTTAGCAGACACTCATTTAGGGATGAGGCCTTGTCTTAAGGTACCAGATGAAGTAAGTGAAGAATGAAGTAAGTGAAGAATGCAAGAAATCATTACAAAAGCTTGAAACTGCAAAAGCCATGCGAACTGCTACTTTGGAAGAAATGCGAGTGGCTGCAACTGGAAATGTTAATATGTCTAGTGAAGTTAGTTCTTCTCTAACTATGTCCAATTTAAATCCAAAGACTAGAGGTCCATTGGATGATTTTGTTAGTGCTCAAGCAAGACAAGCTACTTTGAACTCCAAATGGAGAAAGGAGGAAAGGAAAGCAGTTTGTCAACGAATTGGTAGATTCTTCTTCTCAAGTGGTATACCGTTTAACATTGCAAATGATCCATATTATTTGCCTATGTTTGAAGGCACTGTAAATTATGGTCCGTGTTTTATGCCTCCCTCAATGCATGAGTTGAGAACATGGATACTAAAAGAAGAGGTTACAAATATTCACAAGATGTTAGATGAGCATAAGAAATCTTGGAAGCAATATGGTTGTTCAATTATGTCGGATAGTTGGTCGGATGGAAAAAGTAGATGCTTTATCAACTTTCTGATTAATAGTCCTGCAAGTACTTTCTTTCTCAAATCTATTGATGCTTCTGATTCTATTAAAATGGCGAAATGCTTACATTACATTTAAATAAAGTCATAGATGAAGTTGGAGAAGCAAATGTTGTTCAGATAATAGCCGATAATGGTTCGAATTATGTGAATTTTGGAAAAAGAATAATGGAAACAAGGCCTCATATTTATTGGACTCCATGTGCAGCACATTGCATCGATCTCTTGTTAGAAGATATAGGAAAAATGAAAATTCATCCAGATACACTTACAAAAGCAAAAGGAGTGGTGAGATTTTTTTATGGACATACATAGGTGTTAGATTTAACGAGGCCATTCACAAATAATCATGAACTTCGCCCCGCTGTTACCTGCTTTGCTATAGCATATCTTACACTTCAAAGCATTCAAAAGCAAAAGCAAGCCCTTACAAATATTTTTTCTTTCGAAGCTTGGAATAAATGTTCTTGGGCTAAGAAACATGAGGGGGTGAAAACTAGATCCACCGTTCTCTTTGATCCAAACTTTTGGCCTTACATTGCTTATTATGTGAAGAGTGTTACTCCTTTAGTGTCTGTTTTGAGAGAAGTAGATTCGGAGGAAAAACCATGTATCGGATACTTGTATGATTTGATGAATATGTCCAAGGAAAAAATAGCTATGGATTGTGGCTATAATGAAAAGAAGTATGGTCCCATATGGAAAAGAATTGATGATAGATGGATTAAACAACTCCATCGTCCACTTCATTCTGCTGGGCACTATTTAAATCCACAATTGCGGTTTGAGGAAAGGTTTTCGAGTAATTTTGAAATAAAAAAAGGTTTGTACGAATGTATGGAACGAATGTTGGATTATGAAGAGAGGTTTAAAGTGGATGTTCAGTTAGATTCATATGACCACTTGAGAGGGCAGTTTGGAAGTCAAATAGCTATGGATTCTAGAAAAGTAAGATCTCCTACGGATTGGTGGATGCGCTTTGGGGGTCGCTTTGGGGGTCAAACTCCAAAATTGGCTAAATTTGCAATTCGTGTACTGAGTCTCGCTTGCAGTTCTTCAGGTTGTGAACGAAATTGGAGTACCTTCGAGTAGGTAAGAAGTATGTTTTTTTAAGAAATTTTCTTATTTTCCTTTTAGTTTATGAACTCTTACTTTATGTTTTCTAATGTTTGGTAGATTCATACCAAAAAGAGAAATAGACTTGAGCATGACAGGTTAAATGCTTTAGTTTATGTAAGATACAATACTAGACTAAGAGAGGGGAGCATCAAAAGAAAATTGCAAAGTATCGATCCAGTTCTAGTTGGTGAAGTTGATTCTAATGATGAATGGATTACTGAAAAAGAAGATCCAAAGGCTTCCTGAAGATCCTTCTTGGCTTGATGAAGAGAACTTGTTTGATGTTGACGTCATTAGAACAGTGTCACTTGCACCATATCAAAGTGAACTTACACGTGAATCTATCATTGATGTTGGCACCGTAAGAGATACAAGTGAATCAGGTCCTTCTAGTAAAAAACAGAAGGCATCACGTAAGTGTATATTATTCTACCATTACTTTTATTAAGTTATATATTTTCAGTTATGTCAAATTAGTAACACTTTTTATTTTGTTCTTCTCCTTTGATCTACAAAACGAACAAACAGTGCAAGTCGAGGATGAGGAAGGACTGGAAGATGTGGATATTGATGATGATCTCGCTTTTGAAAGTGATTGATCTGGTGTACTGAGAGACTTTTTTGGCTTAAAAAGCAACTGGAAATTTGAACTTTGAAGCTAACATGTGAATAATATATTTTTGAAACCGAGGTACATTAAGAACAACTTTTGCTATTGGTAAATATCCCATATATAAACCTCTTACTTGTCTTTGTCTTTTTAACATGACATATGAATCTTGCACTCTTGCAGTGAGAGACATCAAATAGCAACAGTTTCTTTGGCTCCAACCAAATCTAGTTGAAGTCTTGTTCATGAGAGTTCAAGAAGACACTTGAAAAATGATATGGCTTTTGTCTATTTTTACTTTTTTTGGAAGATGACTCTCATTTGAGCTATTATGATGATACATCTGTATCTCTGACTAATTTTTTTGTATGCACCAAATTATCTTTTAATAGTTACTTGGGGATGAAGTTTTATTCTCTCATGTTTTAAAGTATTGCAAAGGTATTGCAGAGTTGCTCTTACAAATGACTATATTTTTTAGCTTATCTTGTCTAGAATCTAGATTATGATGTCACTAAGAACATTATAGTTAATATGTATCTGGTTAGTTTAAAAAGTCATTTTTTTGTGTTGTTACTTGTTAGTGCACTCGAATAATAAGTATAATAATTCTTCCTACAGCTTTTTTGTGATTTGTATGAATATTGAACAAAATTTTAATGTAATTTTCACGTTTTAAACATATTTAATTAATTATAAATTATAAAATTAAGGATCCATGGGGCTTTCGCCCCGTGCCTCGAGGCTTATGCCTTGCCCCGTATAAGGTAAAACGCCTTGCCCAACGCCCCCACCTTTGAAAACATTGATTCTACTCTCAACATGCCATGCATTGTGCAAAAACAAGGGCATAAATGACTGGCATCTTCAAAATAACCTACCTTCATTAGTTCTACTCTCAACATTCTCTCCTAAACCTTAATATATATATATATCTTCATTCTTGTCTCTCCTTCGTCTTCATCGTATCCTAATCATCATCAGCATAAGCAACAGGTGGCTACACATATATATTTGAATTTCATATAAAAAAAACACAATGGAACAGAAAAAAACACTTACCATTTCACCTTTGCTCACTCTCTGATGATTTTTCAACAGATTTTTCTTCTTATTATTATTAGATGTATCACGAAGGATTCTAAAACCACCTTTACGGAGCTCAACGCGGTTGGGACACCAACTGAGGTGTGCCGCCAACTGTTTTTCACTATCATAACACTGACCACAGTGGCAACAGTTTGTGAGTTCCTTGTGTGCTTGTAGGTAGTGTATTTTGAGTTGCTCTAAGTTAGAGTGGTTGACGAGACAAACATGACATTGATAAACATGTTGAATCAACTTCGTGGCCAACGAAGGTGATTTGTTTGCATTCTTCTCCTTTTTGGCACAAACGGTAACTATTTTTCTGTTTTGTTGGGTAGAGAATGATAGATCTATTGTATTGTTAGGGGAAGAGAGGGACATACCAAAAAAAAAAAATTGAGAGAGAGAGAAAGGGAGAAAGGGAACGGTGGTGCAGGGATTGGAAATATAATCGGAGAGAAAAAAGGAGATGGTTTGGAAATGGAAATAGAATAAGAGAGAAAAGGCACTGGTACGAGAATAAGTAAAGAAAAGAGAGAGAGTAAATATCTATATCTATATATTATTAAAAAGAGATAGTTTGCAATAGAATTGTGACAAGTGACAGTATAGGAAAATGCCATGTGTTAGTTTTAGGACAACAATTAGTTATTAGTTAATAAATTAGTTATTGGTTAAATGTTTTTTAATTTGAATTTAAAAATAATTTTGAATTGATTAATTTACGACATTGAATTGATATATCGGCAAACCTATTTTATCGACAGAAAAACTGCTGTAGCATCAACCTTTTTTTCTATTTTCTTTCAAACAATTTGAAATAACTTTTAGATAACATTATCTAATTTATTTTCTAATCTGGAAAAAAACAGAATTTTTACGATTATTTCTACTATGTCATATGGAAATCTACTTACAACACACGTAATTGTCAAAACCTATTGTACCATGAGTCGTCTTTTTTTAATTTGCTTTAAAAAAAAAGGTTAATAAACATGATTAATGAAAACTAACTACTCCTATTATCCAACTACATAATGCACGTCTCCCATTCTCCCATTCCCCCAGCCCCACGTTCTCGGCACACACAACGGACACAAGCACACATAAATAACATAAGAGAATATTTTTTTGTGAATAGGAACGGTAGTATTCCAATTCAGCCAAAAAGAAATAAAACCGAATCAGATTGTGAGTAAATTATGCTAACATCTATGATTGATTTGTTGCAATTCTTGATGTAATTTTTTTTTCTTATGTTTGAGATTCATCCAATGAAACGAAGGCATCAGATTGTGGGTAAATTATGCTAACATTTATGATTGATTTGAATATTTGTCTAAAACCAATTAGCTTTTGAACATATCATAATAGTTGTTTAAATATTTATGTTACAGTTAATTTTGTTGTCGCAAATATTGCTTAAGAAGTGCTCTTTGGTGTTATAAAGTAGTTCGCGCATAATATATAATGTGATTTTTTTCTTTTATTGCTCTTCACGCATCGCGCGGGTACTTATACTAGTCTTGTACTAATACAAAGGCCATGGTATGATTAAGACGCACTAATTATCTTTGTCTTTGTCTTAACTATTTTTTTGATGTACCATTTTGATTTCAGAAATTTTTTAATGCCGTCCAAGTGAAATATTTCTTCAATTGTTTCGGATTAAAGAAAAATGATATTGCCTCCTTTTCAATTTAGGGGAAATAACCCTCAATTTGTACCCTCTTCTTCATAAGCCTGTTGTATATTGTACCCGAGTAATTTGAAAATATAGCTATGCAAATGTAATTTTATATGCTAGATTGTATTTTTTTAATTTACTCCCCATTTTGGAGGATTTATAGTGTTTCCATACTTCCCGTCCAGCGTGACTCGAACCCCGAACCTAATGATCGTGGGTGGAGGTGCTTTACCAACTAAGCAACCCTCACTTGTCGTATGCTAGATTATACTTATCTGTTTGGTTTTGATTTGGCACGGAGTTTAAGAAATACCTCCCCCACCCACCGTCTCTATTTATCTGTCGTGGTTACTCAAAAATAGATGTCTCAAACTATTTGTGAAATTCAAGGCACAATCAGTGTTTTTCCCATTTTACCCTTAGTAGAAATTTATCATTAATGTTGAAGACACATAATAGAGTAAATATTATGGAGACTATATATAAATCAAATAACTCATTCATATTGACATTGAACATAAATATAGTCAATTTTAACCAAAAAAAATCATCTAAAGTGATCCCGACATATTTTGGACAAATAAAGTGTACATTTTCTATCAAATTCAACTTCATACACATCAATAACATTACAAATATTGCATAAATAAACTAATTATATAAACATTAAACCGACATAATAAGAATCACAAAGCAATTCAAGAAACAAAAATCTTAAAAACTAACCCTACTCATTCTTGAGTCTTAACAAATAAATTGTAGATTTTTTGACAAATTCAAATCCATAAACATCAATAACATCACAAATAAACTAATACTAAACCTACTATATAACAATCACAAAGCAATTCAACAAAAAAACCCCTAAAAACTTACCTTTTGAAGTGGCAGCGGCGGGGGTGGGTGACGGCACCGGTGATGGGAGGTGGGTTGGCAGATGGCGGCAAGAAGTGGGGGCAGGAAATCACCGGCCGTTGAGGTGGAGGTTTTGTTTTTGTGAAATGCGTTGAAGACTCGATCCGAGTCTTGATAAAATTAGAAAAAAGGATGAACGAAACCGACTCCGTTGGTCGATTTTTTAAAACATTGACCAGTTTTGACAAAAAAAAAAAAAAAAAAAAAAAAACCGACGTAGTCCGTCAGTTTCTTAAAAAACTAAATCAAAATTATTTTCTTTTATTAATATTTAAAAAATGAATTAGAATTATAAATTATTTTTTATATTTAAAAATAAAAATCAGACAGAGTCCGTCGGTTTTACATTTTTTAATTTTTATTTAATTTTAATAAAATCGACCGACTGTGTCGGTTTTTGTAACAACTCGATATTTTTTCAAGTATTTAGAATTACTTCTTTATTTATAGTTTATCTAATTTTAACGGGTTACATATCAAAGCGGGTATTGATTATATTTATATAATATGTACGTATATGTATATTTAATCTAGGGATTAGTACTGGTATATATATGATCTATCTATAAATTACTAGTGGTTAGTGGATTAGATTTAATGATTGGCTAACTAAATACTCCCTCCGTTTCAATTTATATAAACCCATTTATCCAGCACGACATTTAAGAAAGGGAAGACTTTTGAAACTTGTAACAAAATAAGCGAAAATTTGTGTGGTATAAATCATTCATAAAGTGAATTTGTTTCCAAACTAGGAAAGAAATCATTCATTGGTTAATAAGTGGGCCCAAACCCATCCTTTTATGGCTGACTAGTGGAGTGCCGAAAGGGAGGAAACAAAAAGAACGTGAAGTTGGTGTCTCTATTTCAGTTTGGAAAAAAACAAAAAAAAACAAAAAAAAAAACATTTCGGCACCGGTGGAAACCGACTACTGCTATCTCAATTCCATCCAATTAGGATTGTGTGAGTGTTTTCTTGGAAAGAAAGGGGTTGTCTGGTTTGGTCAGGGAATCAACAAAGTGATTAAAAGAAAACTTTGATCATAGGCTTACAATTTTTGGCTACAGCAAGGGTACGGGTAAAGGAAATTTCGTTAGTCTTTGGTTTGAATATCTTTCTTGTGTGCAAACAACTATGTATGAATTATCTATAAAATATTGAGTTGATTTGTATTTTTTGAGATATGTTTTAATCTTTAACCTCAAGAACGGAGGTAGAATGAGATTTACTCCCAAACTTGAAACTAGATAAATTTGGAATTTGATCCATAAATTGACATCATCATTGAAACTTGATTACAGATGTAGACTCCTTAATCAATTTTGAATTTTCGGATAGTTGACCCGAGGGGCGGGTTTGAATAGACCAAGAGTTAGACTTTGACCCCGAGATATTCTAAATTTATGGGATTTCTTTCCGTAGACTAATTTAGACCCGTTATTTATGTTATTGAATAGATTGAGGCTATTGGGGATCGTTGAAGAGAATTTGGCGTTTCAAGAGAGGTTTGCATTCCAGTTATAAGACAAGTGAGGCTTAAACTCTTAGTTTACTTGCTTTTCATAAAAAGCATATGGTTTGTGTTGTATGTATGCATTTAAACCATTTAGTTCGTGTGAGTGGGCAAGCATGATCTAAATTGGACAATTTTCAAGTTTCTAAAGTAATGACCGTATGAGTCTTTTAGCGTAATTTCGCTTAAATAGATACTATTTATATAAATGTAAAGTTTAGAAGTGGTATTGATTGGATGTATGTTCCACTTATCATGTCTTCAGAAGGGGCACACTTCCACAGGTTCCATTGATGTTCGGTGAGAGATAGATGCTAGAATTTTAAGTGACCCGGGTAAGATGGGGGTAAATAAAGCCCTCTCCGGAAGACGGGGTAAGACATACACAAATACGTACTATGTCCGGTGAGCATAGATTCAGATTCAATGTATTTCATGTATTGCTTGTTTGGGTAAGATGGGGGTAAATAAAGCCACCGGAAGACGGGGTAAGATATAGACAGATACGTACTATGTCCCGTGAGCATAGATTCAGATTCAGTGTATTTCAGGTATTGCTTGTCAGGGTAACATGGGGGTAAATAATGGCCTCTCCGAAAGACGGGGTAAGACATAGACAAATACGTATTGTGTCCCGTGAGCACACATTCAGTTTCAGTGTATTTCATGTACTGCTTGTCCGGGTAATATGGGAGTAAATAATGCCCTCTTCGGAAGACGGGGTAAGACATAGGTAAATACGTATTATGTCCCGTGAGCATAGATTCAGATTTAAAGTATTTCATGTTTTGCTTGTTTATGCTTCATGATTTCAGCTTTAGCTTCAGTGTTTATATATATTTAATATACTTGTACTGTGTAATTGCTTTTATGCATTATCAGGGATTTCAAAGACTTGCCCCAGGGGTAAGCTGAGAGTGTTGATGATCTTGCTGGGTCATTTAGGCTCACGCTTGTTAGTGTTGTATGTGTGCAGGTATGGTTAATGGTGACCAGGTAGCCGATTGTGCCTCCCCGCCCATATACGAATTGAATTTCCTACATTTTGTGCCATGGGATAATTCAAATCAGCCTTCAACAAGCCAAGACCGTGGTCCCAATGAGTTGGCATGCATAGAGGAAGTCTTGAACAAGCATGGGACGCAATTAATGCACCTTGGAGTACAAGGTGCACTACAAGACGCAACTGCCACTGCCCAACAGAAACAAGAAAGGGACAACCCACAAAAGCTGTAGGCAGTTTTGCGCTTTGGGAAAGGGGGGTTGACCTCCTTTCCCCCATGTTTTCCCTATTTGCTTAGGCACACTGTAAAGCCCCTTTCCCCTTGTAAGAACAGCCCCATAGGGAATATATTTGTACATATATAAACGTTGTAAGCCACTAGGGCGGATCCATCTGGTAACATTTGCATCAATCCAAATATTCAAAAGGGCTCTTTGCCTCCAAAACGTGTGTTCTTACTTTCAACCCCTATTTCTTGTGTGTTTGGCTCATATGCTCACTGTTTTGTGCTTGTATTCGTGTGGAGGGCTGAAGCATTGAGTAGTGTATTAGACTATTAAGGCTGCCCCACATCGCCTATCGAAATTAGGCCCGTGACAAGTGGTATCAGAGCGAGGCAACGAGCATGGCTAACAACATCAAAGAAGAGGCTGTTTATGATAAGCACCATAGTGGAGACGAGTCCCCTACCAAAAAGACCACAAAACAGAAGAAACAACGAGATAAGAGCAAAGTTCGAGGTCCACCCGCTATTACATCTGAGGGGGGTTGGCATTTCAGCCCCTCCTTTGGGTGATCTGTGCAAAAGTTCAGTGTCAAACACGCTGGTTGAAAAAGTCATTCACACCGAAACTGGCTTACTAGCTTTGAATCAGCGTTTTGATACCTTGCAAGGCAACTTTGGCACTCTTGAATCAGTAGCCCTTGATGGGTTAGATGAGGTTCAAAAAGACCTCACAGCGGAGAGCAACGAGCACAAGGAGGCGTTGACCAGCCTTGAACTCAAGCTCATGGAGGCGTTGTCCAGCTTGCAAGGGGAGGTTGAGTTCTTGAAAATGCAAGTGGAAGCGGCCAAGCTCACAAGTGGTGTTGGTCCTATTAGTGTTCGAGAAACTCGCATAGAGGTTCCAAACCCAAAGAGTTCAAGGGTGAAAGGAACGCTCAAGATGTGGAAAACTTCATTTGGCAAATGGAAGCTTACTTCGAACATGTCAACATTGTTGACGAATCTGCTCGGATTCGGACAACGACCATGTATTTAGGCGACACAGCCATGTTGTGGTGGCGTAGGAAAAAGGCAGACATCGAGAAAGGGACTTGCTCCATTGACGATTGGAAGCAGTTTAAGAAGGTGTTAAAACGGCAGTTTTACCCCTAAAATGTTGTGCACGAGGCCCGTCGAAAGTTGAGGGAGCTCAAGCAAACATTCTCCATCCGCGAGTACGTGAAGGAGTTCACTAAGCTCACTCTTCAAATCCCAAATCTGACCAGTGAGGATTTGTTGTTTTACTTCTTGGATGGCCTCCAAAACTGGGCCAAAAAAGAGTTACAAAGGCGTCAAGTTGAAGACGTTGATGAAGCCATTGTGGCAGCGGAGTCTTTGAATGATTTTCGCACCGACAATACCAAGGCGAAAGATAACCGAGGGAAGTTTGTTGCTTCCGAGGTTGATTATGGTGATAGGGACAAAAACAGATTTGTTCCTCACAAGGGTCGTGATTTCAAAGGAGACCTAGATCGCAACCGAGGGTCTACTTCTAATTTTCGTAAAAACTACGAAGAAAAGAAGAAGACATTCACTCAAAACGAAGGCGGTTATTTGTGTGGACAAATAGGCCATGGTTATAGAAATTGCCCTTCATTAAGCAAGTTGGGTGCAATGTTTGCTGCCAACAAACAAGCAGACGCAGAAGCCAAGGCTCAAACCGATATGCAAGTAGGTGCAAAGGCCGAGGGTGCGGAGCAAGCAAAGGCCAAGGTGGCAGGCTTATTCAATCACATGACACTTGCTTCCATCTTGGCCAAGCCACTTCAAATCAGGCCAAGAGAGTCACTATTCGTTGAGGCAACATTGAAGGAAAACCAGTCCGCATCATGGTAGACACTGGTGCGACACATAATTTTATTACAGAGGAAAAGGCAAAGGAACTCGGTCTTGCTTATGTTTCCAGTGATTCATTGTTGAAAACAGTCAATTGCCTTCCCACAGATGTGAATGGATTTGCCCCTAAAGTCCATCTCATCTGGAGAGCTTGGCAAGGGTTCACCGATTTCACCATCGCCTCTATGGACGTGTTTGATATTGTGTTGGTACTGAACTTTTGGTATGAGATCAACGCGTTTATTTCGCCGCGTCTCAACCAACTTATTATTCGTGATCAAAGTGGTTCTTACGACGTGCCGCTTATTCGCGTGCATCAAGCGGGCATGCACTTGTCCGCAATGCAGTTGGTGAAAGGCTTCAAGAAAGGGAAACCAACCTTCCTTGCAGCCCTTGTAGCAGTTGCGGATGATAACAGTTGTAAAGAGAAGGAAGTACTGCCTCCATGTGTGCAGCAGGTTCTTTATGAAAACAAGGACATGATGCCCGATGAGCTTCCCAAGCGGCTGCCCCCGCGTAGGGAAGTTGATCATCAAATCGAGCTAATCCTAGGGGAAAAGCCACCTGCCATGTCTCCTTATCGCATGGCGCCACCTGAATTGGAAGAGTTGAGAAAGCACCTCAAGGAGTTGCTTGAATCTTGGCACATTCGCCCATCAAAAGCACCATTCAGAGCCCCTGTTTTGTTCCAAAAGAAGAAGGAAGGGACGCTGCGGTTATGTATTGATTATCATGCTCTCAATAAGGTCACGGTGAAAAATAAGTATCCCATCCCTTTGATTGCAGATTTATTTGATCGTTTGGGACAGGCCAAGGTGTTTACCAAAATAGATTTGAGGAAGGGTTATTACCAAGTCCGCATAGCCGAGGGCGACGAGTCAAAAACAACTTGTGTGACTCGATATGGAGCATTTGAGTGGTTGGTCATGCCGTTCAACTTGACTAACGCACCTGCCACTTTTTGTACTTTGATGAACAAACTTTTCCATCGATATTTGGATCAGTTTGTTGTCATCTATCTTGACGACTTTGTGGTGTATAGCAACTGTTTGGAGGAGCACATGGAACACCTTCGCAAAGTCTTCCAAGTGCTTAGGGAAAACGAGTTGTCCGTTAAGAGGGAGAAGTGCACTTTTGCCTAGCCACAAGTGCAGTTCCTTGGGCATACGATCCGCCAAGGGGAGATTCGAATGGATAGTGACAAGATCGTTGCTATTCGGGATTGGGAGGCTCCAACAAAAATAACCGAACTTCGATCTTTTCTTGGCCTTGCCAACTATTACCGGCGATTCATTCTTGGCTATTCCGCTATTGCTACTCCACTCACTGATTTGTTGAAGAAAAATCGTGATTAGGAGTGGACAGCTTTATGTCAAGAAACATTCGAGGGTCTTAAGGAAGCAATCACAAAGGAGCCTGTTTTGGCTCTCCCCGACTTCACCAAAATGTTTGAGGTTCACACCGACGCATCTGATTTTGCTATTGGTGGTGTCCTTATGAAAGAGGGCCACCCCATAAAGATTTGAAAGCCGAAAGTTGAATGACGCGGAGCGGCGATATACTGTCCAAGAGAAGGAGATGACAGCCGTGGTCCATTGCCTAAGGACATGGTGTCATTACTTGCTAGGGACACATTTTGTTGTCAAGACGGATAATGTGGCGACAAGCTATTTTCAGTCCCAAAAGAAACTATCACCTAAGCAAACTCGATGGCAAGATTTTTTGGCTGAATTTGATTACACCTTGGAGTATAAGCCGGGGAAAACCAACGTAGTTGCCGAAGCGTTAAGTCGCAAGGCAGTGCTAGCAGCCATTGTTAGCACAACCAGCAGTGACGTTATTGATGCCATTAGAGAGGGCATGCAATATGATCCAGTAGCAAAGCAGCTGCTCGTCTTGGCCAGCCAAGGCAAGACCAAGAAATTTTGGGTTGATGACGGTATTCTCTACACCACAGGCAGGCGTGTTTATGTGCCAAAATGGGGCAATCTTAGGCGCACATTGATCAAAGAGGGGCACGACACTGCGTGGGCAGGTCACCCAGGGCAGAAACGCACAATTGCGTTGATGGAGTCGTCCTATTATTAGCCTCGCATGAGAGATGACATTGAGGTATACGTCCGCACATGTCTTGTTTGCCAACAAGACAAGGTAGAGAACAAAGCACCCGGTGGGCTGTTTGAACCATTGCCCGTAGCTGAGAGACCATGGGACAATGTTACTATGGATTTTATAACTTGTCTGCCCAATTTAGAGGGCTTTGGCACAATTATGGTGGTGGTTGATCGATTCTCAAAATATGCAACGTTTAGCCCCACCACAGCTAGTTGCAAAGCCAAGGAGGCAGCAAGGTTGTTCTTGAAGGACGTTGTCAAACATTGGGGTGTGCCGAGGCACATCATTAGTGATCGCGATCCACGATTCACTGGTGCGTTAGCTGTTTAGTTTGTTGGGGTCTGAGTTACATTTCTCGACCAGTTTTCACCCTCAAATCGACGGTCAAACGGAGAGAATTAATGCACAATTGGACTGCTATTTTTAGTGCCAATCGGAAAGGGATTGACCAGTTTCGTTCGACACCGCCGTTTTCAACAATTTGCAACAGAAGAATCGACGGGGAGGAGTCCTTTTGAATTAGCCAGTGGGTAGCAGCCCAACACTTCACAGTCCTTGCCTGTTAGTGCTGAATTGAGGAATCTAGGGGCCTATCACATGGCAAAGGCACGAGGAACAATTCGATATGGCCAGGTCCTATCTCGACAAGGCTGCTCGAAAAATGAAGAAGTTTGCTGATCGGAAGCGTCGTCCAACCAATTATAGAATTAGCAACAAAGTCATGGTCAAGCTCAACCCGAGGAAGTTCAAGTCGTTAAGGAGCGTCAATCAAAGTTTGATTCGGCGTTATGAGGGTCCATTTGAGATCATTGCCAAGGTGGGCAAGATCTCTTATCGGTTGGATATGTCTCATCATTTGAGGATTTATCCCGTCTTCCATGCTAGTCAATTAAAGCCATACTTTGAAGACAAGAAAGACGAGGGACGAGGTCAAGCTAGCCGTGCTAGGATTTTTGTGACACCCGCTGCCCCGGACAAGCAAATAGAGCGCCATCGACCATCAAACGGTTCTGTGCAAAGGTCGAGGCACCCTAGCGCCACCCTTGTCCATCGAGGCGTACCCACCGAGGAGGTATCATGGGAAAAGTACGAGGATTTGTGGCAATTCAAGGAGCAAGTCCACAAATATTTGCAGTTGCGTGGCGCCGCGATCATCGCCAAAACAGTTGAGGGAGAGTGTGCTGCCCCGCCCATATCCGTATTGAATTTCCCACACTTTGTGCCATAGGATAATTCAAATTAGCCTTCAACAAGCCAAGACCGTGGTCCCAATGAGTTGGCATGCATAGAGGAAGTCTTGAACAAGCATGGGACGCAATTAATGCACCTTGGAGTACAAGGTTCACTACAAGACGCAACTGCCACTGCCCAACAGAAACAAGAAAGGGACATCCCACAAAAAGTCCGTAGGCGCTTTTATTTTCGTAGTGGTCCGACCCCTTTCCCCCATGTTTTCCCCATTTGCTTAGGCACATTGTAAAGCCCTTTTCCCCTTGTAAGAGCAGCCCCATAGCGAATATATTTGTATCTATATAAACGTTGCAAGCCACTAGGGCAGATCCATCTTGTAACATTTGCATCAATCCAAATATTCAAAAGGGCACTTTGCCTCCAAAACGTGTGTTCTTACTGTCAGCCCCTATTTCTTGTGTGTTTGGCTCATTTGCTCACTGTTTTGTGCTTGTATTCGTGTGGAGGGCTGAAGCATTGAGTAGTGTATTAGACTATCAAGGCTGCCCCACGTCGCCTATCGAAATTAGGCCCGTGACATGATACTTGATTCATTCCAGCTTCGTTCAGTCCAGTTCAGTCGAGGTAAGCCACCATTAAATCATGGCGGCCTCTTCTTCTTTAGTTGACTTAGTAGTATTTCGAGCTATGTCTCGTACTTTTATATTCAGACTAGTAGTTCCATGACTTAGACATTTTATGAGGTTTATGGGCAAGACTTAGTATTTGTATTTTGCTTCCACACTTTTCTTTATAGTATGAGACTTTGTTTATTATTCATTTTATTTGTTAATTTTCGCATGATTAGCTTAGAGGGTTCGCCTTATGGGTAGAAGCTTAACAGGTGCCCGGTCACGGTCTGAGTGTCAGATTTGAGTCGTGACAGTTTTCTTGTATTAATTTTGGCCGATTTTTAGGCGCAATAACAAAAAAACAATTATAAAACACAAAAACTGACATACTATGTCGGTTTTCCTTCTGTTATTTTTTATCGTGACGCAGTCCGTCAGTTTTTTCTCCTTGGTTTTTAAAGTTTTTTAGTAGTGTTATAAGTGCCCCTATATTGTCCGCATTTTTCATTTGTTGTTTTTTTTAAAACATGTGATAATATACTTCCAAGCATACTAAAATGATTGGATTCCATCATCACGGTACTAAATTATTCTTTTAGAAAAGAAGGCATTGTATATGTAGCTTGAAAATTACATGCATTGACCAAGAATTTATTTTCAAGAGACTTAATAAAACTTCTTAACGTGACTTCTTTTTGTGTAAGAAAATTAAAGAGTCGTGATTTACCAAGTTATCTTGAGGGTAATTGAAATAAACAATAATGAATAATTAAAGAACTCAAAGACAAGTTGTTTTTAAACCTGTCAAGGGGTCGGACCAGGTCGGTCCAATATTAAAGAGAAGTTGTACGATGCTAATGAAAGGTGTAGCTTGGTTGATAGATGTTTTCCAGGGATGCGCAAGATTAAATGTCAAGATATAATTGATTGTTTTAAAGGCAAGAATTGGACATCTGATCAAGATGCGGTAAAGATTGCCATACTATATTTTATAAACACATTTTTATTTTCCTTATTTCCTGAAAACAAAATCTCGACTGGTTTATTTGAGTTAGTTGAATCCGGGAAATATGAAAATTTTCCTTGTGGAAATTTGTTATTTGAGGACACGTTAACTTCATTGAGAAAAACCTTTCAAGGTAAGATTTCAAAGCAATATTCTAGGTTGGAAGGACTTCTATTCGCATTCCAAATATGATTTTACTTATGTTATTCTCGAGCCAAGAATAAGTTTGCTCTGTTGGTTGAGGATAGAGTCAGTGGCGGAGTACATATAATTAGTTCATCCGAACTCCTCAAAAAAACAATGTTTTTATAAGGTTTAAATTATTTTTTATGTATATATAAGTAGATGTTGAACCCCTGTGCCTTCTTCGTATGTTTACTTTTTATATTTTGAACTAAAATCCCAGCTATGCCACCTAGATAGAGTCCCACAAATACTTAGTCGAAATGTCATAAGCAATCCTTCTACTATTGATGACCCAACTATACTGTCAGATGTAGAAGTAAGTGTTAAATTTAATTTATTAAATTTTCTAAAATATTTGCATATTTTCTGCTACGTTGATGCACATTATTGTTCTTAGTTGAAGGTGAAGACTATGCACATTATTTTTCTTAGTTGAAGGTGAAGACTATCCTACAACAGTTGAGAAAACTAGTTTGGATATCCTTGATCCATCGAGGATAATGCCAAGTAGGATGTACAAAAAATTAGACTCTGACCCGTCAAAAAACAATATGGATTGGAGAAATGACATCAAAAGCCTATCCAATGAACAGAAGCAGCTAAAGAAAGATTTTCAACGGGTAGTGACAACTGATTTTTTTTATTTTTTATTTATTTATTTATTTTAGCATAGCAACCAAGAACATAGCATGGCAACTGCAAATATCTCATCAGAAGTCATAACTAGAAACATAGTGTAGCAAACATCTAGCGGAAGAAACATTATTACAAATATTCAGCAGAAACATAAAAGTCACTATAAGAAACATAGCATAACACTCATATCATTACGGTCTTGGCATTTTTCCCGAACCTGTCCTTGCCGTCCTTGTTCCCCTCGGCATTCTTTTTCCCCTTGCAATCCTTCTCGCACTTCTCCTTGTGGGCTTCAAAGTCAGCAAATGTTGAAACTTTTGTCGGGTATGTGTTGCAAAAGTCACATTTGCATGGATGTATTTTGTCCACCACCCCTGCTTTCTTATGGCCTTTCCCTTTGTATCTGAATGATTTGTGTGGTTTCATTCTTTTGCGTTGATTGTTGTGAAAGCCTGAAAGGTAGTGGTTGATTGCTCATATCTTCGACAGATTAGGTTTTTGCTTAAGGTTCGTGACAACTGATTGTTTTAATCTTTTAAAACAATATATTAATAACCGGATAAACTTATGTTTATTTTTTCAATAGATTACAGATGAGTTCCAGTCGTCGAGTGAGTTCGCGAAGGAATCTAGTGCGAAGGTATTAGATGCACTTGAAGTGTTGTACAAGAAAGTTGATGGATCCAACGCTTATAAGGTATTGAGCAATAATTGAGCAATAAAAACAACTCAATATTATTTTGTATGCCTTATTAATATAGTTAAAACATCTGCCTCCTCTGTGCATGGAGTAGCTCTCAAATTAACATAGTAGTCAATTACTTAACTATTCGAAATAAGCACTCTAAGGAAAAAAGTCCTATGGGTGAATGTTCATACAAAAATTGTTTCTTGGTCGCCCAATAACCGTTTTCAAAGGGATTATTTCAAATAATTAAGGAAAAAAACTGAAGCAATAAATTAATTACTTTTCACTTCCCAAGCAAATACAACTCGGAGTAAAAACTTCATAGTAAAACTAAACATAGAATTCTTTTAGTGGAAATCAATAAATAAAGCAAGAAGTTAAAATCCAAGAAAAGATATCAACGTTGTTATAAGTTTGACAGAAGAAGAGGTATAAAGCATAATATTTTTAACTAATACTCTAAAAAATGCAATAAAATTCAAAGTAATAGGAGAAGCCCATTTAGTGGACAGTAGTAGAGTGCATTTTCAGATGTTGGAGACAAGTTTTAGCAAGAAGAGGAAGGATTTCATGGGGGCACAAGTCGAAGAGTTGATAATTTGCAGAGTCGCGTTGCATTGGAACTTCAAATAATACTCGGGTTTCTTGTTTTTTACCCGACTCATTTCTTAACTAGGTTCTTGCCCTGCCTATTAACCCATTAAATTTTTTAAAAAAAATAATGTTTGCCGTGCCGTGCCGTGCCCTATTTAAATTTTCCTTGCCCCACTCCATTAAGAGTCTGTCCTGCCTCGCCCAGTCCTTTCCTGCCATTCCTAAGGACTAAGGAGTGTTTTTTTTTTAAGGGATGAATCAGTTCTTTATGATACCCTGCCAGTCCAGTGTATAATATTTATATATATATATATATGTACACAATGTGAATATCATAGTATACTTCAAGTGCTACTGATTCGGTGTACCATATGCTAGAATAAGTTATTTTTTGATAATTGATATAAAAAAAAAATGTGTACTATAACAGCTATTTTTTTTATTGATATAGATTAAAAAAAAAAAAAAAAGAACAAAAATAAAGGAGCAAAAAAGGTGTTTAGAGTTATATTATGAAAAAAAAAAGAAAAAAATGATTTGCAAAAAATAAAATTAGAAAAGGAGAAAATATAAAATGGAAGGGAAAAAAACAAATATAATTTATAGGTTATTTTGATAATTGATTTAGAGAAAAAGAAAATGAGAAATATAAATATAACATGTATATTATATAAGTTATTTTAAAAAATATGGACAAATTATAATAATAAAAAATAATAATGAAATTAGATTACGAAGAAAAAAATAAAAGGAAAAAAAGTAAATTGAAATTAGAAAAGGAAAAAGACATAAAGAAATGAGAAAAGAAAAGAAAAAGTACAAAAAGATCCAAAAATGAGTATGGAATCAGATCATACTTTAAAAGAATAATATGATTTGGGAAAACATAAATGAATAAAAAGGGATAAAAAAAAAAAGAAAAAAGGCGAGAAAAAAGAAATGGAGAAAGAAAGAAAAGAAGTAGAGAAAAAAAAATTGAAGAGAATAAAGCTGCAATTATCCACAAAAACTACAATGCGTAGAAAAGTAAATGGATAGGCAAGGAAAATTACTTTGATTTTGTAGGTAATTATGTACTTTTCCGTTTATTCAGCTAATCCAAAGGGGCTTTAAGTATTACACTTCAGTACTCTAAGGGGTCGTTTGGTAGATAGTCGAAATTATTCCGGAATTATAATCCCGGGACTAATTTATCCCATCTATTGGGATTATTTTATACCATATTTTAGATGGTATAAAATAATCCTAGCATAAGTGGGATAAGAAGGTATAAGTTGGGATATCCAGTAAAATTTTTGTACCATGTTTGGTACAAGGTATAAATTTATCCCTGGATAAATTTACACCTTCTACCAAACATGGTACAAAAATTAGTGCTGGGATATCCCAGCTTATACTTTTTACCAAACGACCCCTAAGGGGTCGTTTGGTACGCAAGATGAGATAAATAAGGATATCTGATAAGTTGGTATTTTTTCAACTTAGCTCTTCTTTAATCTTAGACTTTTGACTTGTTTGATTGAGAAAATAGTAAATTTAATATCGTTTACTTCCATTTTACAGGTTTATATGATTTAGAAGTGATCAAGAAAGAAACGAAGTAAAAAGAAAAGAAGTCAAATTGAAGAAAATGAGAAAAGTAGCTAAAAATACAAAAACGGCCAGATCTGCAAATCTGAAATTTTGGGGCTATTTTTGTCATATTTGGATGTGGAAAATTGGGAGCTATAAGAGCATGACTTACGGAGACATTATTCTCATCTTTGGCCATTTTCAAGCTTGGAGAGTTAGGGTTTCATCACCAACACTTTGGAAGGGAAGATTAGAACACTTTAATGAGCAAATTCTTAACCCTTTCTTCAATTCCATGTTATGTATTAAATATCTAAGTGTGTAGTAATCCATTCCCCTACTTGAATCTTGTTTATGAAATATTCATTGTCCAAGTTTTGGATTAAAACTCTTGTTATGCTTATGTATTAAAGGATTTTTATTTCTAATTAAGTGGGTTTGTTTCTTCAATTAATCTTGTTCTTTATTGTTTCTTAAGGGATTAGCCAATCCTAGGACTCACCCATTTACTTCGATTTGAGCTCGGAAGAGGAAAATTGAGGTTGGAAAAGATTAATTAACAAGGACTTGAGGCTTTAAACCTCATCTAATAACTTGAGCTAGGAATAGGATAGTTAACTTGAGGTTAAATTGATTGTGTCTAATATCACAGTTTAAGGCTTGGAAAAGCTTAGAGTGAAATTCATTGATTTGGTTGGAAGACTTTCAATGAGATTTTAGAAATTATTATCTTTTAACATAGACGCGCTCTTAGTTATAAATTCGTAAAATACATAGGATCGTTACTTGAGAGTCCCTTGTATTGATGCTTGTGATCATTGATCATTTTGCACCTTTCTAGTTAGTTTTTCTTTTTTAGTTCTTAAATCAAAAATCAAATATTGAAATGCGTTTGGCTTAGCTTAGTTGGTGATAAGTTATTTACTTTCTTAATCGTCTTTATATTGTTCTCTGTGTGATTTGACCCAGACTAATAGTTGGGTAAATTATATTGCATATGACCGTGTAAACTTTTTCTTTGATGAGTAGATTTGGACGTTATCAATATCCATGAGATTATTTTATCCCACCTTTATACAAGATAATAATATCATCATTTTAGTACAAATAATGAGATAAAAGAATTTCCGGACTAATTAATTCTCTTTACAAAATACAGGATAAAATAACTCTCCATCTTATCCTGAGATTACTATCCTTATTCCAGGAATCAAATGACTTCACACAATCATTCTCCTTCTTTTTTTTTATTAAAAAAAAAAAAATGGATTTCCCTTCAAAGACGCCGCCGGTCTTTAATTTTTGTCCCTAATTGCCAGTCTTTAATTTTTGGCCTTCGCTTAAAAAAGTAGCAAAAAATACATCGAGAGTAAAAAAATTAATACTTTTGCAAGGTAAAGCTTCTCGAAAATTTTGCCTTAAGGCAAAAGTTTGCTTGCAAAAATTAAAGACCATCGCTGAATAAGAACAATTGTGCAAATTGTCCATTCTCCTCAACAAAATACAAATGAGCTCAATAGCAGACGAGGCACTTAATGGCAAACATATCAATCCACATAGCATTTTCCTTCATTTTTTTTTTCGCGGATTAGCCTTCATTCGGGTTGATCTTTAATTTTTGTCCTTCAAATTAGTGGTCTTTAAGTTTTGCCCTTCGCCTAATACCCCGAGATTGTGGGTTCGACCCACCCCAGCTCAGTAAGAAAAAAATTTGCAAGGCAGATGTTTGGAATCGCAAGACAGAATTTTTGCAAAATTTTGGCCATGCAAATTCTGCCTTAAGGCAGAGTTTTGCCGCCCATTCAAATTCTGCCTTAAGGTCCAAATTCTGCCTTAAGACAGAGTTTTGAAGGCAAAATTCTGTCTTGCGAATCCAAACTCTACCTTGCAAATTTTTTTAAAATTTTTGACTGAACAGGCGTTCGAACTCGAAACCAAGAGATTTTTAGTGAAGGACAAAAGTTAAAGACCACCAATTTGAGGGGTATAAATTAAAGACCACCCCAGCGAAGGAAAATCTTGCAAATTGCCCATTTTCCTTTCATTTTTTTGTGCGGATTGGCCTTCAAAGGCATTGGTCTTTAATTTTTTCCCTCAAATTGCTGGTCTTTAATTTTTGCCCTTCGCCTAACACCATGAGGTTTGGGGTTCGAACTCTGAATCAATAATGATAATAAAAAAAACGCAAGACAGAGTTTCGTAGCAAAATTAGGCCTATTCGGGTAAAGTTAGGTCTTAACACAGAGTTTTACAGAATTCCAACTGAGCTAATTTTTTTTTTATGCCTTAATGCAAACCTCTACCTTAAGGTAGAATTTTGTCTTATGCTTAAGGCAAAACTCTACTTAAGACAGCATTTGAAACTCTGCCTGAAGGTAGGCAAAACTCTGCCTTGCAAATTCAAATTCTATTTTGTGAATTTTTTTAATTTTTAACTGAACGTTGAGTTTGAACCCGAAACCAAAAAATATAAAGGACCAAAAATTAAAGATCACCAATTAGAGAGACAAAATTAAAGAGCACCCCCTAATAAGGCCAATCGTGCAAATTGCCCTTTTCCTTTTCTAACAGCCCAGTTTAAACCTTTCAACTAAAGCTGACAAAAGAACACGTGGCCACGAGAAAGTAACCACGTGACCATCACATGTATACTAGATGAAGATTAGACTGCAATATACATAACTGCTAAAAATAAAAACTAAAAAAAGTACTAAATCAATTTTCACACTAACTCACTCTCTAACCCGCGAATTGTCAAGAAGGTACGCTTCTATAATCTTTGCTTAGTAATATCATTTCGTATTTATTCCTTAGTTGATACACGTATACTTCTTGAATAAGTAGGCAAATTTGTTTTTGTTTTCTTGATCCTATAAAGTTATTTTTTTTCTTGATCCTGTAGAGTATTTTTTTTTTCGTTAAAATTTACTATCATTTTTCTTTGGGTTTGATTTAATTTACGAATTATTGAGATGGGTGTTGAAAAGTTCTATCTTTGAAGTCTTTTTGAGTTAAATTTTGTAATTTGGATCAGGGGTTTGTCAGATGATGTGAAAAATGAATTGAATGGAAATGTTTTCTTTTGTTTTGGAATAATTTAATGTTTCTTTTAGTTTATTTGAATTAATTATTGTAGTTGGGTGTGTTAATAGAATAATAGTGCTGTAATGGATGAGAAATATCTATTTTCCACTGTTTAGTTGGGTTTAAAAGTAATATAGTGTGTTGGTGTTAATTTTGAGTATCAAATGTTGATAAAGAAAGTAATATGGAGTATTATTTGAGATATTTGTTAAGGAAAATGACTTCTTGTCATTTCTCTTTTGGTGGAAAATATCTTCAAACACATTTTCAATAATTCAAGGTGATACAAAGAATGATTTTTTTTTCGTCAAGGAAGACATTTATTGGGAAAAATCTTTTTCCATGCCAAACAAAAGAAAAAGGAAGAGGAAGAACATAAAACTTGTATTTTGATTTGGTTGAAACTGTAATGAACTACAAACAACAACAACAAATCTAGGGTAAAAATAATGAACTGTTAAAATGAAAGAGATAAATTAGGAACGGTTTGGAGGCAGCAAAGTGGAAGGATTATTACAAGCACATTATATTTATAATTTTGCTGATTTTTTAGAGTTATGAAAATGTGAAAGCCAGTATTTCATTCTAGGTCTCTGCTCAATGCATTTCAAGCATCTTTGAAGATTGTGACGCTCTGTAGCTTGGTTATATGATAAAGTACGCCTACTAAAATGCGTGACTAGAACGTTTCAAGGTTCCTCCAAAATTGAGGGAATAGCTTTCATTTTAGAACCTACGTAGAAAAGCTCTTAGAGGTCTTTTATCCAAAACATGTATATTCTCTCTTTTGAATCAATCATAAGCGAAAATGTGTTCTTTTAGCATTCTTATTTCAGAGTCTTTGACATTGCCTTTAGCTATATTTATTACCATACTGGGATACCTTAAAGCTTACTGTTTATTTGTTTTCTGCCATGGAAGCTCCATCTCACACTCTTATCTCTGTGCTAAATCGATTTATTCTTATGCCTCTCCTATGCATATGTTTTTCTCCTCATACAATTGTTGATTGATGGTTCAAGGTGTTCGGTGTACGAGTAAATTTTTCTGAAGGTTTCTTACATATGTTGTCGTACCATATCTTCTTGTCCCTTTCCCTTAGATAGTTATTAAAGTCACGCACTGGTGTTAACTGTTAATGTATACTAGCTGGCAGCTGCATAGCTGAGACTCGTTATACAGCTTTTACACATCGGGAATTGTCTTTGTACTTCCATACCCAATCAACATCTTAATTAGGTGCACTTATGGGAGCTGATTTCAAAAGCAGTACACCCCCATGGAATTGTCAGTATATGTGAACGATCACTTCTAAGCTTTAACTGCAGTGGGAGTATGTGTACTCTCACATCCTTTAACCTTCTGGCTTCTTTTGGTTCTTCTGGTGTTTAAGAGGACATGTTTACCAAAGAGATCTATTAATCGGGTATTCGTTAGTGTTATTAAGTGCCATGACTTGTCCCTTAAAGCCATGAAGCAATGCGAACGAGGTGTTATCGCTCTATGCACTTCTGAGGAGTGAGACTAGAGATCCCGACAGGAAGTGGTTGACTCTTTGAATCTTACTTTAACATATGAGAAAATAGAAGAGGAAAAAAAAGAGAGGAAACATGACAGTGTTCTATTTGAATAGTAGGGGTCATCACCGTGTACTCTTCAATGTTCTCTTTGTCATTGTGTTCTTCTTCTTCTCTCGAGTTTGTAATGCCTATCTATCTATTTTTTGGTTGTAAGTAACGCCTATCCATCTACTACTTATGCTTTTGTACTTCTTTGGCTTCTGTTCTTTCTTCATCATTTTCTTCAAATAAATGACTCCATTTCTTCTAGTATGCAAGTTCTTTTGCTCTGGTACCTTTTAAATCTGGGCTTCTCTTTTGCATATCTCCCCTAGCCTTGTAGTACAATTCCAAATATGAAATTGAGTGCTGCAAATTAATTTATTTTATGGTTGGTTAATTGAAAATGAAAATTTAATTAATGATTGAAGTTATCTTTCGATGGGTTTGTTGAATTATATCTCAACGATGTTTCTGAGGAGTTGGATTATTATTGTCATTACTGTATATTGAATGCTGATATCAGTAATTTCAATTGTGATTTGACTATAGTACGTCCTAAAACCATCTTTTTTTGGTACTTTTTATACTCTATAAACTGTGCGATTCTCTTATTGCTTTTTACCTCTATGTTTCACCTTCTCCCATTTTTGCTTCTAAAAATATTGGTATTGGTTCATCTTTCAGGTTCAAAAATTGGGTTTGACTAATGGATGCTGACACAGAGAATAATGCATCTGCTTCCATTGAAGGAGTTAACGCCAATGAAGTGGAGGCAGAATCAAATACTATCGACTCTCTAGAAGTTTTGTCATCCAGTGGTAATGTCACGCAAGAAATACCAAGTGTCGGGGAGATTTTAACAAGGCTTGAACTAGACTTAGCATGTTTCTCTGAGAAACTAGTTAATTTAGATCAACTTGTGATGCATGTGGAAACAAGAGAAAGTGACTTTGAGGCTTTTGCCTCCGAGAAGGAGCACACTTCAAATGACATTGTTGAGAAGGCAATTGAGTTTGACCTCTTATCTGGGGTCCTAGATTCGGAGGTGAGGGAGCTAGGCGGTTTATTATCCACTGTTGCAGTGGA
Source organism: Lycium ferocissimum (assembly GCF_029784015.1). Lineage (NCBI taxonomy): Eukaryota > Viridiplantae > Streptophyta > Magnoliopsida > Solanales > Solanaceae > Lycium > Lycium ferocissimum. The sequence goes on from NC_081343.1 coordinate 39,906,624, forward strand.
GATTGAGAATGTGCGGAAGGTCATATCTTCACATGGGCATGTGGATGATGAGGCTTTCATTTTAATAGAAGAGAAGTTACATGACAGTGAAAAATCCCTCAAGCAGTCGCAGGACAACCTTTTAGAATTAAGGACGCAATGTACCAACTTCCATGGGATTATCCTAACCTCCCAGGGGGATCAAAATTGTGAGTTTATTTTCTTCATCATCATCATCATCATCATCATTATTATTATTATTATTATTGTTATTATTATTATTATTACTTCCTCCGGATCAAAAAGAGTGTCCACTTAGCCTTTTTTTCTTGGGTCAAAAAGAATCTCCACTTAGCCTTTTTTTTCCTTGGGTCAAAAAGGTGGTCCACTTATCAAATCAAGAAAGAATTAACCTTATTTTTCTAGATTTGCCACTATGAAGTGCTATATGATCAAATCCCAATACTTATTAAATTAGGGGCAGTTTTATCAAATCACCTATTTTTCTCTAGGAGTTAGTATTTTCTTAAGGGGTGTGCAAATGGCTAAGAGGACACTCTTTTTGATCCGGAGGGAGTATTATTATTATTGTTATTATTATTCTCCTCGATAAGTGGATGCCTGTTAATTTCGTGATGAGCAGTATTTAGTGTTTTATTCTCTTTGCAATTTTACTTATCCCAGCAACCTTCTCCCAAGCTGACCACCCCTTAGGATATAATTAATATATAGAAATAGGAAGAGAGGAGAAAAGAAGAATATCTGCAAATATTTAATGATTTTATTTCTTTTTGCCGTGCATGTCTGGACCAGGAAATATTGATTGCTGCTCTCTGCACAAGGCATTTTGTTGCTATTACGTGCTTGGCTTAATAACAAATAATTTGTGGGACATCATCATACTTTTTCTAATCATACTTGATGCTTGACAGGGCAAGATGGAGAGGCAGCGGACTACTTCAACAGTGATGCTCTTTTAACTCCAAAGACAAAGATAAAAATGCAGACTGTTGAACAGCAGAGACACATTCTGCGGATGCTGGAGAAGTCTTTGGCCCGAGAGTTAGATCTTGAGAAGAAGCTTACTGAATCTAGACAGGTTGAAGAGGAATTAGAAGTCAGGTTGCAGCAAGAAGCTTTCTGCATGGAGGAAGAAATTGAAGATGCTTGGCAAAGGTTGTTTGAGGGAGAGAATGCTGCCGAAGTCCTCTTAGGAATTTCAAAAGCACTACTTGATCGACTCCAGATGGCACATTTTAATCTGAACGGTACTGTTCAGAGAGAAAGCTGCTTACAATCTAAACTTCAAGAAATGGAGGAACATTTAAAAGCAAAAGAGAACTTACTAGGGAAGTCTGAAAGCAGTTCTAAAGAGCTCGGGGACAAGGTTAAAACTCTTGAAAAACGGTTGGAGGACTCTGAGTTGCAGCTGTCCAATTATACAAAGAAAAGTCAGGAGCTAGAATCCGAGATCCATGAAATGGAAGATACAATCCATACGTTGAAGGAAAAGAATTCTGAAGCAGAGAGAAGAATTGATACAGCAGAAAATGAGTGTAATATATTGAAAGAAGAAAATGTGGAACTTGACAAAGAGCTGAACCTCCTGAAAAGCAGTAGTAGTGAGAGAATAAATCTGCTTGAAAAGCAGCTGAGGGACTCTGAGCTTCGACTTCAGCATGCGGTTGCATCTGGTGAAGCTAGTCAAGAGAAGCAAATCATGTTGAATTCTACAATCAAAGACATGGAAGATTTGATTGAGGATCTAAAACTAAAGGTTTCAAAAGCAGAAAGTTTGATGGAGGGTGCTGAAGAAAAGTGCATTATCTTGTCAGAATCTAACTCAGATCTCAATGAAGAATTAACTTTTGTAAGGGGTAGGTTGGTGTGTTTGGAGGCATCGTTACGCCAAGCTGAGGAAACGAAGAAGGCAACTGCCCGAGATATTAACTTCCGGAGTAAATTGATAACAGATCTAATTTTGCAATTGGCTCTTGAAAGAGAGAGACTTGAAAAGCAGGTTTGTCATTTCCTACTGTAATTATCTTGATAACATTTGTGACTTTCCTTTTCCTCTACTCTATCGAGTTTTTTTTTTTCCTAATTGACATGGTCAATGGGCCTAAAAGCGAATTGAGGACTGTGCCTAATTGAATACTAGTTACTAATCTGAAACAGCCTAGAGTTATGTCTAACAATGAGATGGCATTTGGATAATCAACATTTTGTGTCAGAAAATTACTAATTTTTTGGACGTTGGTGTAAACTTACAGCTTCATAAATTTAATGGCTTCTAAAATGCAGTTGTTGTGTGTACAAGTTCGTTTATGTGGCTGATGCCTTTTGTCTTTTTCCTTTTTACTTGCTTCAGCAACAACATCTGTTCATTCGGTCTAGTTTTGACATTTTCTCGCTCTGGATTTGGTTAAGTTTTCAGAGTTCGTGACCATATACCTCACGCTGTAATCATTAGAAGTATTTCTTACTGATAAACATTTATGGACAGACGCGAATACACACATCCACACTCCATGCACACACATATTATTGTTTGACAAAGAATAGTTTTAAACGTCGTGTATTCTCTAGTTTTCAATGGTCCCTACAGGCAGTGGTGGAGCCACATAAAGCCGAGGGTGTTCATCCGAACCCCCTCGGCGGGAAAAAACACTGTTTTTACAAGGTTAAAATTATTTTTATGTATATATAGTAGATGTTGAACCCCCTTAGGCTTCTTCGTATGTTTATTTTTTTATATTTTGAACCCCCTCGGCGGAAATCCTGGCTCCGCCACTGCCTACAGGTTCACAGATTCAAGCGCCATTCTTCCTATAATATTAACACTTGTACCACTTCCAATGGCTCCTTTCACCGAGCAAAAAACAGTTAAGGTCAAGGGAAAGAAATGAAAATGGGCTAAAGTAGAGCCAGATTGTGCACACCTGAAAAATTAATGGTATTTATTGATAATTATGACTGCAACCTTCCATTGCAACATTTGCTCTTACTCCTGGAAGAAATTAGTTGAAAAGGAAGAGTTGAAAGAGCTATACAAGACATTATTAGCATTATTAATAAGATTTGCTTGATATAAAAATTAGTTAGTCAGTCTTTTGAAAGTATTTATTAGTGGAATCTGAGACGTGCTTAGCTGGGACAAGTTATTCAGTTTTGGACTTTGGCCTTTTGTGGTTGAAGTTGGTTATTTATTTTCCTTGCCACTGCATGACTTCTTAATGGAAGATAATTCATTTGGATTAAATGTTTGAATAAGAGCATTGTGTGAAGACAATATTATTTTGGGGCATGATTGCATAATTTTCTCATCTAAATTAGTGTTTTTGCTGCAAAATTGTTCAGATAGCTTTGCTGATAATGGAAAATAAGGCCCAGAAGAAGCTTTTTCAGCAAAATGATGAAGTTCCTTCGCTGTCTCCGCAAAGTGATGGAAAAGACACCAGGGAATCCGTGCTTGCCAAGGCTGAGTTTTCTGCTGTAACTTCTCCAAATGAATGCAAGGAAAAAAAATCTAAGTTCACATCAATAACTAAGGTGGTACACGCTTTATTTGGTCTTATGCTTATTTTTATACATGAATCATATGCTCTTCTGTTTGTTTCAGTAGTTTGATAATTTGATTTACTATTTAGATGCCAGTCAACTATTATTTTCTGATGTTGTACATCCCATTATCAACCCAATAACCTTAGCTGTGCTATAAGTGAAAAACATTTGATTACTTTGCGCTCACCCCAAAGCTAAGGTTATTTGGTTGACAAGTTAACAAAGAAAAGGCGCCTAGTTCTGTTGTGACCCTGTTGTTTCTGTTTGTTTATTTTCAGGAGGAGAATGGTTCTGGAGACTTTTTGATGAGCGAGTCAAAAGAGGAAACTACTGATTCTTCAACCAGACTTGATGCCTCTCGGAACATAGATGCAAGGCAGCTTGATCTCAAGGTTGTCCTTATTTCAGTTTTCTTGTTTTTGATAGCCGTACTGGCATCCGTTTTACTGCAGTATCATTGGAGCCAGCGTTTTGGTGAGTGAGTCAAAAGAGGAAATTACTGATTTTTGTTACTCAATCAAGAAACCTGGCATTAGGCACTTTTCAGAAATCTTTAGGCGCATCCAGTTCATATGATGAATGTAATTTTGAAGCCCGGAAGAGAAGAGGCTGGAACTCGCTCCTCAAAACTTACGACTTTTTCCCCTCTTCTGACTAAATAGCAGTTTCTTACACATGCATAGTTTTGCCCCTCAGATTTTGTCCGCTTTACAAATTAGCTTTCGGTAGAATTTGGAAGTACAAACAGTGGCTCAGTCATCCAACAGAAAACTACACAAGAAGGGAAAAATCGCTCTATGGAAGCGGGCTCCGTGGCCTTCACCATCCATGCATGGAACTTGTGAGGTGTCTCATGTTTTACTTTTCAAATCATCTGTTTGTAGGCAGAATCTGCTAATGCCTTCTTGGTACTGTTTTGATACTAAGAGATGAAGGCGAGTAGGCTCTACTTTTAAGAGTTTTAACAGTAGTCCAGGAAGCATACACTTCTTGTACCCATTTAATGGCTTCTTGTTCATTTCTTTCTCGTTTCTTACCAGGTGGTTTAAGATCATTTCTGTATGTAGTTAATCAACTTACAGTATAGTTCAAGGGGCCAACTGCTTAAGACTGGTTAATAGGGACTAATTGTTGGCTCATTTAATGTAGTTTTAAAGCTAATTACTTATTCCGTTAAGTTGTTGAACTTGTCTCCACATTCCTTCATCAGCATAGCTATTCGATACAAGTATAGAGGAGTCCCAATGTCCAATTTGCCAAATAAGAGATAATAGTATACATTAGCTTTGCTTATTTGCCGGGACTCATTGGCAAATGAATATTTGAAGACACGACGACAAAGCTTAATAATTTTCATTTTAACATGACAACTGAGTTGGTGTTAAATTAAATTATTATCTCATGATTATTAATATCCTAATCACATAGTACTACTAACGTATAATACAACAAGGAACACAATTCTAAATGGAAATGAAACTGCTTCACTCATGTATAGTAAAACCAAACGTCAGATTCTTTTTACTTCATGGCGCGAATCCGGAATAGTTGCTCCCAATGAGGATATCGAATCGAGTGAGAAATCAAAAAGAAAACGTTAAATTCTTTTTAAGTTTTATGTTTCATTCAGTGGCAGAGCTAGGATTCTCACCTAGGGGTTCAAAAATAGGAGGAAGTAAATACATGAAGAAGCTAGGAGGCTTCACTAAAATTTTAACATTGTATATATATTGTAATTTTTCACCCAGGTTCGAGCCCCTCATGTCTACCTAGCTCCGCCCTTGGATTCATTACAATCGACATGCGATAATTTGCCTACTCAATCTTCATATAATTTGCATGAGCATGTTAACGAGTGAGTAATTAATATCCGAATACTCCATTCATTCTAAGTAGGCGTTTGGCCATGAAAACAAAAAAAAATAAATAAAAAAAAATCACTTTATTTGAAATTTTGAAGTTGGAGTTGGAGATGGAGTTGTGTTTGATTATAACTTTTGCAAAAAATATTTGGTTGTTTGAATGTATTGAAAGTGAAAAAGTGGAAAAAAAGAAGTGAAAATAAGATTTTAGGTGTTTTTCAAATGAAGTTGTATTTGGAATTTTCATGGCAAAACGTTTATTTTCAAATAAAGTGAACCAATTTTTCAAAAAAAAGTGAAAAATTCTCATGGCCAAACAGGTCCTAGAAGACATTTTCCCGCTTAATTTATTTCAAGAGTATTTTATTATGTGCCAACCATCTCTATTTTTGTCGAGTATAAGCGTGTATATGCACATGATATGTTTTCACTTATTTTTTTTTATCAAGTGATAAATGAAGGGGAAAAATACTACCAAAAAAAAAAAAGGTTTAAGGGGTGATAGGATTCCTGCATAAATTTACATGTGTAATTGACAATTTCACTATAGTTTAGGCGTGTTTCTATATCTTATCTCTTTTAAATATGTCAAAAGATTTGTTTGACTATACTCCCTACATCCATATTTACTTGTTCATGTTTAACTTATCACACCCTTAAAAAGCAATAAATAAATGACAATTTCAATATATCACCCCTAATTATTATAAGTCATCTCACTCATTGGGAAATGAATTGCAAATAATTAGTACTTAATAATAAGGATTACATAGATATAAAATGGTAAATTGTCTTTTTAAACTTTTAAACTGAGCAAGTAACAACGGACATCTAATTTTATTATATAGTGGACAAATAAAAGTGGCTGGAGGAGTAAAATATTTACTCCATTTGTTTCATAATAAGTGGTATTTTTAGTTTGGGTACAACCCTTAAGAAAATTACCCACTCCTAGAAAGTAAGAAATGTTTTTACTACTAGCTACTAACTGACCCTTAATCAAAAGTAGTTCTTTGATGGTTTCTTGGTTATTTAAAACTTTATTTATTTAAATAAAGGGTAAAATTGAAACAAAATAATCAATGTCTTCTTACTTTTGTGAAACACCACTTATTTTGAAACAAAATATTAAAATAAATACACCACTTATAGTGAAATGGAGCGAGTATCATTAATAGGAATAAAAAATTTATGTTACATTTATTTCAACTTAAAGAGGGATCATTCATGCTCGAACTTACGTCACACAAAATGGAGGGAAGAGTAAAAATTTCACCGAAAAAGAGAGCATGCTCGTTTGGATTTGCTGAAAAAAATGGCTTTTAAGCATAAGTGCTGAAAGTTATTTTATAAATAAGTAATTACGTATTTGGATAAAAGTACTTAAAGTGTTTTAGAAGCAAGGGTAGTATTGAAATTAACAGAAAATATAAGGGATAAAAGGGTAAAGTTGTTGGTCAAACCAAAATGACTTTTAAGCCAAAAAAAAAAAAAAAAGAGTTGGGGTTGAGCAACTTCTAGATTTTAGCTTATTTTAAGCACTTTTTAATTTAATTTAAGCTATTTTTTATTTTTACCAAATACTCAAATAAGTTAAAAATGACTTATAAGCTCGTTTGACCAACTTATAAGCCAATCCAAACGGGCTCTATACTCCCTAAGTCCAAAATTAAATGTTTTAGTTTGATTTTTTTTTCAATTTAAGAAATAAAGAGAGACTTAGTTAAAGATGTGTAAAGTAGCAAAAATATTTTAAACCTTGTGATTATAAAATGTATGATGTTTAAATTGTCAACAAATTAAAAATCGAGAGACCCTCTATTTGGGAAAAATAAAAAAGGAAAGTATTAAATTGGGACCAATGGAGTAATTTGTTTTTTTTTTTTTTCACCGACAAAAATAGAAATATAGGGAGTAGAAAACAAAACAGAAATTGCTCATCTACCACCCGAACACCGGGTGTCTAGAAAGCCAACAAAAATTGTGAAACCACCAAAATTAGATCAATTTTCAAGTTCCTCTAAATATTGAATCTTCACATTTGTTTCTTCAATTCAATGGCAGAAGTTTCTACAATCCACCGTTTCCATATCCCAACAATCACTTATGATGATGATGATGAAGAGTACCCACATTCATTTGCTTTCGATTTTGATTCCCTTACTGATAATTTCAATTTTAGCCCCAATTCTGCACCCGGATCCCTAGATTCAGATTCGGGTCATTCGGGTTTGCTTGCAGACCCGAATTCCTTTATCGTTGATGAAGACCAAATGAATTTCGTTACAGATATGTTCGTTACAGAGGATAGGGTTTTCACTGAGGATTTTGGATCTGATTTTGATGGGCTTGATTCGGGTGATGGGCTTCGGGTTGTGGGTGTCGGGCCGGATTCTGGGGATATTGATGATCAAAATGATGACTTGGGTGTTAATGGTTTTTGGAATTGTCTAAGGATTGATGATGATGAACAGAGGGATTTGAATGATGATTTCGAGTGGGAAGAAGTTAATGAAAGGGGTGAAGAGAGAGATTATTTGAGTTCTGTAATTGATGGTATTGAAGAAATATCAGTTTCTTCAGATAACTCGAATTCGGATTCAATTGATGAGCCAGTGAGGAATTTAGAATGGGAAGTTTTGTTGGCGGTTAATAGTATCGAAAGGAGCCTCGAATTCGATGGAAATGATGATGAGATTGATCATGATGCATTGATTGGGCAATTTCTTGAAAATGAAGGGACTTTAAAGGGTAGTCCACCAACAGCTAAAAATGTTATTGAAAATCTTCCTTTAGTGGAATTAAAGGACAAAGAAAACAACACGGCGTGTGCCGTTTGTAAAGATGAGATTTTGGTTGTGGAGAAGGTGACTGAGCTTCCTTGTTCTCATTATTACCATTTGGACTGTATTTTACCTTGGTTAAATATACGCAATACATGCCCTGTTTGTCGCTATGAGTTACCTACGGATGATACTGATTATGAAAGGAGGAAAATTGGAAGGCGTAATGGTGCTAGAGCTGAAGTTGGTAATGATTTTCAGGTTAGATACAATTTTGAAATTGTCCCTTGAGGCTTTTTCGTGTTCCTATACAGAGTTCATAGGATGTGCATATTCCCTTAGTGGTGAGTATGTTGATTCTTTTTATAGACTGTTCTTTTTTTTTTTTTTTTAATGTATGTTTGTAAGTTTTCCAGTTTGTATGACAGTATGAGATTTATACTTGCTGTAATTTTACCGTTAGTCAGTGCTACAAAGTAAAAGGAATATTGAGTCATTAATACTACTATAGAGATTGATTAAAGTTTGAAACGATTTTGGTGCATTTTGACTTTTGATTTTTGATGACATGGGAACCCGTAGCCGCTACCCGTCGTGTGCACAGGGTAAACCCAGCTCCTGTGCAATAGCTCGCAAACCACACAGGAGAGGTAACCCGCACTAGGCAAGCCCGGTGCGACGAGCTCCACCCAGAAGGCAAATCCCCTGTTGTCGTAGGTAGGGGGTTTCGAATCTGAGACTTTCATTGTGAAAGCCCCATGCTCAACCAACTAAGCCATCCTTGCGAGGTTTGACTTTTGATTTAATGCTCCTAGAAGGCAAATCCCCTGCTGTCGTAGGCAGGGGGTTTCGAACCTGATACCTTCATGAGTATTGACTCAAATATTTCAAAGTGTATTGAGAAAGATAAATCTTCCTTCTAATACAATATGAACAAGTTATTGACTTTTGATTTTATGTTCCCAATAACTTGTTCATATTGTATTAGAAGGAAGATTTATCTTTCTCAATACACTTTGAAATATTTGAGTCAATACTCTTGAGAAACATACGGCAGAATGGGTTCCGTGTTCCTTAGCAAGGAATCGTCAATCATCAACCTGTCAAGTGAAGTGGTGGATTCTCTGTTATAATCTCAGGCTCCAGTTTGTGCATTATTATGTGAGCCTGTTCTAGCCTCAACTCAACGTGTGTTGTGCTTGCGACTGAATAATGTTTTTATTGATGCAATTTTCTGAGATAAATGGCAGCCATGGGTGGAGCTAAAGGGAGGCAAAGGGTTCAACTGAACCACGTTGTCGAAGTAGTTATGTATAAATAGGGAAGAAAATGATTTGTTTGATTATATATACACTGTTGAATCCCCTTGACACAAGAGTAGATTCTAGTGTATTATGGAGTCCAAAAATTGCTTTAGGTCATAGATTGAAATTTTAGGTGTGACACTTCAGTTTTTTTGAATCCCCTTATATGAAGCGACTGACAGCAGCAGCATGTGAATTGCTGATAGTTCTGTGAATAAAACCGTACTCTAGAACACACACAACAAAAGAGAAGATAATATTGAAGCGATGCTGGATATGATAAAATTTAGAGGAACTCTAGTACTTATTGTTTCTACTAGGATAAAGTAATCCTGCTGCAGGATCATATTTTAGTCTTTGTTTTAGCCTGATCCATCCTGGCCTTTCAGGTATTGATTAAAGATGGCCAAATAATGAGTTGGAATATCTCGGTTCATTTTAGTAAATGATTTGTTGAATAAACCATTCTCTCAACCAACGTGCTAACTCTTAACACCCTCACATTGAGGGCTGGACATCTAAAGTTTGGACAACATAATAAGAGAGCCTAATATTGACTAACCATGCTCTCAGGATCTGTTACGTCATTAGCTATCAGTTAAGTCCAAGGTCCATCTTCTTAACAGCAACAAAAAGAAGACGTGAAGCCTGTAGGAAATACTAGCAGGGAATATTAAACATTGTGTGCCATAATATTCAGCACTTTCATTGTGCTTACAGTAAAATGTTTCAAGTACTGTTTCTTTAGATACCAAAACAGTGAGATTCATCTGAACCATGCCATGTTCATTGGCTCTGATCCGCTACATCCAACTACTAATGATACTAAGTTAAGAAATAAAGCCTGCTTTGTTCGTTTACTGTCACTTTGTCAGCAGCACAACACCTGAAATCAGTTTTGCTTTGTCTACCTTTAAGTTCTTTCTGAATTGGGCATCTGTAGACAACAAGTTTCAAAAGTCTCAAAAGCCATTCATGTTGTTCTTAAATTCCGTGTCAAGTCAAACACTCTCATATAAAATGGGACGGAGGGAGTAATTTTTTTCTTCCAGGGAAGCAAGATTCAAGCTTATGGAAAAAAGGGTTTGACAGAATAACCCACCAAAATAGAAAGAAAAAAAAAAAAAAAAAAAAAAAGGTATAACAATTGTTAGTGGATCATGCAAATTCTAGACCCAAAAAAGCTAAAAATCAGATCTTGGAACCAAAAATACAATAATAACACACAGACAGATATATCATATATAATTACCAAGAGGGTGTTCCAATTTGAATTAGCTTTTAGCCACGGTGATGAATTAGCTACAATTAGAAAGATCAAAGTAAAATTAGGGATTTGCAGCAAAAGGGGAAATCTTTAAAATTAAAAAGTAGAAGAGGAACATGGAAGGATCTTACCGAGGATTTTTTTTTTTTTTTTTTTGGTTGGTGGAATTGTCAATTGAGAGGATTGAGGGAACACAACTTTTCATTATTTTTTTTTTTTGCGTGGATTGTCCTTCTTTTGGGGTGGTCTTTAATTTTTGTCCTTCGCTTAAAAAGGTAGCCGAAAATATCTCGAAGTTCTGAGTTCGAATCTCCACTCAGTAAAAAAAAAAAAAAAAAAAAATTCGCAAGGCAAGGCTTTTATCAAAAGTCTGCCTTATGCGGCAGATTTTGCTTTAAGACATAACTAAAAGTCTGTCTGATAAGGCAAAGTCTGCCGTCTCCGGCAGAAGTTTGCCTTACAAGGCAAAATTTGCCGTCTCCGGCATATGTTCTATGTAACTTCGCCCAAATAGGCATAGGTTCATAGAAACCTATGCCTTGCGAAATTATTATTATTTTTGACTCTGTTGGGTTTTGAACCCAGAATCTTGGAGTATTTTCGGTCACCTTTTTAAGTGAAGACAAAATTAAAGACCAGCGAATTGAGGAACAAAAATTAAAGACCAAGGTCAATCGTGCAAATTGCCCAAACTTTTTATTAAGGGAAAAGGACACTGTGTGTCCACTCAGCCAAACTAATTTCACATTTAACCACTGTTTGGGTTTAATCCCACCAGGAGTCCGATTGGCCCAAATTAATGCCAAAAAACATTTTTTTGCACGGATTGCCCTTCGTTTGGGGTGGTCTTTAAATTTTGCCACTCAAATTTGTGGTCTTTAAATTTTGCCCTTCATATTTGTGGTCTTTAAATTTTGCCCTTTGCTTGGAAAGATGAGCGAATACATGAAATTAGGGTTCGAACCCCCGCTCAAGCATAAAATAAAAAAATAATTTCGCAAGGCAGGACTAGGGGAGTGTATGCCGGATCCAGCATACAATCTTTAAGAAAAAGTTAAAGTTATGCCGGATCCGGCATAACTAAAAGTCTGCCCCTCAAGGCAAAGTAACGCCTCGGCGTACTTTTAGTTAAACATAACTAAAAGTCTCCATTTAGGGGAACATATAAAATTTAAACTTTGCCTTATAAGGCAAACTTTTTTTTTTGTTGAAAGTCTATTTTATTCCATCCAAAAAACTTGTACAGCACAAAGTTGAAGCTGACCTTCAACTGTACATGGTAAAATTCCTACTCACTAACTTGTATAAGTCAAACTAGGAGCAACTATTACATTAAAAAAACAACGACCCGAGTTTTAATCAACTACACTTAGCTAGGGATAGCAATTCATAAACGCAAAGAGCTCTCTTCGCCATTTGAAGTTGTTCTGCCTTGGATGTGAATATGTTGTGCAATCTCTCTGCAGAGTCTATCGGGGAAAGAAACGAGTATTTTGAAATACGAGTAGGTTCCTTTCTCTCCGGCCAATGCCACTAGCATACCAAAAATACGGCAAGTAATGGAGCGGTGGCTTTGATTTGTGTCTAGCAATGTGTGAGATCCATGTGATTTCATCTTGCCCCCCCACATTCTTCTAGTGTACCCCGGCCATACCAACAATACATACCACGATCCTTTTGTGATGGAGCATTCAAAATAAAGATGGGAAAATATTTCTTGGAGTCGCCATGAGAAGATGGGAAAATATTTTTGAAGTCTATCAACAGTTGCTAATCTACCTTGTATTGCCAGCCAAAGTGTGAATTTGTATCTGGGATGGACATTTGGTTGTAGCATAATACTTTTCCATGTAACTTTGGTATATATGCTTGAAAAAATACATATATATGCTTCAAGGGCAAAGTTTGCCCATAAGGCATAAGTATGGCCCCATCGGCATAAGTTTGGTAAATCCTTAACAAGTTTATGCCGATGGGGGCATACTTTTAATGGGCAAACTTTTATGCTTGCCGATCCGGCATAAACTTATGAAGGAATTATCAAAGTTATGCGGGCAAGCATACTTATGTCAAAATCGCATAAGGCATAAGTATGCGGGGTCGACGCATAACTTTGCTAATTCCTTCACAACTTGTATGCCGATGGGGGCATAGCGAAATTTAAACTTTGCCTTGCGAATTTTTTTTTTTAAAATTTTAACCTGTGTGGGGGTTCGAACCTGAAACCTATGGGATTTAGCGAAGGGCAAAATTTAAAGATTTCAAATATGAAGGGCAAAATTTAAAGACCACCCCAAAAGAAGGGCAATTCTGCGAATTGCCCGCCAAAAAATGGCTGGCCGGCCCAACAGCCTATGCGCTTAAAAAAAAAAAAAAAAGGGACTTAATTGCCACAAAAATGTCGCCACTAAAGGGCTGATACAGCATATATACATATGTTGGAATTACATATACACATTATATACAAGAATGATACAGTTTATATATATATGCTGGAATTAATCATAAATTTATTATACATAAATTACACGTAATTATACATTTATTATACACATATTATATACCACAATGATACGGTTTCTATAATACATTTTTTATACTTATGATACACTTTCTATACAAGATTGATACAGTTTATATACACATGCTGGAGATATATATACACTTTCTATACAAAAATGATACGTATTATATACAAAAATGATACAACTTTCTACTCTATACATGGCAGTTGCACTGTGCTGATACACATTATATACACAAATGATACATATTATATACAAAAATGATACATACCTTAGTGATTCATATTTTATACAGTTTCTATATATTACGGATAGAATCCGATACATATTTTATACACAAATGACACATATTATATATAAAAATCGCCTCAAACATTTTTGTATTTGGGTTTTTATTTGAAAATTGTCTTATTTAAGTTTTGGCTAACGGATGAGATTTGTTTAATTGCTACATTTTGGATTTGGAAAAAAGTGGGCTAGAGGATGGCATTATTTATGGTCGAGCGGCCATATATGTCCTTTTCCCTTTTATTAATTGGGTCCTGAAAAGAAAAGGCCCAATTTTAGCAAACATTGACTATTCAAAAAGAACGAACAAAAGCCCAATTTTATGACTTTTCTGTAAGGGAGAATGACTTATCTATACATCGGAACATGGTATATTTACAAAATATGATGATACTTTTCAGTTTACAAAATATATCAATATATGCGTAAAAACTTTTTGCACGGATTTCCTTCATACGGACTGGTTTTTAATTTTTGCCCCATATATGTGTGGTTTTTAAATTTTGTCTTGCTGCTTATTCAATGAAAATATTCAAATATGATTCACTAAATTCTATAACATTTTTGTCTTCGGAAACTGAAATTGTCTTGCTTGGCAGTAGGATTAAATTATGCGGTGTAAGTTGTGTAGAATTTTTCAGATTATGTTGAATATTGAAAGTTTTGCCTTTTCCAGCATAACTTGTGTGGATGTGATGATACATATGCCAAAGCTAAACGCTAACTATGCCGAGCGAAATCTAAACTTATGCCTTCTTTCAGATTATGTTGAATGTTGAAAGTTTTGCCTTGTTTGGCATAACTTGTGGGATGTTATGATATATATGCCGAAGCTAAACGCTGACTATGCCGCCGAAATTTAGTTTATGTCGCACCAAAAATGTTGAGGGACAAAAATTAAGGATCACCACGAAATAGGGGCATTTGTGCCAATAACCGTTTCTGTAATTGTCCGTCTTGATCTAATAATCCTTTTAGCGTTTTTTGGGAAAATCACAGTCAAATATCATTCGGCTATCTAGTTTAGAAAATATCTACATCGTGTATAGGTAGTGTGTAGTTTACACCAAATATACACCAAATATACATACCTATACATATTCATACATTAATAGACACATCTATACATACATATACACTTGGAAGTGTATAGGTACTCAGCCATATCTTGTATTATTTTTGGTCTATCTATTTGTGTTTGCGTCATTTTGGTTTTTTTCCTGCTCGAAATCTTCAAAAATATCGCTAGGTGACTATCGGGTCTTCCAAAAAGCTACGCATTTTTAAAGAATACGTAAATGTTGCGGTAACATTTTTGAAGGGTCTAGCAACATACTTGGGTTTATCTTTTATTAAAATAAAAATTTTGTCATTCTGATTCTAATCCTGTTTTGCTCCTCATAACTAGAGAGGATAATGAACGACATTTCAAAAACGAGAAAACGATTAAAATGTTCCTTAATATATGGGGTTGGGCTATTTTAGTACTTCATATATATATATATATATATTTCTTTCATTCGTCAGTATGGGGTAGGTAGAGTCCTTTGCTCGTATGCTTGGCATTACTATAGTCACACCAGTCTTCCTTCCTTTTTAGTGCACATGAAACGGAAACCCTAATAGAGACTACCCACACGGTGATCAAAACTCTTCCTTCTACCTTCATCAATTGATTGGCGCATAACAAAGCTGTAACGGAGCATGTACGCGACGATCAAACACGGCTTTGCCAGCTGCCTGTGATAGGAAAAAGAAAACTTGATCAGATAATTCGAGCGGAGCATTTCCCACCTCGCCTTCATGTAATCGACATGGTCCTTAATATATGGAAAAACTAATCATCTTCACTTGAATCATAATTACAAGAATCTAGATTTGAGTATCGTTTTAGTCCTCATATATACCACGTAACTGAAATAGTCCTTAATATAAGAAAAAGTGATCATTATAGTCCTTCATGTATACCACGTAACTGGAGTAGTCCTTAATGTATGAAAAATTGATCATTTTAGTCCTTCATATATACCGTGTAATCGAAATATTCCATAATATATGAAAAATGTGATCACTCTAGTCCTAAATCTTAAAAGTAACGGCGCAAGTCAAAAAATCTGTCAAGTTTAACCAGCCACTAACGTGAGGGAAGCAAAACTATCCTTTTCCTCATGTCATCACCGCGCGCACTTGCAACAATGAAGTACACATTTTTCTTCTTTTCCTTATTATATAGTTTTCGTTCTTGCAACAAGAGACAAAGTTGGATTATGATTTCAGTTAAAGGCAAAAACATACGTTGATTGTTGGTACAAGAATTTTCATTAAAGGTAGCAAAAGTTGACCTTTCTTCTCATCATATGAGATTTGGTTATGGCTGAAAGATTTCACTCCCATTAATTTATTTTTTCATGTAAAGAAGCTAAATAATATAATAGTCCTTAATATATGAAAAGAGTGATCTATTATCTTAATTCTTTATATAAATCTGTCAATGAAACACAATCACCTGAAATACCAATTATGCAAGAATTTTTCATCATTTTCCAACTTATAATCCGTTATTACCCTTCTATTGTGGTAGCTATAATTTTCTTGGACTATGGAGAAAATGTCTTACGATTTATAAGCTTTAATCAAGTGAATAAAGTTTATACGAAATACAATTTTTTAGATAAATTTCACAGTTGTTTCTTTGAATAAATGAGTTTGGATTCATGGCTTTTTATTAAAAAATGAGCATAAGGAGTAAAGTTCATTAGTCTATTAGAGATAGGTAAAATTTTGATGAAAAAGTATACAAAGTATTTAAAATTATTTGTAAAAATTAATATATTATATATATACGATTATAAACATTTGTGTATATATGTCGGTTTGGTTTGATTTTTTCTTCGATTTGTTTTAAATAAAATAAAATCAAACCAATATAATTTTTTTTAAAAAATATTTAATATCAAATTCAAATAAATATCAATTTTTTTAATCAATTTGGTTCGATTTAGATTTAAATCGATTTTTAACCAAACCGAGCATCCCTACGCATGAGAGAGGAAATAATTTTGTATGCCCATTTCAAATTAAAATTGAAGAAAATGATACTATAAACATGTGAGATTTTATTTTTTGTAGTTTATTAAATATTATTTTAGTTAATTAATATTTTTATAACATTAGTAAAAAAATAATAAAGTAGTTCTGTACAGCTAATAAAAGAAATCTTTACAAGAATATTTGTTCTATTCAAATTGTAAATAAGAACATATCATTTTTCCTACAAAGATCTGTAGTTTATACTATACTAATTTTACTGGTTTTTTTCAACAATTTTTTTTTTTTTTTTTTTTTTTGCTGATTTCCTATTCATCATAAATTTGAAGTAGATTACAAAATCAAATCTCTTTTTGTGAGAACACGTGCTTTTTAATTGCAATTTTGAGTTTTCCCTTTTTCATTTTCTTTTCACTTCTCAAGAAAAATATAATGAATAGAAATTATATTAATTAATTGAAATAAAGACCCACAAAATTAAAGTATTACACCCTATAATCTAAAGTTTCTGCCGTTCTAGGTCCCAAGTCCTACATTAAAAAATAACATTACTTTTATTTTGCATTTGGCGTTCGGTACCCTCATAGGAGCCCTGACTAATCTCATTTCTTGCCACGTACATCCATTTAAGGGGTAAGCGCTTCTTAATGGGATTTTTTCCATACTCAAAGCTCGAACTCGAGACCTCTGATTAAACATAGAAAATTCATATCCATCTCATCACAATCCTTGTTGGTCAGTAACAATTCTTCTCTTAAACATGAGCTCGATTGCAAGGATTCTTTATTACTTAAGGAAAAATTGAAACTAGAGGGTAATTATCCATTAAAATAAAATGAATAATAAAGGCTAAATCATTGTTGCATGCTTTTTTCATTAATCAACAAAACAGAAAAAAATACAGAAGTATGAATGAGATACCTCTACCTCTACTCAGATGTCTTGAATACGAGCATGAGAATGAAGAAATCTCTGATAGATGGCAGCGCCTGTGCCAATAAAGGAAAGTGATTGAAATATATGAAATTGATGTGATCAAAGACAAATATATCATTAAGATGGAGCAACTGTTGAGTTCTTAGTCATTTAACGAACAAATCTAACAGTTAAAAGTTAATAGCAGTTAAAGAAAACGACATTAATTAGATTTTCTTTTGTTTTAGATTCTCAAATCATTGACATAATGACATAAAGGATTGTTAACATAACGACATGAATACCGTTTGACATAATAACAACATAAAGCGATCACTAAATTATAATGACATAAAATGATCGTTGAGATAACAACACAAATAGTCGTTGACATAATAACAACATAAAATGATCGTTGACACTATAAAGACATAAAATGGTCGTTGACACTATAATGGAAAAAAATGACCGTTGACATAATTACTGTGCGTTCTTAATCATTTAACGAACAAATCTAACAATTAAAAGTTGTCAATAATTAAAGGAAACAATAACCACCAGATTTTCTTCCGATCCGAATTCTCAAATTGTTGACATAACAACAATGATCGTTTACTATCTATATTAATTGATTACGGCTGTACTAACTACATCTCCAAAGTTTGAATTTTTAATTAATTTTTTCAAATAAAAAAAAATACACCATTATAATTGTTCGTAATATTGATCATCGTTTAAATAAAGAAAGAACCTATATGTATTTAAATTAACATATAAAAAAACTGTAGCAATAATCAGCATGCTTTGCCATTATCCTATTAAAAACTTGTTCTGCTTTGGAAATTTTCTAGTCAGCCGATGTTCTGAACTTGAACTCGTCCATTGTTCCTAGGTAATGCCAAAAAAAAAAAGAATCAACAAATGAGAAAAAAAAAACGTGTGTTTCTGAGTAGCTTTTGGAAGTTTTCCCACCCCTGAAACCAGCTAATTTTGTCTTTCCAAGTAAAACTCACTTAACGCAATGTACGTGTGACTAATTGTACAAACCATGTGAGTTTAAATAGTCATTATCTACTAATATAAAAACTCCTTCTCTTTCCCTCATACGAATGATCAAAGACACCTTTTGATAAGTCTTTCAGTTCAGTTTTAACAATTCATTCATTCAAGGTTTATACAACCTTGCAAGCTGCATTTCTTCAATTTAATTTCTCACTTCAAGATTGTTTGTAATAAATATTCTTGCCGGGCTCATACGTGTTCCCATGGTTCTACTTTTTTGACATCCAAATCTTTTTTTCGTGTTTTACTTGGTAATTTTCCACACCTATATTGGTAAAAAAATATAAATATTTAGTGAAATAATTCAGATGAGTGCAAGGTGACCTTTGTCATAGAAAATGGTCATATTGATCATATAGCATCAACGATAGGATTTGATTAGTAATGATAAAGTTGAACTGGGTCCCAATTGAATCATGGTGCTGGTCTCAGAGATTTTTTTTTTTTTTTTTTAAATAAAAAGCTTTTTTTTTTCATCTATTCGTGGATACTTATGCGAAAGTTGACAAATCCAATGAACTAATTTAGACCATGTCAGCTGGCCTTGGTGGTCTTAGAAGTAAAAAGTAGTGTGATTCCTCTTCATCTGTACCTAAATCTCAAAAGTTCATTGATATCTGTGCTAGTGAAAGATGACAAGTACCTAACTAAAAGTTGGACAGAGTGGTCTTAGAAATCGCAGTCCTTTATGTACATTTCTAATTTTCTAATTGTTTTTTCTTTTTTGTAAGTACTAGGTCTACAATTAACAAATGTTATAGGTCTCATATAATGGGACTAGTTAAGTGATCACGGCTTCACGGTTTAGGAACTTAGGAATTGACTTGCTCTTTGTGAACTAACCTTGTCGTTAAAAAGAACTAGAAAAAGAAAAAGAAAACAAACATAAAAAGTCTATTTTGTTCGAACCCTCCAAGGATGTTATCGTACCCATACTGAGTTCTTTATCAATATTTAATTTTTGAAAAATGCGGCTCATAACTGATCATATTTTTGAAGTATTCGAATAGCTTAACTTTTCAATTACATCAGTGACGTATTGATTAATGGGTGGGAGAACAAAGATCATTTTATAGAACATGGAAGTAATGATTTTTAATATGGAGTACCCGTTGAGTTCTTAGTCATTTAACGACAATAATTAGATTTTCAGTAGCAATTAAAAAAAACAACAATAATTAGATTTTCTTTTGTTTCAGATCCTCAAATCATTGACATGACGACATAAAGGACCGTTAACATAACGACACAAATACCATTTGACATAATAACAACATAAAGTGATCATTGACATGATGACGATACATAAAATGATCGTTACACAAATAATCTTTGACATAATAACAACATAAAGTGATCGTTGACACTGTAATGACACAAAATGATCGTTGACACTATAATGACAAAATGATCGTTGACACTATAACGAAAAAATGACCATTGACATAATTACTGTGAGTTCTTAATCACTTAACGAACAAATCTAGCTGTTAAAAGTCGTAAGTAATTAAACAACAACAACATGCCCAGTAGGAAATTAAAGGAAACAATAACAACCAGATTTTCTTCCGCTCCGAATTCTCTAATTGTTGACATAACGATATAAAATGATCTTTGACTATCTATTTTTAATTGATTATGCTCATACTAACTACATCTCCAAAGTTTGAATTTTGATCAATTTTCCCAACAAAAAAAAACTTACACAATTATAATTGTCCGTAATAGCGATCATCATTTTAAATAAAGAAAAAAAATGTACCTGATATTTACATCAAATTATTATGTAAAAAAAAACTTTAGCATTAATCGGCATGCTTTACCATTACCCATTTAAAACATTTCTCTATTTTGGCGATTTTCTATCCACCTCTTGAACTCTTTGATAGTTCCTAGGTAATAAAAAACAAAAAAGAATCAACAAATGAGGAAAAAGCGTGTGTTTTACGAGTAGCTTTTGGAATCTTTCCCACCCCCTGAAATCAACTAATTTTGTCTTTCTTAAGTAAAACTCACTAAATGCAACATATGTGTGACTAATTGCACAAATCATGTGAGTTTAAAATTTGTAGTTCTTTAGTCGAAGTGAGCATAAAATAATCTGCTTCACCTTAACTTTTTTATTTGTTCTACTTTCTATGAGTATAATTATAACTCATAAGCAGATTTTGAATCTCTAACTTGTTGTTGCAAGTTTCAATTGAAGAAAAAAGTACATTCTAGTAAGCAATCTTGCTTATGAACCATCTATTTTAGTGTATGATTAATTATCTGAATTCTGAACCTTTGTGCAAAAACATTCTTCTTCCTGTCTTGGATTGATTTTGAGACCTCTTATTATTAGTTTCAACATTTATACACCTAACTACTTACTTATTTATAAAATCAGCTTCAACACATAATATTGTTTTTCGATACTTGTTGATTATCAGCTACGTTTAATCAACGCCAAAGTTTTGAAAAGGAAAAAAAAAAAGATTCCATTTTTATTTGATTGACTTGATTGAAATTTTTGTTTTCTAGAAGATGGCTTCATCAAAAGAAGTAACAAACAATTTGGATAGCCAAAAAGACAGTGAAGTAGCGACACCCATCAACAATGAAGAATTTCAAGAAGAAAACATTTGGGATTGTAATAATAGCAATAGTAATAATAATATTGTTAATGAAAAAAATCAACTCAATTCCAAGTTCATCATCACAAGTATTAAAGATACAAGAAGGCTAATTCCTTCAGTAGCCAAGATGATCCCAAAGTCAAAAAATAAGAATCCAGTACAAGATTTGAAGATTGTTCATCACTATGCCCCAGTAAAAATACTTGATTGGTCAAATATTTATGGGACTAGTTTTAATAAAGAGATTGTTAATTTTGGAAGTGATGATGATGAAGAAGAAGAAGTTGAAGAGAATGTGATGCCTCCATTATGAATGGCTTGCTAAAAGGCTTAGCAGAAGGCAAATCTTTGCTTTTTCAATGTGTGAAGGTGTTGGAAGAACTTTAAAACGGAGAGATTTATGCAGGATGAGAAATACTGTTTTAACTTTAACTGGATTTCTTGAATAACATTCAAGTTATCATCAATGATAATTGGAGGTTGTTTGAAAAATTCAAATGAGTGCAAGGTGATCTTGATGGTCATAGATGATGATGGTAATGATCAGAAAGCATCAACAATAGGATTTGATTAGTAATGAAAAAGTTGAATTGGGTCCCAAGAGAATCATGGTGGTGGTCTCAGAGATTTTTTTAAAAACTAAAAAGGTTTTTTTTCCTCATCGGTTCGTGAATACTGATGTGCAAGATGACAAATATTCAATGAACTAATTCAGCCGTGTCAGCTGGCCTTAGTGGTCTTAGAAGTAAAAAGTAGTTCAAGTCCTTTTCATCTATATCTAAATCTCTAAAGTTTATTGATATTTGTGTTGGTGAAAGATGACAAGTACCTAACTAATTGGACAGAGTAGCCTTATACATCGCAGTTCCTTTATGTACATTTCTAGTCTTCTAATTGTTTTTTCTATTTTGTAAGTACTAGGTCTACAATTAAAAAATGTTATAGGTCTCATAAAATGGGACTAGTTAAGTAATCATGGATTTACGGTTTAGAAACTTTGGAATTGGCTTGCTCTTTCGGAACTAATCTTGTAGTTAAAAAGAACTAGAAAATGAAAAAGAAAAAGAAAACAGACATCAAAAAAATCTATTTTGTTCGAACCCTCAAAGGATGTTGTCATATCCATATTGAGTTCTCGAATAATAGTTAATTTTTGAAGAATGCGACTCATAGCCGATCGTATTCGAACAACCTAACTTTTCTATTGCATTGGTGGCGTATTGATTAATGGAAGGGAGAACAAAGATCATTTTATAGAACATGGAAGTAATGATTTTTAATATTGGAGTAACCATTGAGTTCTTATCCATTTAACGAACAAATCTAACCGTTAAAAGTCATTAGCAGTTAAAAAAAACAACAATAATTAGATTTTCTTCCATTTCAGATTCTCAAATCATTGACATAACTCCATAAAGGATCGTTAGCACAACGACATGAATAACCGTTGACATAATAACAACATAATGTGATCACTAACATTAAAACGACATTAAATGATCGTTGACATAACAACACAAATAGTTGTTGACATTATAAAAAGTGAAATGATCGTTGACATTATTACGACAAAAATATGACCGTTAACATAGTTACTGTGAATTCTTAATCACTTAATGAATAAATCTAACAGTTAAAAGTCATTAGTAATTAAAGGAAACAATAACAACCAGATTTTCTCCTGCTTCAAATTCATAAATTATTGACATAATGACATAAAATGATCATTGACTAACTATTTTTAATTGATTACACCTGTACTAACTACATCTCTACTCTTTCAATTTTAGGTATATAAAAAACATACACAGTTATGATTATTGGTAATATTGATCATTATTATAAATAAATAAATAAAATATCTACATGTACTTGATATTTGCACCAAATTAATATATAAAATTACTGTAGCATTAATCAACATGCTTTACCATCACCCTTTTAGAAAACTGTTGTACTTTGGTGATTTTGTAGTCAGCCTATGTTTTGAACTTGAACTTTTTGATAGTTCCTAGTTAATGAAAAAAACAAAAAGGAATCAGCAAATGAGGAAAAAATTTGTGTGTTGCTGAGTAACTTTTGGAAGCTTTCCCACCCCTGAACCTAACATATTTTGTCTTTTTAAGTAAAACTCACTTAATGCAACGTTCGTGTGACTAATTGCACAAATCATGTTTACTTTAAAAAGTTATTTACATTTCCCCATTTCCCCAATTTTAACATATAGTGCATTTTACGAATAGCTAATTAATTATATCCCAAGATGTTGTGAATGATAATTCTTGTGACTATTGCATCCTCAAACTAATTACAGTAATTAAGAGTTCATTTGGTTTGGTATTGGTTAGCTAATAAGTATTTAAGTATTGAAATTGACTTTTTAAAGGATTAAAAAAAATGAGTGCGCCAAAGGGGGGAAAAAGAGAGGAAAATAATCATTTATTTTGATTCATTAATTTATATGCTTTCAAGAGTGTGTCTTAGTAATTAATAACGATTACCCTCTACCCGCGGTATATAGGGTTATATGGGAAAATTTGCTGAAACATGTATTCTATAATTTTCTCCCTCTTCTTTTTTGTCTTTATTTTTGATATAGCTTCCAAAAGACAGGTGGGATTATATGAGTTTAAAATTAGTAGTTATCTGGTGTAGGTGAGTATTTTGTATTTATTAGAGGTGATATTCATGAGAGGAAAGTCACGTAGCCAAAGAACAAGAGTGCTACTCATTAAAAACTCTTTCTCTTTTCCACATATGATGATCAAAGACACTTTCTGGTACGTCTTTCAGTTCACTTCTAGCAATTCATTCATTCAAGTTTTATACAACCTTGCAAATTGCATTTCTTCAATTTGATTTCTCACTTTAAGAATATTTATAAGAAATATTTTTGCAGGGTTCATATGTGCTCCCATGGTTCTACTTTTTTGACGTCCAAATCCTTTCAGGTTTACTCGGTAAATTTCAGACCCTTCTAATCTGTAATCGTTTATATATATATATATATATATACATTTTTAATTTGAGCTGCATTTCATGAAACAACATTGTACTTAATAGGTGGATCAAATTTTCTTTTTAGTGCCAGCTTGATTTGCTTGATTCTCTCTCTCTCACACACACACATGAAAACGAATGTTTTTCGTTTTATGTACCTGCACAATAAAATTCTTTGCTAATAGCGAGGTATTATCAAAAGATTATGTTAACTATGGGTTATTTAGCAACCAATTTCATCATAGCTAGTTATCATCAAATTCTTGAATATATAAAATAATGATGAAGAATAGATTCGAGAAAAAGACTTTCATTTTTAGTCTTCTATTTATTTATGTATTTTTATTCAATTTTTTTTATTTTCCTGCAAATGTTTGAGCAAGACCTAATTGAAAATGAAGTGAATTATTAATTGTCATACAAACCTTTATCTCCACGCCCTAATCATCACCCGGATGAACATGTGCATCTAAAAGATCTTGCAATATAGTTGTTACACCTCGAAAATTTTCGCGTCGCTTACGTCGTGAGTAAACTAACATAAGCTCAGAGAGGTCATGGAACCCTTATAAGGTTAAGGAATACTCTTAACAAGCGTTAAGCAAGTGTCTAAAGGTTTTGCGATCAAGCAAATCGAAAATTTGAAAAAAATTGGAAGAATTTTGGACATAAATTTTGGGTTAAATTTAGAGAAGTATATATTTTAGCATATGAAGAGTTTTGAAGTAAAGTAAAAGCCTAAAATGAAGTTCATGAAGTCTAGTTTCCAACGCAACAAACCGCTCATCGATATGACATCGGAGTAGAGAGTTATGGATGTTACAGGTTAGGCCAGCGGAGCAGAAAGCGCGCACAGCTACAGTGCGCGAAATTTTAGGTTGGTGGTATAAAAGGACCCTTTTGGTCACTTTTTTGGGTCATTTCCCAACTCAAGACCCTTCCACAACATCCACATATATTCCTACAAGTCTACATGACAATTTTGGTCATGTTTATTTCATTTTTAACATAACCTCAAGTCCTAGAAAGCCCTAGAAACCTCTCCAAACATATTTCCAAGCCTAAACCAAAGATCCAAGTGAAGATTAAAGTGGTTAAGGTTTCCAAGTTAGGTCTACACTTGTCTCCTCTTCTTGAAGATGTTTGGGTGAGTATTTTTAAGGTGGAGTAACCATGGAATTGAAGTGTTCTTGAAATTTGAGGTGAGATTTCATCTTAGTTTCATGTTTATGAGTTTGTTTGATAATTATGTTAAGATTTGAGGAGAAGAAAATTGGAGGAAAAGTTCAAATATGCATTTGATGATATTTTGAGTTGTGAATTAACTTGAGTTATAGTTATTAGTATGTTTTGAGCATAATCTTGTTATAAGGGATAATGATGTTAAGGAATTGTCGTATACGAGTGTATAAAGGGTTGTATGAAGTTGTTATGAATTGATTATGAAAAGAAGTTTTGGGATTAAATTGAGTATAGTTTGAATGTAATCTTTTGATTATGGAAATGTGGATGTTTTATTGTGCTGTGGGAGTTGTTTTGAAGATTGGAGGGAGTAGAAGATATAGCGGAGATGCTGCTCGAATTTTGGCAGATTCTAAAAAGGGCTTAATTTGAAGGCTTAAGATAAGCATGTGACGATGAGCCTAACAATAATATGAATGGTTTTATATGTAGATTAAGAGACTACGAATGATCTTAAATAGATCGCAAGACAGGAAGTAGGTTGGAAAGTTGAGAAGTAAGCCTCCAGGTATGTTAAGGCTATTCCTTCTTTTCGTGACATGATTTCATATATGGTAAGAGCGTGATGAACCTTATGACTAGAGATTTGTCAAAATAGAGCTTGTCATATTGTTGCTTAGTTTCCGAGGGTTATGTTATTCTTTCTGAGGGGCCATATCCCTTTCCTATGTCCTTGAGTCCATAGAGAGACGAAAAAGACATGTACAACATCGGTATTTTTTTTCCGCATATGCATGATATACCGTATTATATATATATATATATATATATATATATATATATATATATATATATATATATATATATATATTCTTTAGCCGGATACTTGGTCAGTGAGACAGATATGCCTGGCCTACGGGTCAGTGAGACAGATATGCCTGGCCTACGGGTCAGTGAGACAGATTGCCTGGCCGACGGGTCAGTGAGATTTTACAGTTGCCTGGCCACTTGGTCAGTGAGATATATAATAGTATTAGGTGAGATATTCCGGGTATTCTTTGGCCTCCAGATTGCATGGTTTTCAGTTCAGTTTCAGTTATCGTTTGCCTTACATACTCGGTACATTGTTTCGTACTGACGTCCCTTTTGCTTGGGGGCACTGCATCTATGCCCCATGCCCGCAGGTTCAGGTAGTCAGACAGGCGATCCAGCTCAGTATGCCTTTCGCTCAGCTACAGACGGTGTACTCCACTTGGCTCGGAGCTGCAGTCCGTTTGGTATGCCATTTTGACATATATATATATATATATATATATATATGGGTATGACGGGGCCTTGTCCTATCCTTTCTACAGCTAGTACTCCATAGAGGTCTGTAGATAGTTGTGTGTAGTTAAGATGTTATGTAGCCTTGTCGGTTCTTATTTTGGTTGTACGGCATATGTAGCAGCCTAGTCAGCTTGCAGTGCTATCTTCAGCACGTATGTATATGTATATATATATTGGTTGCGATTTTTTGATGCATACAGGAGTTAGTATAGCTCAGTTATAAATTGTATGGGTCACAATATTGCTCAGCGAGATGCAAGTACGAGTTTAGGGGTACTTGGTCAGTAGTGGTCGGGCACTCGTCATGGCTCATCGGCTCGAGTCATGACAATAGTGGAGTCAAGTCCCTCAATATAGATATATCTGAAATCTGATTCAAATCACATATAGTACTACTACCCTAAAATTTGCATGTGATGTTGACTATTGAATTGCCCTTTTGACAATCAACAAAAAGAGTATGTTACAGCGTAACAAAAAGAGTATGTTACAGCGTATATAATTAACATCTTAATTAGGATTAATTACCAGTCAGTTTCAGCATTTCTACACCTAACTACTTACTTATTTATAAAATCAACTTCAACACCTAATAATATTTTTCGATACTTGATGTTTATCATCTACTTTTAATCAAAGCCAAAATTGTGAAAAGGAAAAAAAAATCCATTTTTACTTGATTGAAATTTGTGTTTTTGGGAAGATGACTTCATCAAATGAAGTAACATACAATTTGGATAGCCAAAAAGCCAGTGGATTGGTGACACTCATCAACAATGAAGAATTTCAAGAAGAAGCCATTTGGGGCTATAGTAATAATAATAGTAATAGTATTTTTAATGAAAAAATCAACTCAATTCCAAGTTCATCATCACAAGTACTAAAGATCCAAGAAGGCTAATTCCTACAAAGAACCAAGATGATCCCAAACTCAAAAAACAAGAATTAAGTACAAGATTTCAAGATTATTCATCACGCTGCCCCAGTAAAAACACCTGATTGGTCAAAGATTTATGGAACAAGTTTAAAAAAAGAAATTGGTACTTTTGGAAGTGATGATGAAGATGAAGATGAAGTTGAAGAGAATGTGATGCCTCCACATGAATGTCTGGCAAGGCTTAGGAGAATGCAAATTTTTGCTTTTTCAATGTGTGAAGGTGTTGGAAGAACTTTAAAAGGAGAGATCTATGCAGGTTGAGAAATGTTGTTTTAACTTTAACTGGATTTCTTGAATAACATTTCAGTTATCATCAATGATTATTGGAGGGTGTTTGAAAAAGGTTGAATTGGTCCCATATGAATCATGGTGGTGGTCTTGGGATTTTTTTAATTTTATTTTAAGCAAAAAATTTTGTGTATGTGAATAATGAAAGTTCGTTGATACCTATATTTATGAAAGATGGCAAGTATCAAGTAAAATAATTGAGGTTGTGCAAGCTGGTGTTGGAAGAGTATCATTAAGTTGGTGTTTGAGAAAAGTTGATTTGGGTCCCAATTGAATCATGGTAGTCGTTCGGATATCTTTTTTTTTCATTAGATAAGAAGCTATGCGATTTCTTTTCATCTGTACGTGAATCTTGAAAGTTCGTCGACACCTACATTGGTGAAAAATATTAATATTTAGTGAGATAATTCAGATGAGTGCAAGGTGACCTTGATGGTGATTGATGATGGTGGTGGCCTCAGAGATTATTATTTCTAAAGTAAAAAGTGTTTTTTTTATCTGTTCGTGGATACTTATGTGAAAGATGAGAAATATCCAATGAACTAATTCAGACCGTGTCAGCTTGCCTTGGTGGTCTTAGAAGTAAAAAGTAGTGCGATTCCTTTTCATCTGTACCTAAATCTTGAAAGTTCATTGATATTTGTGCTAGTGAAAGATACCTAACTAAAGTTGGACAGAGTGGCCTTAAAAATCACAGTTCCTTTATGTACATTTCTAATTTTCTAATTGCTTTTTCTTTTTTGTAAGTACTAGGTGTACAATTAAAAAATGTTATAGGTCTCATATAATGGGACTAGTTAAGTGATCAAGGATTCACGGTTTAGAAACTTAGGAATTGACTTGCTCTTTGTGAACTAACCTTGTAGTTAAAAAGAACCAGAAAAAGAAAAAGAAAACAAACATAAAAAAAAAAAAAACTATTTTGTTCGAACCCTCCAACAATGTTATCGTATCCATATTGAGTTCTTTATTAATATTTAATTTTGAAGAATGCGACTTATAGCCGACCATAGTTTTGAAGTATTCGAATAACAACAACAACATACCCAGTGAAATCCCACAATGTGAGGTATGGGGAGGGTAGAGTGTACACAGACCTTACCCTCACCTTGAAAGATAGGGAGGCTGTTTTCGAAAGACCCCCGGCTCAAGAGAAAACAAGACAACAAGGTCAGATAAGGACAGGCATATCAAAGCAATATGAAAATGAGAAATAACAAAAACGAGAAAGTCATGATAGAATAGTATGGAAAGAAATGAAGCGGTAGCTACCATAGACAAATGCGATAATCGAAGTACAAGGCCCAACAAATATAAGCAGAAGTCAAAGGGCACTAAAAGGATGAGCAAAACTACGACTACTAGTACGAAGGAATGAGCGAGACTACCTACTAGCCTTTATCCTAATCTGAGTCCTCCACAACCTCCTTTCTAAGGTCATGTCCTCGGTAAGCTGAAACAGCGCCGTGTCCTGTCTAATCACCTCTCCACAATACTTCTTTGGCCTACCTCTACCTCTCCTGAAACCGTCCATAGCCAACCTCTCACACCGCCGCACTGGGGCATCTGTGCCTCTCCTTTTCACATGCCCAAACCATCTTAGTCTCGCTTCTCGCATCTTGTCCTCCACCAATGCCACTCCCACCTTGTCTCGGATATCTTCATTCCTAATCCTATCTCTCCTACTGTGCCCACACATCCACTACACCATTCTCATTTTCGCGACTTTCATCTTCTGAACGTGAGAGTTTTTTACTGGTCAACACTCCGCCCCGTACAACAAAGTCGGTCTAACCACAACTTTGTAGAACTTGCCTTTAAGTTTTGGCGGCACTTTCTTGTCACACAACACTCTGGAAGCGAGCCTCCATTTCATCCACCCTGCACCAATACGATGTGTAACATCATCGTCGATATCTCAATTCCCTTGTATAATGGACCCAAGATACTTGAAACTTCCTTTCTTTTGGATGGCTTGGGTACCGAGCCTCACTTCCACGTCAGCCTCATGTGGTACGCCACTGAATCTGCACTCCAAGTACTCTGTTTTGTTCCTACTCAACTTAAATCCTTTAGACTCTAACGTCTGTCTCCAACCCTCTAGCTTAGCGTTAACTCCACTGCGAGTCTCGTCAATCAATGTCATCCGCGAACAACATACACCAAGGGTGGGAGAACCTAACTTTTAAATTACATTGGTGGCGTATTGATTAATGGGTGGGAGAACAAAGATCATTTTATGGAGCATGGAAGTAATGATTTTTAAGATGGAGTAAATGTTGAGTTCTTCGTCATTTAACGAACAAATCTAACCGTTAAAAGTAATTAGTAGTTAAAGAAAATAGATTTTCCTCCATTTCAGATCTCAAATCATTGACATAACGCCATAAAGGATCGTTAACGTAACAAACGAATAACCGTTGACGTGATAAGCACATAATGTGAGTGATCACATTATAACGACATAAAATGATCGTTAGGAGACATCTTTTCAACCTTCGATCGACTGGCATTTGCAGAGCTATCTGTCAATTCCGAAAGACTAGGACTATGGTTTACATAAATGATTTCTACCTGCATATCTGCTGAACGGTTAGGCCTAAGGTAATAAAAGAATTACACTTGATTATCTAGTATAGTACAGTAATTTTCAAAGTTCATTACGACTTTATGGGTTTGCAATTTTTTGTGCTCTCTTTAACAACCTAAACACGGAGATAATTGTTGATTTGTTGTCCTAGTCGGATAGCTTCTCGTTGGTCATGGCTCAGTCATTTTATGGGTGTATATTAGTGCACATAAATATTCTTCTATATATTTTGAGAAAGAGAGTTCATACTTGACTTCCTCGAAGCTGTGTTAGTTCTGATAAGCATACTCATCATTGAGAATTCAGAATCTACATCTAGATATCTTTCTAATTACAACAACATATCTAGTGAAATACCACAAAGTGGGGTTGATGACTTGATATCTTTATAACTTCAACTCAAATATTGTTTAATGTGCTCTTTGGATTCTTGTGAATAAGTTTTGAGAGTTGAGCTTTTTCGACATTGAGAGAAGCATGGTACTAGAGAATTGCGGAGGTGGAAGTTGGTTTTATGGTTAAATGCCGATCTGACGATAAACATAAATGATGTACTTATTTAATCCTAATCCAAGATTATGGAGTATTTAAGTTTTGTGTCTTAAGTCTCTTCTATATATGTTAGTAGATAATTCTCTCTATGTTAGCCTGCATCATAAGATTAAAAACACACATTATGTTCCGAAGAGTATCGACAGAACCTTTTTGTAGCGCGCACAAATCTGAATTATTTTATGACCAGGTGAAATATAAGATGATTTTCTTGCTGATACTAAGTAGGCGTTTGGACATGTGATTCCATCTCATGAGATGAATCAGCGTTTGGACATGCAATTTCATCTCATCAGATGAAATCCCAAATCATCCAAAGAGGCATGATTTGGGATTCCAAATCATGATTTCAAATTTTTTAAATGTAAAAGTTGACCCATTAGTTCATATTTTGTAAAAATAGATCCATAAGTTGGTATATGTATATATTTACCAATCATATATGTTTACCAACCATTTTTATCAAATATTAAAAAAATCTATAAGTTGGTAGTATATTTATAACAAATTTACTCTTACCAACCATGTGAGAGGATTATATTAAAGAGTGGTTACACTACAACTCATGTTCAACTTTCCATTTTATTGAATTAAAGTTTGATCAATTGATGTTATATTTTTTAGAAAGGCTTTCTAGTAGAGTATTAATTTTAATATGAACTATGACTCGCTCATTTGATAAGATTATATAAGAATAGGAAAGTTTTGATGGTCTTCATAACTTGCGAGGTTTTTATGTTTATAAGAAAAAATACAACTTAAGAAATTCAAATTACATATCCAAACAAAACTTCAACTTCAAATCATCGTGATTTCATCTCATATTTTCAAATCATGTCCAAATGGCTCCTAAAAGTATTTCGGGGCTAGAATCTTCCGTTGAGCATTAACTTTCAGCGTGAAGTTTGTTTTTTTCCTAATGGCCCTTGATGAGTATAATCCTTTATAATGAATTGAGCATTGCAATTAACATGTTTTTATTTTATATGAACAAATCTCAGGTGGTTTGGTCGTCTACCGGGAAATTTTGTTAAATATATAGACCTACGAATTCAAAGTATCCAATGGGGAATCTGCTGCATAAAGCATTCTTGATATTTTTGTTTTCTAAAGTAAACACCATTTTAAAGTTACCAACCAAAAGCAGAAATTGTGTTACGTGGCTGCTACAGCTAAAGGAGAACTCATTATGTTCAAAAGTCTACTCCTACCTCCATTATTCACAGTATCAACGCGAAATGATGCCTTTTTTGCCTTAAAAAATGATATATTTGCCTGCTTTTCTTTTCTCCAATGTGTTGTTCTCTGTTTCTTTGTCATCATCTACTCATTCTTTCATTTATCTAATCATTCATCGAACATCTTCCTCTCCTTCTCGTGGACGGCTCGCCGCATCCCTTATCCCCGTTTCACATAAAGTTATACTTCCTCCGTTTCGATTTATGTGAACTTATTTGACTAGGACAACGTTAAAAAAAAAAAAAAAAAAAAAAAAAAAGGAAATTTTTTTGAAACTTATGATTTAAAACAAATCATAAATATTTATGTGGTTATAAATTATTTCAAAAAGTGAATTTGTTTTCAAATTTAGAAAGGGGTCATTCTTAAAGCCTCAACTTTAATAAGAGTATTTTGATATGAGACAGAAGTACTTTTTATTTCTCAAATCTATGCTCAATTAAATATCGTCATATAAAACAAAATGAAAGAAAGTATCTTTTTCTGACGTTTGGAATTGTAGTTGAATGATTTTAACTTCATTTTGCATTTATGGATATAATAATATCATATCTTACTGAGGAATTTTCTTTTTTCACTTCTCTTCCCTTTTACTAAGAAGTTTGACCTCTCCCTACAGAAAAGGAAACTATACAACAATAAAAAAGAAAAAGAAAGCACTACCCACCGTTGAAACCTCCCAGTAATGTTCCTCTTTGCTCATATATCCATGTCATAGATCGGAATTCTTGGCAAATAGGCATTTATTTACCTCATTCTAAATAAATAAGTTACTTTTTCCGATCAATTTATGTAATTACTTTTTTTTTTTTTAGGTTTGTTTTTTAAAAGGATATCACATTTTTACATTAAGTACATAAGTTCTTAATTTTACATTTTCATTTTATTTTATGATACTTCCTTATAGGAATGACATGCATGACACATTTAATTAGAACACAAGATTCAAAAGTAATTATGTTATTCAAACCTTTACTAACATCATATATATATATATATATATATATATATATATATATATATATATATATATATATATATAATAACAATGTAAAGAACATTTATACGGACTAAAGAATTTGGACCCTGGTTAAACGAAAATGATGATTCACTAGAAGTTGCAAAACATTGATTCTGCTATTAATTCATCAAAAACTGATCAAATATCAGCAAGCACACTTACTATTTCGTTTCTCAAAATTCTTTTACATTTCCCGAGCAAATACAAAGAAGAGTCCCCAAGCTTCTATTAGGAGGCAAAGAGCTAACAAAATTTTCTCAGAACCAAGTTAATGGATCCAACTAATGCACTACTATACTAAAATAAAAAAAGAGGAAAAATTTGAGTCACGTTGGACATATATAGTTACGTTTAGTTATTACACACATCTTCTTGACTCTCTTCGTGTGAATGGGGTCATGATCCATTCATTAATATTGCCAGTGTTGATCAGTCCAAATTTGATCCAACTCGCTCATTTGTAAATTTAAGAAGAAACGGGAATTGCGAGGTGGGTAGGTTTCTGATCACCGGCCATAATGACGACGATCTTTGAAGTCATCTCAACATGACTTGTCTTGTCATCAGAATTATATGCACATTTTTCCTCGTCAGTTGCCGTAGAAGAAGACGACCGTTTATGGAAAGAACAAACGAGGAAGATAAGTGCTATAGTAATGAGTGTTAAAGTGAATGCTAAACTTCCGAAAAGGTACGGAACTGGAGATTTCCAAAAAGTACTGCCATTTGAACCCATGGTACTACCATTGGAGATGGAAGTTGAGTTTGTGGCCATAGCCCTCATTATAGTTTTCTCAGCTCTTTCTGTGTTGATGTGTGTGTTTGAGCCTAAGCATATGACTGAAATGAAAATCTTTAAATTATGTTGGGTTTTTATAGAAGGTAACTAAACAAGTTGCTGCTGTACAAGCACTGTTGTGAAATTGCTAAAATGACAACACTAGACTCCAAATAGATTCTGCTGTTGCTTTTTGCAAATTGCAATTTATTTATCAAGTTATGATGTTTCCAGGAAATTAATTCTGGTCGATAGTGGTGACTGGTGATACCTGGCCACTTTACTATCATTGTTAAGAAGAAAAAAGGTGTTTTATATATATAATAAAAAGTCACCACTTTTCAATAGGGTAACAAATTAATGTACGTAAAACTTGTGATAATCGCTTTTAATTTCAACAACAACGAAATCACTTTTTCACTCTTTCGTATACTAAAGGATTAATACCAAACCCGATGAAAAGAACGGGATCACTTCTTATGGATTTGTTATGAGTGATTCAGATTTAGTAATTCATGGCCTATTAATAGTAGAAAGCGCTTTGATGGGATCTTCATGGACTCGACGAACAATTTTAGGTTTTTATTCTGTGTACTGTTTTTTCTTATCGATTTCCAATTCTGGAAGGAGTAGATTAATTTCCTACTCTTTATTTGATCAGTCTTAGGACGGGCCGAAAGCCTCGACCTGAACGGAGGTGTGATATCTGAAAATTTGAGATTGTAAATAGACTCGAGTATCATTTGAAATTTTGAATCATTATCTAAGGAATTCAATAATTCCAATATAAATGAAAGAAAAAGGAATGACAATTAATCTTACATATTTAATTCAAAATAGAAAGTAGAATGTAACATTTCTTGTTGCTTTTACGTCATGAAGTTATCATATCAAAGGAAGCATGCATGGAAGAGAAAAGAGGAAAATTAATCCTGGTAAGTGTAGAAAAATTTCACAAAAGTAACTCCGTATGGGTTGTTAACGGCATATCATTATCAAATAGAAATTTAAGGACTCAAAACTCTAATATTTAATAGGAAGAAATCCTAAGAATATAATATAAATTATGGAGACGTCCAGACTCTTCATTAAGTTTAAATGTATTATATACTGGTCTTTCATCTTTAGCATATGACAAATGATGTCCTTTGCTATTTTTTTTTTTTTTTTTTTTTGGCTAAAACGAAGATACTTGCAAAAATTAAAGGAAACTAAAAGTCCTTTGCTACTTAATTAGCTGCTACTGTTGTTAATATTTATTTTTTAAAATCAGATAATGGTAGAAGGACTGGAGGAAAGCATTATTGACACAGTGTGTTTGCCACTAATACGAGCACTAGTCCCACTAATACAAAAGGAGAAATGATAATGTGGCAACTTGTTGAATCTGTATGCCGTACCTCTGTACACCTTTCCCAAAAAGATCCAAAAAAGTTCTTTGAAGAAAAAAGTTCCTGAAGAAGAAGAAAATGTCTTTTGTAGCTAAAGTTTTTTACTCGAAAGTTATTACTACTATTAAGTATTTGTTACCACATAAAAGTCGCAAAATGTATATATTCAATTAAAAAATTTGCATATTTCTTAAGTGGCATGCCCCAAGAGGAAATGAGATTTGTTGTCCTTTTTTCAATTTGAATAGAAAAAATGACCTTTTTAGATCGCTTATGCATTTTGAAATGACATTTAAATTAATTGGTGACTAATTTAACGACTTTTATGCGATAAAAAAAGAATAGTGATTGTTCAACGGTAAACCAATAGTTGGATGACTACCTATAAAAAATTTCCCTATAAAAAGCTTAATTATGCGCAAAGAAATGTACATCTTGGTAAATATATCACTTGAAAATAAGATATGTTTCTGTATTAAATAAACCACTGGAATTTGGAAATACTATTTTCGTAAATGTACGATCTAGAACTTTAATATAAATGCATATCTAGAACTTTAATTTATAGATTCTGAATCCAATTTCACACTTCAAAAACGTTACGTTTCCGAGCCACCACGTCCCACCAACCCCATCATAGATGCTAATCCTAGATTTGGAGATTTGACTAGGATAAAAATACTCTTTTAAAACTCCCATCTACTAATATTGTATATGTATAATTTGTTCAAGCATAAATCGTTATATATATATAGGCAGGACATGGGCCCGCCTACGTGGCGCTCTATAAAGCCAGAATTCTTATTTATTTTTTATCACAATTCTTTACCTTTTTCTCCCTTTTTTAACTTTATTAATTTCATATTTCAAAAACCCAAAAGTCACCTTATTAGTTCTCAACATTACTGCACCTGCTCGTGCTATTAAAATCCTAAAAGTCACTTATAAATGTTACAAAACGTTTTGTATCATGACCCTTCTCTAAAATCCTTGTATGTTCCTTCTTTTGCGTCTGTTGCAAATCTCTTACTCCCTGTTCCAATCTCAATTCATATTTTCCTAAAATCCTTATACTTTCCTTCTTTTGGGTTTTGTTACAAATTTCTTCCTCTTCCAATTTGTAAGTATCAAATAGTGTTTTCAAATTAATTGTTTAGATTGTTACCCCTAAGACAAAAGGAGTAACGTTTTTTTCACTAAAGAGGCGCAAAAAGAGGCGACAATTTTCCTTTGGGAAAGTGACTGTTCAATTACCTTCAAACATAAAATGGTAAATTGCTTTTATCTTCTTGTGTTTCATGTCATTTAATTAAACACCACTTTATTAATACTTTTGCTAATATAGTACTCCAGGAAGTGTTCCATTTTTTTTCGTTGATCGTAGTTTTGGAAAAATAGAAGATAAAATAATTTATTCTCTAGGATGAAGTTGTTTATTCTTTTTTTTCTTTTCTTTTTTGGTTATATAACAATTTATATTTTTGTTTCCTTTCCTTTTACTAACTCATGACATGTAGTAGCTCTTTCCTTCTCTTTTTTCCATTTTTTCTAACTTTCTGAATGTAACACTATAGGTTATTTATCTTCTATGCTTATTAAAATAATTTAGAAAGCTAATTTGAATTAAAAATTAACCATGAATGATTTTACTCTATAAAAAGAAACTGAAATCCCTCTTTAACGTCAATAATAGAAATTACAGGACACAATGCCTTTGTAATTTTGCTTTCAAATCAAAGTGCAGTTTTGATAGTAAATATTGACAACTAAAGGTCTCAAAATGAATTTCTTTAGCAAGCATTTGAATATATTAAAAATTATATATTTGCACTTTTTTGCCTTCAATTTCATGTTTCTTCTTAAAAAATTATTCCTAATATATTACTCACCTATTAATGAAACAAACAGTCCAATAAATGGGTGTAACTGGTCCAGCCTTTTTAACAGTCCAACGAATGGGTGTGACCGTTCATTAGTTCCTCTTATGTGCAGATTATGAAACTAAAGAGTAATTTTTTGTACGGGTCACTTTAGATCTCTAGATTAGCGTCCTCTCTCCATCTTATTTATCCCACGTGCAACATGATGCCAAGTGTCCAATTATTATGTGCAGAGTGTGTTTTAGGTGATTAGTTTTTTGGAGCATCAGAAGCTCATACTACTTTTAAAACTTGTTCTTTTGGTTGATACAAGTTCTCCGCAAAGAAGCAAAATTTTCTAGAGAGTCGCAACTGTAAGCCAGCAACATTGGAGGAAAAAGTAGAATCCTAAAGAGCAATGAATAAAGAACGAATAAAAAGTTTGAACTTTGTACTACTGTGATGAATGTTAATAAATTTTAGCACATTGAAAAACAGTTTGTTGTTGAAAATTGAATAATGGAGGTTTCATTTTCAAGTGATTTTTTTTTTTTTTCGTGTTCTGTTCTTTTATGTTAGGAAAAGATGGTTCGAAAACTAACTAGGAATTCTTCGCTGAGTGTGTGTTTTAGATATTCTTACCAACAAAAGATTAACAATAACCCTACTTATTATTA
Source organism: Lycium ferocissimum (assembly GCF_029784015.1). NCBI lineage: Eukaryota > Viridiplantae > Streptophyta > Magnoliopsida > Solanales > Solanaceae > Lycium > Lycium ferocissimum. The sequence continues at coordinate 39,944,682 of NC_081343.1, forward strand.
GGAGGAGAAGATGGTTTAGAACCAATACGTAAGTCGTGGGTGAAAAAGAAGGATTTCAGTAATTGTATTTCTGTACCTCCTTTTTCCTTTTTTTTTTTTTTTTTGTATATTTAACATACTTTAGTTTTTCATGAATTGTTCCAAGTGCAGTTTCTTTTTTAATTTGTTAATGATTAGATCATTGATGATTTAATATTTGGGAAAATTTCACTAATAAATGATTTATGAGTCAAAATTACATATTCATAGCCCATATTTTAAATTACAAACCTGCGGCCCAACAAATCATGGCTCAGCTATAAAAGAGGCTGAATATATTCAAATAAAGGCTTATTCTCTTTCAGCTCTGTTTGGAATCGGAAGGTAACTTCCTTTAACTTCTCCTCCAAATCCCTGCGAAGATTTTCCATGATTTTCTCCTATATACAATCATATATGGCAGTAAAATCGTAATTTCAGATTCTTCGATTTCTCCTTCCAATCCTGCGATGAATATCTCCTTCAAATCTGGATGTAGATTTTGCTCGACTTTTTCCTTGATTATTAATGATTTTCAGAGATTCTTCGATTAAAAGTAAGAGAAAACACTGATTTCGATTCAATTTTATTCGATGGAAGTTTATCCTATTTACATTCAGCATAGTGGTGAATGGAATTCTGAAAATAATTTTGTCAATTTCGTTGGGGATTGTGTAGTTATAGAATCTAGTTTCAATTTTGAGAACTTAGTTGCAGTAATTTCAAAACAGATCGAGGTTTTTTTACGAATTGAATATCATAGAGATCAATTTCATTCCTAAGGATGGTTTATCGCCTATGCTAATTCACGATGACACTGGTGTACGTGCATTTTTAGAATTGAAGAAAAAAAAAATCGGAATTCGCTGTCTATCCATTGTGTATAACAGTGAAGAAGGCGTCAATTGGTGCTGGTTGTTCGGGTAGTAATTTGGCTGTTACAGATTCAGTGGGCTTAGGTAGAGGTAGATTTATACAAGAGATTGATGATGCATATACAATAATTATGATTGAGTTTGAGAATGATGAAAGAATTAGTGAAACTAAAAACAATGATTGTGGTATAATAGAAAACGTGTTACACAAAAATGTTCCGGAGGATCAAATTTACATAAACAAGGAGACACTTGCTAGTGTAATGAAAAACTATGCCCCACGCAAGAAGGTTCCAGTTTAAGGTGAAGATATCAAGTGCAACAAGGTATGGTATAAAATTGTATATTCTGTTATATATTTGTACTAGATAAGAAAGCACGGGCCCAACACACACCATGCATGTAATTTAAGGTGATCATATAAAAGCTTTTAAATCTTTCTTATTTAAAGCTTAACTCTTAATTAGTTTGTTCTTTTTTTTTTTTTTAAACATGATGCATGTAAATTAAGGTGAACTATATATGGGGATCTTAATTAGTAGCTCAGTTGATTGGCTACCTGAACTTTCACTTTGTTGGCGAGAGTTCGATTCCCCACCTTGTAATCCCCTCCCCCTTGGGCAGTTTGCATGATTGCCCTATTCGGGGGTGGTCTTTAAGGCAGAGTTTTGTAGCAAAGTAGGCCTATTCGGGCAAAAGAAAAAAAATTGCCTTACGGAAAAAAAAAAATTGCCACAAACCCAGTGTGATTTACACTCCGTATCCCAAATCCAACCAAAATGAACACATGCATGGATTTAGTTGTACAAATATGGAAACGAAGAACCCCGACAACATACCATTTTCACAACATGAACGACCATCAACAGAAAAAACTCATACTTTGGAAGAGTGTGGAACATAGAGAGGCAACTCAGTAAAACATATATATATATATATATATATATATCCAACACTGAAAGACGAAGAAGAAAAAAGCACAGAAAAAAGTTTTAAAAACTCACCCGAAGAGATAGATGGAACTTCAAAATAGAGAAGGAGTAACGTTTAGCAATGGAGAATTGTGAAGAGACCTGCAATTGGCCAGCGGAATTGTCAATTCATCCAAAATTTAGAATTGAAAAAGCACAACATTACCATGAATTGAAAAGTTGAAAAGCATACCTACGAAGAGAGTTAAAGAGTTCATTGATGAACACTGGAATAAGAAAATCTTGCATTGGAATGCTAAAGACCAAGACGGAGGGTTCTAATTAGGTTTGCCTGTGCATAGCACGGGCCCAATAATTTTGATAATTATATATTTTTCTTAATTTCTCATTCGATGTTTGATATTTATTTTGAGGCCGGATTAATTTAGACTCATTCCAGGACGTCCTACTTTGGAGTAACACGCGTCCTACTAAAAGTCTTTTTATATCTAAGACTTGAATTCAAAATCTGTAATTAAGATGAAAAGTACTTATTACTCCACCAGAATCTATAATGATTTTTGATAGATATTATTCTTTCATTTTTTTTCTTTTATTGTTCTATTAGTACAAGTGAATTTTCAAGTACACATAGTCGATTATCAATCGATACACTGTAAACGAATTCCTCATGGTAAAGTAATTATAAGAATTTTTTGGTTTGCAAATAAGTTAAACATAACATAAAATTAAGAATAAGTTTATTAATAATGTACATCAATGTATTTTTATTAGCGTTTTGTTTGGTCTAAGTAAAAAGATTTATTGATTATATTATTAGTTGTATAATCATGTGTGATTAACAAAATTAGCATTAGATAATTAAAAATCAATTTATAGATACTAATTTTATTTTTCTCTAATAAAAACAATTTTAATTAATAAATTTTGAGCATAAGCTATATCAACTGTGAATACTTTTATTTATTGTATCAGATTTTGATGTTTTGTTCTAATATTATGTGTATTTTGTATTTATTATCAGCTTTTTGTTTGGTCTAAATAAAAAGTTTTATCGATTATAGTATTAGTTGTAATGATATGTGATTAACATAATTAGCATTAAATAGTTAAAATCAATCTATAGTTAAAATCAATCTATAGTTATTAATTTTATTTTTCTCGAATAAAAATAATTTAAATTAATAAATTTTGAGCATAAACTATATCAACTATGGATACGTTATTTTATTGTATCGGATTTTGATGTTCTGTTCTAATATTGTGCGTATTTCATAAGTTAGATTAGTTTTTCTTAATACATAATCAAAATATCTTGCAAAAGAAACACATAGAACGTTTGATTTAGTTCATACAAATAGTGAAATTAATTACTAAAAGGTTAAACCTTCATTTGGATTTCAAAAATGTTATGCCACAATATATTTTATAAAATACACCACAAAACATAAAAATAAAAATTATTCAACCTTCCACAGTATTGTATATAGTCAAATTGTGGAAGTACAAAGAATACATAGATGAAATCAAGAAGACTTAAAATTATGTGGAGCATAAAGAACATAGTGAAAAGTAAAAGTGAAAAAAGTGACATGTGGTTAGAGGCATAATTACATGCTACTTGAAAAATGTTATTTATAATGAAGACAAATAATTTGGGGAAAATATTGTTTAAGTTAAATCAATAAATAAGAAGGGTGGGAAGGAGTGCATTGAAGAAGAGAGTGGTGAAAAATGGGGTCCACAGAAGATCTAATAAAAATGTCATAAATATTGGATGTGAAATTCCAATATTGCCCTTGGTTGTCTGCCTTTCACTCTTCTATATAGTAGAAATATATGAATAGTACATATGTTGATAGAGTGATCCGTGTACTGTATGTATGTGCTTAGTGGATATGTTTACGGATATTTGTGTATAAATTTGTATTAAGATGTTTCAATTAATTACTACTAGGTATCACCTCTCTTGTGTGGATGATAACTGTGATTGGAGTTTCAAATCTTCTGCCGTGCACATGGGAAAAATATTCAAAGTGAGGCATTTCAAATATTCATACATGTTGGTTTTCTGAAAGATACTTAACGCAATGTCAAGCTACTTCGGTTGTAGTTGCTAGTTTTGTTGTGGATAAACTTTCTGATCCGAAAAGAAATTACACTCCAAAAGATATAATAAGTGACATGCAACGGGAGCACTGGGTTAAATTGAAATATATGAAAGCGCGGAGAGCTAAAGAAAAGGCAATGGAAATAGTAAGAGGGAAACCTAGTGTATCTTATGGGCAGTTATCGTCATACCTGCATATGTTAGAGTCCACAAATCCAGAAACGGTTACAAGGCTGCATAAGTCAGATGAGGGACGCTTCCTTTACGCATTTGTTTCCCTGTATTCATCTATCAAGGGATGGGAATATTGTAGGCCAATAATGGTGGTTGATGGGAGCTTTCTTAAAGCAGCATATAGGGGGACTATATTGACTGCTTGCAGTGGCGGAGCCATGATTTTAACTAAGGGGGTTCAAAAATATAAAGAAGCAGAGAAACGACGAAGTCAAGGGGTCAACATATACTATATATACATAAAAAATAATTTTCGCCTTGTATATACAGTGTAATTTTTCGCTGAAGGGGGTTTGGATGAGCCCCCTTGGCCCTTACTGGCTCCGCCCCTGACTGCTTGCACACTAGACGCAGCTGGTGAGTACACTGTGTCAAGATTCCTTTATCTTAATGGTAGTTGCAGTTTGTATATACTTGTATAAAACATGTATAAGTGTTTATATTTTTCTATATTGACTGTATAAGTGTGTATACTTTTTCTATACAGTCTGTATAAGTGTGTATATTTTTCTATACTGATTGTATAATTGTGTATATTTTTCTTGTATAATTGTGTATATTTTTCTATAATGTCTGTATAATTGTGTACATTTTTCTATATTGTATGTATAAGTGTGTATATTTTTCTATACTGACTGTATAATTGTGTATATTTTTCTATACTTAGTGTATAATTGTGTATATTTTTCTATACTAATTGTATAATTGTGTATATTTTATCTAAACAGGGAATATCCTACTGCTAGCCTATGCACTCATCAACTCGTAAAAATGATGCATCTCGGGGATGGTTCTTCATGCAATTGAAGAATACTTTGGGGGTTCGGTAAGGAATGTGTATTATTTCGGATAGACATGATAGCATCCAGAATGCAACATCAATTGTTTACCCTGAAGTGCTTCATTGTTTCTGCATCTATCATTTGTGGAACAACGTCAAGGATCTATTTAGGAAAAAGTGAGACCGAACTTTTTTTCTTTGGCTAAGGCTTACACCACTGAAAGGTTTGAACGCTACATGAATGAATTGAATAAAATTGATCTGTGAGTGCAACCTTACTTGTTCAATGTTGGGTATGAACGGTGGTCTAGAGTATTCTGTAGAGTCAAAAGTACAATTTTCATGACCTCCAATATAGCTGAGTCAATGAATTCAACAAACAAATTTGCCTGAGAGCTTCCAGTAAGACGCTTGCTGGAGTTTTTGACAAAGTTGATGACACAATGGAGCTACGAGAATAGAAAATGTGTAACGAAGTCTACAGAGCTTGGAAAAATGTACAACAAGAAGTTGAACAAAAATATGATTGCATCACAGAACATGATGGTAAAAACTTTTGAAAAAAGAATTTCATTAACCTTTAGATCTGACCCATATTAATTCAATTTCATGAATATTTTTGAGTAATTTTATTCTTTTCCTCATTCGAAAAGAACAGACGAGGAAGAATTAAGTCATGGAGATTTTAAGATCTCCTCATCATCAACTCCTCATGTTATTTGTCATTTGTATGTGACCCATTGTAGTTTGTTGTTACTGCTAACATGAAACATCAGAATCAATGATTTAGTTGTTAAAAAGTTAAATCCTTTAACTGTAAGCAATTAGATAGTTTGTTACTTCAGTTTATAGCAAAGGACCGTGGCTGCAACGATTGTGGTGGAAGACGGCGAGAACAATGAGGAAAAAATTGGTGTTACAGTTTTGAAGGGAGGAAGAAATTGGGGGAAGTTGAGTACATGACGGTAAAAATATGATTGCATCACAGAACATGACGGTAAAAACTTGAGTAAAATATTTCATTGTATTATTGAATTGCATCCATAATAAATGTTTTATGTTTTCTTGAAAAAACTGTAGGCGATACCTTCTATAGACCAGTTGTACACAGTGGTTGAAGGCAAAAAGATAAACATAGTGTACCTCGGAGAGGGAACATGCAGTTGTAAGAGATTTCAAATGAACGAATTGACATGCTCGCACGCTTGGGCAGTTATAAAGCACAATGGAATGGACCCAATCCAATTCTGCTCTTTCTACTACAAGAAGGATTATCTCATGAAAACATGGAAAATTCTTGTGAATCCTATTCCAGATGAGACTACATGGGTTGTCCCTATAGAGGTCACGGAGAATGTGGTCTTACCACAAGAAGGGAAGAAAAGTGTTGGAAGACCAAAAATGAAGAGATACAAACCGGCTTCGGAGACGGATAATAATAATAATAATAATAATAATAATAAGAGGGCTAAGCTTTCATGTGGGCGGGGTGGACAAGCTTGTCACAATAGGAAAACATGAAAAAATATACCAAAGAACTTAGTTTGAAACACTAGACTTTATGTTTACGTTTCTTGTCGTTGGAACCATGTTGAGTACTTAAATTTCATAGAAACAGTTGAGTTGTGCTTTTGAAGCCCGAATAAGCATTTCAAGTTAGACCATGCCACAACGTTGAAAATATATTTCACTTTAGCTGCTTATTTTCTTGTTAATTCCTTAAATCTTATTGGTTGCATGCGTTTACTCTAGCTGCTCTAACTGCCCATGTATAGTATTTTAATTACCCATGTATAGTATTTGTTGGGATCGAGTGTCGGGTCAAATAAAGCTTCATTTTTGTTTCTTTCCAAGTTACTGGGTGTATAATCACCAATATACAACCTCAAGACTGTATAATCTATATATAATTTTGTATAAAGTTTGTATACAAGTGAAGTATAATAATGTATAACCCTGTATATGTGTGTATAACAATGTATAAACCTGCATATGCAATTCCTGTGACAAATTCCTTTGTATCCAAGTGAAGTATAATAATGTATAACCCTGTATATGTGTGTATAACAATGTATAAATCTGCATATGCAATTCTCGCGACAAATTCCTTTGTATACAAGTGAAGTATAATAACATATAACCCTATACATGTGTGTATAAACAATGTATAAATCTGCATATGCAATTCCTATGACAACTTTCTTTGTATACAAGTGAAGTATAATAATGTATAACCCTGTAAATGTGTGTATAACAATGTATAAACCTGCATTCGTAATTCCCGTGACAAATTCCTTGCAGTACTATCAGTGACTAAATCATACCAACGACATGTCAAACAACCTCTGACTAACCATCATTCGGTAAGAGCAAACAAATACAAAATCATAATTCCATAATTGGTCCATGCCTTCAGATTTTTACAAGAGTCAATTACACAAAATATCCATAACAAACTAACTAGTCACAGTAGTTTTTTGCTTTCGCGAATAGCAAAAAGGTATTATGATTCATCAAAAGCGGTACTTTAACAAAACATAACATCAAATACTCCTAATAAGTACACTGAAACTACAAATGAACTACGTTTCTCGGCTTTTTTGGCCGCCCCCTCTTCTTCTTCTTCTTCTTCTTGTCGATCCTGTCCTTGACCTCATCATCGCTCACGACACCAAGCTGTTGTTTCTTCAATCCATATTGCCACAACTGGGATCCAATTCTTGCGTAATATGTGTCGATGTTGAAATTCTTCTTGTCTATGTTTTCCCCATGATGAAATACTCAGCGAAGGCAGCAATAAAAGCACCACAATCCCTGTAAGCACCAAAATTTCACATAAGCTACTGTACATACACAAAATATCATGATTTAAAAAAAAAAAAAAAAAAAAAAAAAAGAACTTATGCATTGAACTGATGTGGCAGATCAGTGACCAAATTGACCAACAATGGGTCAGATAGTGCTCTATCGGCGTATGCATCATTTTTTAAATCAATGTCGCTCCTCTTGCCATAGAATCTGTTACTTATCAAGAATTGGGGTAAGTGCTTTTGTAACAAAAGAATCATTCAAAGCACCATGGTTAGAGTCATATACGTGGATGCACCTATCCTTGAACGTAAGCACACTCAAGACCCAGTGACCTGTATCTTTTTTTCCACGCTTGACATGAATCTGGATTAACACATGATCAACTGTGTCCCATGGTACATTTGCGTCACAGTAAAAGACTTGAATATACTGAGATATCTCATTAACTTCAGGAATAATAGCAGCGGCATGGTTAGCCTTGACATACTTATCATAGAATTCAGCAATCTTACCACCAAAAAACCAGCCAGTTGTCGTGAACCGTACATCAACAGTAGGATCATATTTACCTTTTTTTCTCAAATAGTAAAATATGACATCAATGTGCCGAGATCGGAAAATAGAAGTAAAGTAATAATCATTAGTGAATCAACCCAAAGAAACTTTAGAACTTGCTAAACAGCAACTAAACTCCATCCTGAACAACCCGCAGCAAGAGAAACATTCATCAACACTTTCCAACTTCTCTATCACCTCTAATTTAAAGTATTCAGTTGAATTCAAAAAACAAATATAGCTTACATAAATTTCAGATCACAAATATGCTCAATTGACATCAATTTAACTAATTTCAAGAGCAACAAATATGCTAAAAAAGGTATAAACCCCAAAAGACTCACCAACCCCAAAAGACTCACCATTGAAATACCAAGCTAAAACAAGCGCAACAATGAACAAGTTTGGGTTGGCAATATAAATCCTTAGTATCTATTTTACTCCATTTTGAACCCTTTAAAGTAACTAATGTAAGTACACAAAATTCAACATACATTGACTTGGGGCAAAACCACAGATTTCAAAACACTAACATGCAACAAATTCAGACCCAACAATCCACAATAAACCCAAAAAAAAAAAAATGTAGTAACAGCAAAACTAGAGTAATATCATACGAACAGTAACAGATAAATTAAAAGAACCTTCTAGATGACTCAGGCACTTGTCCCTTCTTCAAACACCATATTTCATCTTCTTTAAAGTTTCAAACATCAAAAAATCTATTACTATAACACAAATAAAAGCATAGAAACTGAAACTACATGAGTAAAATAATATTATAGCAGCAGTAGCAGATAAAAGAACCTTCTACATGATTCAGGCGCTTATTTCCTTTATTCTGCAAAAGTTTTATTTTAGTTGACGAGTTATTCGGCGTATAGGACAATGATATATTAGCTGGAAACAAAGAGACCCTCTAATTCACGATTCATATGCATATTTATACACTGTTCCATAACCCTCTAATTCACGATTCATCTGATATAGAAACATTGAAAATTATAAGAAAATCATATACCTCGTCAGATAAAAGTTGATCACTGTATGAAATAGTGTGGAAACAATCCCTCTTTGTCACATAAATTGATCCAAATATAAAAGGCACGGGAAGATTATTTTTTTCCTCGGGATAAATCTCTTTGGCGCTTTAAAATCATGAAAATGAAAAATAATCAACACATACGGATCATTGTAAAAGAAAAGAAAATTCTTAAAACAATGAAGCTACCTTTGTGTTGAAATCATCCCATCATCAACAAACTCAGCAAATGCTCTACCCTCAGGTGAATAGGGATCAAACTCATCAACGTTGTTCACAAAAATGACACTTCTCCTCAAAAATGCACTTGGGCGCTGACTTTGATGTGCAACTTATATTAGAACCAAAATCTACCACAAATGGAGAAGAAACACATTTTGCTCGAAACTTTTTCCGAGCCAATTCTTCAGGTGCCATGTCTTGTTTTTGGCATGTTGCTAATGAAGCACAATTTGGAAAATATTTAACTTGGTCAAAACTTCATCAGTGAGTTCATTGTCATGCCACATGTTTGAATCATTCACAACTGGTGTTTCCGCTGCCCCTAACACAGAGAAAAGGTATATTATAAGTTATATAAATAAAAGATAATTATGTAATTCAGAAGGCGAGGGAATAATATACCAGAAACACCACCAGTACTCCCTCATTTTCCTTGACACCTGACTTAGTTTGCTCAACAGGCATATTTCCTTCAGGAGCATCCGCGGCAAAGTCATGATCATCGAAATGCTGATACTCGTCGTGGTCGTATGTATCATCATCATCAACATTTTGATGTTTCTAATAAAAACAACATAGAATTGAGGTTACATATTATTATTTTTAAAACAAAAGAAAATAAAATCTGGAAAAAGCGTACCTCAGAAACAGGAACGCCATCCTCCTTTTCTTGGTAGAGGAATCTTTACATTGAAACTTCAGGAAAAAAAAAAGAATGAAGTGAAGGATAAACGTATATACATACGTATTGAATACTCTATCAAATGATTAATTGTTGCCTTGGAATCAAACAAATTGAAGAGTTTTTCAAAGGAAGAAACCACGTATTGTTGAGTACCACAAATTTTTAGGTAAGCTAGAGAACAAAAAAAAATGACAATAGTAAAACCAACAAAGCATATGTATACAACAAACTGGAAAAAGGATACAACAAACTGGAAAAGGGAAAAGTTAATACATTACCTTTCCGACGTCAAGCCTCAACTCATTAATTTCAGCCTTCAAATCATCAGGGCTCGCAAAACTATTGCATCTCGGACGAGGCTGTTGCTTCTGTGCATAAACTGGGGATGCAACGTTAGAATGATTATTGTCAAAGTTAGGCACGTCTTCTTCCAATGGAAGATCAAAATTGACATCTTAAAAAAATACCGCAAGATTCAGCCTTGATATCTCTTCACTGGTAGAGGTAATGTTCCGGTACTCCAACTACAACAATAATAAAAAAAATTGATATAAACACAAATTAAAGTAAGAAAAAATGTAACATGTACATGATTATAAATGACTTATACAAAATAAAATGGAATCTGCCTATCTTGTATACATGATTATACATAGTCAGATCTCAATTTTTTTATATAAGCCATGTATAATCATGTATACATGTCACAATCTCATTTCTGACTATGATGTATACATGATTATACATGACATATACAGATAATACATTTCACTTAAATAACAACAAGCTAGCATATTAAGAAATACTTTTCTCAAACCACAATCATAAACATATATCAAATAGCAAACAAGAACTTTACCTGATAAATACTAGTCATGAGTTTCCCACTAGTTAGGTCCACAAACGTCAGAGCTTATTTGACTTTCCAGTTAAGGATGTGTTGCACACTATTGCCAACACAAGAAGCTAGAGTTTTGTCACCGTGGAGCAACACTCATAAAACCATACTTGGAATGCAAGTGGCAAACCCTCGAGCCTGTACATCATCAACTTGGTACGCAGTTTATCCCTCATTGTTCTGAACATGTCTTCAAATACTTTTATGCGTCATGCATACCTCTAATACTGACCACTCTCAACTATATCAAAATCTTTTTTTAATATGCTTTGATTATTAGCATCAGAGAAAAGGAAATGGTGGACGAATACTAGTATGGCCATTTTGAGCGCATCCTCATCTGAGTTCTAACCTTTTTGCTTGAAGCGATCAAGCATACTCTCCCTCGTTACTGATTTTTTTTTCATCTCCAGGAAAATACTCTTTCAGTAACCTGTTGACTTTTGGCTCATCATACACAATGTTATCATCTTCGTAACACTTCAAACGGGTAACCAAAGCAAATTCTCTGATGCCAAATCGCAAGGTATTACCATTGAGCTTAATCCATATCTCTTTTTCACAACCAAGGGCAATTTCCTTCAAGTAACAAAGCATATATGAGTTGATTCTGATTGTTGAATGGAGGCAAGTCAAGGAAGTAGCCAAAACAACTATCCCGAAACATTGTTGTTGTGTTTCAGTCAAGTATTGCTTCAAAATGCTGACAATCTCTGTGTTTGTATGACAACTAATCCTGGTTTGGAAATGTTCATCAGCTTCTAGATAGTACTCACCAACATAAACATGAAAAGAAAAAAAAAACAGTGAGAATTAAACGGAAGAAAGAATGATATACCAAATTTCAGTTTAGATATACATATTTATATTAGTTTATACAAGTATAAGTCCTCACTAGAACAGATGGAACTCATTCAAAATAGCACCAAGTTCAGATATATATACTTATACCAGTTTATACGAGTATAAGTCCCCGACTAGAAAACAAGAAAATCATTCAAAAATAGGCATCAAGGTCCAAATATACATAGTTATACCAGTTTATACAAAGCTAAATATGTGAACAAAATAATGCTAGGACAAAATATGTGAATTAAAGACTCATCACACAAAAGCCAGAATACCTTCTTTTTGGCTAGAGCTGGAACCTTCTTCTTTTTCTTTTTACTATTTGCATTGTCACTCTCGGCCTTTATCTTGCCGGCCTTAATAGATTTAACAGTTTGCTTCGCCTGTGAGCGGGTACTTCTAATGCTTCCCTGTTTAGGAGGAGCAACAGGGTCTCAAAATCATCGTCTTCATTATCATTATTACCACAACAATTACTTGAACACATTTTCACGCACACCTACTGAAAAGACAAATAAAAGATGTAGATGAGGATCATAAAGCAATCTGAAATATGAGGATCATAAAAAATGAAGATGCATAAAAAAGCTCATAGGAACAATCACCATCTGAAATCAACACAAAAAAACAACTAAAATAGTGCATACAAGTAAAGTATACTCCTATTAGCTTAGAAAATCAAAACGAACATACCCTAAATAACACCAAAATTAAATCCTAAACCAAACTAAAAACACTTTAAAAAGCAAAATCAGGTACCTTAACGCAAAATCAAATAGAAATTGGCTACTATTGAAGACCCTAATAAAAGGGAAAAAGAAGCTTATTCAATTGTAAAAGACAAATGCTACTGTGAAGGCACTGATGAAAGAGAAAACGAAAATGAAGCACAAAATTAGAACAACAATGGCGGAAAGAAATTGAGAAGAAGAAGAAAACTTACTTCGTTGGGAGAGATTTTAGCAAGATGGGAGTTGCTTCACTAAGAAGTGTAGAGAAAGGAAGAGCGTTGTTCGCGTGAGGATAGAGTGTTTTATCTTATTTCATAATGTCCGAAATTGGGCCATTTTGGGTAAGAACCCCAAATATAGGCCACTTCGGATAAATAATAGGCCCAATGAGTCACACAATGTTATTTTCCCAAATTTTATTGCTCTATAAATTATAATAAAACATAGTTGAAGAGTACATAGTTCATGTTTCAAGCTTCGGAAGAAATATTTTGGAACAACCAATTTTTTTATTTTTTTTGGAAACAAGTCTTCAAACTTCTTGAATCGGTAATCTCATTCTAATGTTAAAGTATTATTTTTTATTTTATATTTGTCA